>NW_027457716.1:0-366655 GCF_050624435.1 Tenrec ecaudatus
TAACCCTAACACCCCTAACCCTTACCCTAACCCTAACCCCCCTAACCCTAACTCTAACCCTAACCCCCCTAATCCTAACCCTAACCCCCCTAACCCTAACCCTAACTCCCCTAACCCTAACCCCCCTAACCCTAACCCCCCTAACCCTAACCACCCTAACCCTAACCCTAACCCTAAACCTAACCTCCCTAACCCTAACCCTAACCACCCTAACCCTAACCCTAGCCCTAACCACCCTAACCATAACCACCTTAACCCTAACCCTAACCCTAACCACCCTAACCCTAACCCTAACCACCCTAACCCTAACCCTAACTCTAACCCTAACTCTAACCTCCCTAACCCTAACCCTAACCCTAATCACCCTAACCCTAACCCTAACCACCCTAACCCTAACCCTAACCCTAACCACCCTAACCCTAACCCTAACCACCCTAACCCTAACCCTAACCACCCTAACCCTAACCCTAACCCTAACCACAACCACCCTAACCCTAACCCTAACCACTCTAATCCTAACCCTAACTCTAACCCTAACCCTAACCACCCTAACCCTAACCACCCTAACCCTAACCCTAACCACCCTAACCCTAACCCTAACCACCCTAACCCTAACCCTAACCCTAACCACAACCACCCTAACCCTAACCCTAACCACTCTAATCCTAACCCTAACTCTAACCCTAACCCTAACCACCCTAACCCTAACCACCCTAACCCTAACCCTAACCACCCTAACCCTAACCCTAACCACCCTAACCCTAACCCTAACCACCCTAACCCTAACCACCCTAACCCTAACCCTAACCACCCTAACCCTAACCCTAACCCTAACCACCCTAACCCTAACCCTAACCCCCCTAACCCTAACCCTAACCACCCTAACCCTAACCCCCCTAACCCTAACCCTAACCACCCTAACCCTGACCCTGACCCTGACCCTTCAGAAGACCCCACCACAAAGCCAGCCTTTGGTGGTGGTGGTGGTGGTGAGCCATTTTCAGTATATAATGTCTGCCTCTACATTTTGCCAGACCTGTTAGATTGACTAAGTGCCCTTGTGGCATAGTGGTTACAAGTTGAGCTGACATCCCAAAGGCCAGTAATTTGATACCACCATCAGCCCTGTGGCAGAAACCTGGTGCTTTCTGCTTCCATGGAGTTAGTCTTGCAGAGTCACAGGGACAGAGCTACCCTGTACCATAGGATCCTGTTCAACAGGGTCCCTCACTATGAGCTAGTATTGACTTGATGGCCATGAGTTTAAGGGCCATTTTGGCTTCCTTTTCAAAGGAACCTCATTCAGTGAACTGAGTCTTTCTGGTCAATCCTTTCCTCTGACTCTGGTCTGAATGTAGCACCTCACCTGGGGAGTGAAGAGGTCTGAAGATTGGAGCTGCCTCCCAATGAAAGAAAGTAAACCATGATAGTTCATAAAGGCACTTGTGGAAATTGTAAACCACCAACCTTGGCTTAATTCATTTTTTAATTGGATAGAAATACTCTAATTATGTTGATTGCAAATAAACCAAACATATATATGTGGATACACACACACACACAAATACACACACACACACACACACACAAGACAGATGTTTAGGGGCGTCTACCCAGGTCTGTCAGAGAGATTTGTCCCAGGTCTGGGCATAGGAGTCAGTCTTCTTGCATTTCAGTGTCTGGCTCTGTACCTGACCTTAAGCCCCATGACCTTGATCAGATTGCTTAACATCTCTGAGCCCTTTTGGCAACACCGTGTATCAGGGCTGAGAAGGGGCACTGGGTAAGCCCTGACACATGATGGGGGAGGGACTCAGCCAAAATAAAGCATACAATGGTAATGACCATGGCATTCTCTCCAGTGTGGGCCTCAGAGCAGCTCTGGTTCTAGAAAATCCCACAGAAATAATTTTACCAACCTGGGCCTTCAGCCCTCACGCCAAACTTAACACGTTTCTAATCCACACAGTGTTTACAGCTTTGGGTTCTCATCCCTCTCCTTCTTCCAAGAGACCAAGGAGAATGGAGTGTTTGAGCAATATCCAGGCCACATGACCATCTTTCTCAGTTCTTAACTCACCTTTTCCTCTCTCAAGCACAACGTTAATGTTTCCATGAGTGTCCGTGGATATGATAAAGAATACGTGTTATGGGAGGTAATCAGGGCCTGCGTCTTCCATAAACCAGTTGCCAAAGACTCTTTACAGATAGGTAATGGTAGGCCCATATGTTTTACTTACCTATTGCTGCTTAGTGACTTTCAATCCCACTCGGTGTATTATTTGCTCATAATTTTGTAATTTGAGGAAGGTTTGGCTGGGGCAGCACATCTCCACTCCACGTGGCATTGGCCAAACCAGCTCAAGCAGCGAGATCCGGCAAGATGGGTTTGCTTTGGTTCATAGGTCTAGGGCCTGGGTTCTTGCTGTTGCGTTGGCTCCCCAAATTCCCTCCATGTGATCGTATCATGTACTTGCCTTTAGCTTCCTCACAGCAGGGTGATTTTCAAGATAGATTTTTTTGTCAGGATAGTTGGGCTGTAGGCCCAGTGACAAAATCCCTTAAAGGGATTAAATTGAATGCACAATTTAATACGTGACTGCCAAATATCCCCCAGAGCACACAAGTTGAAACCACAAGACTTCTCCCTAGGAGAGGTTCCTTGTAGCTTTTGATTGTCTTCTAAGTCCCTTTTCCTTTTCCACAATAATGTCTGGGTTGCTTTATCAATCATCTTCTTTCTTTTTATGTAGCACTATCTCTGGCTGTTTAGTCCAAGCCAATGCAGTTCCTTCCCAAAGTTACTGGGTTTCCCTTGCACTGGATTACATGATGCATTCAATTTTATGAAAGCCATGTCCCCACATCTCTTTGAAATGGGTCCCTCTCTGTTTTAGGCTGCAGTTCAGCCTATTTAGGCTGTAGCACAGCCTTCTGGAGACTCTTAGAAAACCTTTTGTGTACACGAGACTGTCTACAAGGCACTGGATTACATTCTTTTGTGATCTTAGTACAGGGCATGAAAGCTATCTTCTTGATCTGATCCAACGCAGAAGCCCTGCTCATGCCATTCCTATTATGGGACATTAATTTTTGGCAAGAAAGACTTGGGGTTGAAAAATAGGTTTTGTTAGGCAGATAGGCAGGAATGAGATGTCCATTGACGCATGCCCAGGAGAACCAAGCATAGAACAAAAGCCTAGGTTTTCCCGCTGGTGGGTACGGATGGGCGTTAAACCTGGATCAGCCCACCTGGGCCAGGTGATTGCAATTCAGCCAATGGGATCGACCTGGGGTCATTCACCATGCCTCCCCCCGGGAATCCTTGAAAAGGCAGGAGCAAGGGGGAGAAAGGAAAAACTGGGGACAGGAACTGGGGAGGGAACTTGAGAAAGAACATGAGACAGGTGTTTTTTTGGAGGAAAACTTAGGAGAGAGATCTTTGCGTGACCTCGAGCAGTCTCTGCCAGGCTGCATGGTGGGGAGGAATCCTAGGGGTGGCGCGTAAAACCTGAAACTTCTTTTAACTTTCATTAAACTCACTTGGATCACGAGCCAGGCTTTGGCGTGAATTCTTTCTCATGCAGAGCCAAGAACTGAGATGTAACTCTAGCCCGGAGAGAGATCTTACAGTTCATATTTAAGTCCAGCAAGTCCCTGCTCCTTCATAGTTCATATTTTCTGCTAAAAAAAGCACACAACTAAACCCCAAACAGAAGTAACTTCTTTAGCTTTTCTTCACCCTTCTGTAGTTTATAATTATTTGTCTGTTGCCTCCATTGTTAATGACGCTGAGAGTTCAGATTCTAGATAAAGCAGAAGAATGTCACTGCCACCCAAAATAGTTGTTCTTAGTGTTAGTTGGTGCCCAATCAATCCCTGCCCATCCACTCACTTGCTGCCATTGAGTCAATTCTGACTCATGGCAGCAGAGTATACTTGCCCTGGTAGGTTTCTGAGACTATACATCTGTACAGTAGAAAGCTTCAGCTTTCTCTCTCAGAGCAGCTGGTAGGATTGAACTGCTGACCTTATGGCTAGCAGGACAATATATTACCAGGGATCCTTTTCAAGACTGTGCCCTTTCAGAAACAGATCACCAGGCCTGCTTTCCTAGGAACCGGTGGGTGGGTTTGAAGCATCAACCTTTTGGTTAATATGCAAGTGCTTAACAAATGGGCTTTATCCTGGTTTGGAAAACCTAAGTCACTGGTCTTTTGCCTAAAGAGTCACTTTCAATGGCCCTGGCTTGTTTCATGGGAAGGGCCAGTTCAGGGGCTCCCGGACAGATGGTGGGGTAGGATCCTTATTTAGTAGGGCCATATTGGGTGGGGCGGCAGGGAAGTGTGTGTGTGCTGTATGTGTGTGTAATCTGCATCTTTAACAAATGTCCCCCCCCCCACTCAAATGAGAAACACTGGCCCCAATTGTCCTCTGCCTCTCTTGTTGCTGCCTTTTTTGGGATTTTTCTGGCTTTTAGCAGCCCTGGAGGCCCCTCCTATCTAGGCAGGAAAAGGAGCCAATAAATAAGTTCACACTAAGGTGCTAGAGAGTGATAACAGCTAATCCCTTCCAAGGGCAATTGCTCTCAGAAAGAAAGAAAAAAGAGAGAGAGCGAGAGCTCAGGGGGTTGGGGGGAGCAATTTAACTCCAATGAATAGTGTCTCCTGGAAGAGTCCTACACTTTGTCGCTGCAATGGGAGTCATATATGAACATGTGTGTGTGTGAAACCCCTCGCATCAGTCTCTTCTTCTGCTTTTGTGTAAATTGGACTTTAAACACATTCTCTAGGAAGTGTTTGAATGCCTCTGTTTATGGAAGCTTCTTGACAGAAGGGGGATTTTTGTCTCTTTTGTTCAGTGAGAGAGCCCCAAGGTCTGGCATTTAATAAGTAAGTAGCAAGCTGGTTGAATGAATGAGTGAATGAGTGAGTGAGGTAAAGAAGCCTTCAGCAGCCTTCCAGGTCGAGACTGGCCCCCTCTGAAGCCTGGCTCTTGTCTACAGTGAGGTACACCTCTCCTCCTTCCCATTTCATGCTTCCCCGTGGTCTGCCTGGGATTGAGCTGAAAAATGATTTTTCATGCATGTCATCCTCATTATATCATTATCCCTCACAGCAAAGCTCTCTGACCACCCTGAAGACCTGTATTTAATGTGAGGAAAGGTGATTTAATGGAGTGGAGAGCGCAGCATAAAACAGAAAACCCTTTCAGAATAGCAGAGCAGGCTGTCCCTCCAAGGGGAAAGGGACAAAAAGGGAAAAGAAAAGAAAAATGGCGAGGGAGGGGGGGCAACTCTCACTCTCCTAATAGGTTGAAATAAGAAGTCATTTTGGTCAACTTCATCAGAAGACAAACCTGAAAGGGGCCCCTTGCCCTCCCCGCCAGCGCATAACTGACTTACCATGCATTTTACCGTGGAGCTGATTATGCGCTGAGTTGTGGCAGACGGGAGAGTTTATTGACATATGGTCTCCCTTCACACCTTTTGTTACAGCCAGACATCAGGGACTGAGCTGCAGGATATTAAAGGATTTGGAAGCGTTATCAAGGAATGGTACATATTTATCAAAACCAGGGTGATATTACAAAGCTGGGTTGCTGCTACACCTGGGTGTGTTATGTGATTAAAAATAATGACAATGCATCCTCTTGGTGGATTTTGCACCTGGGCGAATACTGAGCAGGTCTGCTGGACCACCCTTGGTCGAGAATTCACACCTAACAACCCCTTTGGTCTCAGAAGAAAATTGTGGCTGCTAGCTCACACTTGGAATCCAGGTAGGGCAATGTTTAAGCACTTCACTGTTAACCGAAAGAGCAACACTTGGAATTCACCAGCTATCCCGAGTGAGAAAGATGTGACCATGTGCTGCCACAAAGATTACAGCCTTGGAAAACTTCCGGGAGGTTCTTTCCTGGCCTACAGGTTTGCTCGAGTCAGAATTGACTTGACTTCCATGGCATTGAGCTGTTTTGAGTTTTGGATGGCTGAATTGGAGACTTTAGGATTGCAGGAAGATTTGAGAACAGCCTGAAATATGCAGGCGACCAGCCTTGCTTGCTGCAAGGGAAGAGGAGTTGAAGCACTTACTGATGAAGTTCAAAGATGATAGTCTTCAGTATGGATTACAACTCGAGGTTAAAAGAACAAGAATCCTCACCACTGAACCAATAAGCAACATGATAAACAGAGAAAAGATTTAAATGATGAAGCATTTCATCTTACTTGGACCCATCCACAACCAACGCTCATAGAAATATCTGTAAAGAAATCACTGGATAAATTGCTTTCAGTGAATTTGCTGCAAAAGGCCTTTTAAACATTTTTTTGAACCAAGGTGACTTTGTAACCTTAAAAACTCAGGAGTATCCTATCCCAAGGCATGATTATTTTCATGTGGAAGCTGGAAAATGCATAAGGAAGTCCCACGAGAAGAATTGATGCATTTGAAATATGGTCCTGGTAAGGAATATTGAATACACCAAGGAACTTCTAGGAGAACAAACAAATCTATGTTGAAAGAACTACAGCCAGATTGATTCTTAGAAGCGAGGATGGTGACATTTGGCTTCATGTACTTTGGGTGTTATCAGGAGGGACCAGTCCCTGGAGTTGGGCAGCATGCTTGGTCAAGCCAAAAGGAGGACAAACCTCCAGAAGATGAGTTGACACAGTGGCTCAAATGTAGGAATGGCTGTGAGAAATGCGCAGGGCAGCGTGTTGTTTTGTTCTGCTGTACATAGAGTGGCCATGAGTTGGAACCAAATTGACAGCACCTGGTTACGCAATGGACTAATGGCAAGATCAACCATTCAAAACCACCAGCCACTCCTCAAGAGAAAGATGAGGCTTTTTTACTCCTGTAAAGAGTCACAGTGTGAGAAAGTCACAGGGGGAATTCTACCCTGTCATATAGGGTCACTGTGAATCGGCATCGACTCTACGGACGTGAACGGCAACAACAACAACAAACGCACTAATGGTGGCTGGGTACATGTGCAGACACCCATCCACTCGCACTGGAGCTAAGTTAGTGGTTGCAGCAGGAAGCTTACCTCGGTGGTTTCCAGAACTCCCCTGGGCTGAACCAATTTACACCAGATCTTTCAAATATTCCTGGTACCCCGGGCATCTCTCATTTCCCAGAGTTGGTTGCATGACTTAAGGCTTGATGATCATGGGGCCACATGAAGGACGCCTATGTGCTCCAACCACTGCCTTCCTAGAGAGTGCTGTGGACAATTGCCTTCAAGTCAGCCAGCTCCTGACTCATGCGGACTCCATGTGCTACAGAACTCAATGCCCACTGGTCCTGCCCCATTCCTTCAATGGGTTGTAGATTTGACCCCTTGTCAGCTGGGGGGTTTTCAGTGGCTGATGGCTTGAAGGAGTTCACCAGGCCTTTCCTCCTAGTCTGTCTGTAGGCAGAAAACATCGCTAAAATCTGTTCATCATCATAGCAATATGCCAGCCTCCACTAGCAGTTAGGTGGTAGCTGTAACAGGAGGCGCACTGGCCAAGAATCATACCCAAATTTCCTGCATGGCTAGTGAGAATTCTGCCATGGAACCACCATTTCATCTCTCCTGGTTTCTAGTGTTTATGTATATAAAATTTCAGTACCTTCTAACAAGCAGTAAGTAAGACTGCACCACGGGTCACCTCTATTTAGCTCTCCCCCAAATTTTTCCACATGAATTATCAAGTGTGTGACAGTTGTAATATGTTTCTCTTTTTAAAAATTGCTGGGTGAACTTAAAACAGCACAAGGAAGTGCCAGCATAGCAAAATGATACCCACCTGCTTATTTATCTTAAGAGAAGAAAAGTCGTGAATGCATTCACTCAGGTGAAAATATCATTCATGGAAAGAAGTGCCTAATGGTCACCAGGACCCATGGTTAATCCAGGCGTGGTCATCTGATTCCAATCGATCAGACCTAGCTATAAATCACTTATATGTCTGGGTAATTAAAAGCAAATATAAATTTTCAAAAAAATAACGTTGCATGGGATAGAAAGAGAATACATAACAACGTCAGACATAAATATGCCTCAAGACAAACTCACTGTGCACATCCAGAATACATAATGGCTCTTGCTAAGATGCGTTTCCCACTAGACCCTACCCCAAGCCAGTAAAAGCCAGAAACTCTACAGTAAACTGTGGATTGTACTACTCTGAAATGGGAGCTGTGTCTCTAGACCGAATTTGGGGCTGTTCGTGCTGAGGACTCACCAATACCTGCTGCAGTGACAACAGTCCAGGTGAGAATAAGGAAATCTGGATGACAGCCAGGATATAGGAGCACTGAGACCTCAAATTGCTTCTAGGCGAGCATGGCCTAATGGGCTTCCATTTCTGCACCTCTGGCAGGAGGAGTTTGTTCTGGAAAGTAATGGTTTCTAAGGAAGTATTTCTTAAACTTTCACATGCATGCACTTACCCAGGTTCCTGGAAATCGGGCTGGGGGGCAGATTCTGATTTTGTGGGTTCAGGGTGGGGTCTAGGATCCAGCAGTTCTAGAGGCCCTGGTACTCTTGGGCTGTTAACCACAAGGACAGTAGTCCTAAACCACCAGCCACTCCTTGGGAGAAATATGAGGCTGTAGACTCCGGGCAAGAGTGACAGTCTGGGAAACACACAAGGGCAGTTCTACCCTGTCCTGTAGGGTCACTATGAGTCAGCATCAACTCGATGGCATTAGCATGGGAGAAGCTAATGCTGATGTTGCTGGTTCCTTGACCTATCATACTTTGAGTGGCAAAGTCCCAAGGGCCTTCCCGGATGTGATGGCCAAAAACAGTAGTGTTCACCCTTGGTCATACTTTGGAATCCCTTAGGAGCTTTCAAGCCTCCCATTGGCCTGGCCCCATCCCAGACCAATGAAGCAAGGCTTAGTGGAAGCAGGATTCAGGTCACGGTCAGTGAGAAAGCCCCCTTGGCAATGCCAACGTACAGCCAGTGCAGAGTCGAACTGGTCGACGACTCCACATGGTTCCATATACTTTGGTGAAGCCAGCTGTTTGGGCAAGGTTTTCAGCGTTACCACCCATGTAGACTTGTTGGTGATAGTGCATTAAATAGAGCACATGCAGTGCATTGCATGAGTGGCCTATGTCATGCAACCACATCAGGGGGATGTTGAGCCAATTTCTCTGGGAAACCAAGGGTGTTGGCTCCATCCTGAACGTTGGCAGGGTAATGGACTGACACAGAGGAAACTCATTCTCTTTGTGGCGGTGCACTAATGGGTTCTTCACAGAAGGCCAAGTCCATGGCTTCAGATGCAGATGCTCACGGGGCTGAGGGAGCAGGTCAAATCCTAAGTCCGAGGTGGGTGTTTGCATATTTACATGCCCTCACTGCCATCAAGTCCATTCCAACTCACAGGCCCATGGGACTGAGTAAAATGGCCCCCGTGGGTTTCTGAGACTGTGATTCTTTAGAGGAGTAGAAAATCTCCTCTTTCTCTAGAGGAGCGGTTGGCCATTCAAACTGCTGACCTTGAGATTAACAGTCCAACTCCTGACCACTCTTGCCGTCAGAATTCTATTTATATACACAAGTATATATATATATATATATATATATATATATATCCTTTCCCAAAAGAACTCCACATTTTCAAATCATTCTTGACACTCATGGCCTTTTTTCCTTTATAGCCATGCCTTTGGTTGAAACACAGATATAAGAGAAATATTTATCTACTTATAGGGGTACAAAAGGAGCTTTGGTGGCATAGTGTTTGCATGTTGGGCTGCTAACACCAAAGTCAGCACTTTGAAACCACCAGCCACTCCGTGGGAAGAAGAGTTTGTCTACTCCTATAAAGAGTTACAGTCTCAGAAACTCACAGGGACAGATCTACTCTGCCTCATAGGGTCACTATGAGTCAGCATCAACTCCCTGGCAGTGAGGTAGATTTTGGTTTCATAGAGATACAAGTCAGTCCTGAGCTGCTAAAGACAAGGTTGGCAGTTTGAACCCACCAGCTGCAGAGAAAGAGGAGGCTTTCTATTCCCATAAGGCGCTATAGTTTCAGAAATACCCACAGGGGAAATTTTAACCTCTCCTGTAGGATCAATATGAGTCAGAATCGACTTATCGGTGGTGAACAAGTGGAGGGGACCCTAAACAGGTTCCGGTGGACCTTAAGCGTTCTACTCATTGTGCATGCTCTGTAAAATGTAAACCAAGATTTTACTTTTGCAAACATTATTTTTTCTAAACACATCTAACTGTGAAACTATACTCGCATGCGGGTCTTTGAACCTGGTCAGTGGTCTGGGGAAGTGAAGGGCCCTGACATCCTTTGTTGTTGTTAGTGCTGTCCAATCATTCTGACATCACAGGGACCTTCTTTGCAACACAAGGCAGCACTGCCCGGTCCTTTGCCAGCTTCAGGGGTAGTATGTTGGAGCCCATGGTTTCAGCTACCGTGTCCTCCAGTTCACCAAGGAGTTTCCTCTTTGTGCTGCTTACTAAACCCGTTTCTGAGGAGTCCATTCCAACTCACGGTGACGCCGTGTGGGTCAGCACCACGGGACCCCACAGAGCTTTCAAAGGCTGGTCGTTCAGAAGTCAATCAGCAGGCCTTTCTTCTGAGGGGCCTTGGATTTGAACCGCAAACCTTTTAATCAGCAGTGGTTGAGCGTGCTAACTGTTCACATTACCCGGGGACACCCAACCCTTCTTACCCTCATCGCTTCATAGGTGATCCATCTCCAATCCAAGAGGGCAGAGAAGATAGATAATACAGCCTGAGCTGCGTATGTCAGGTCCAAACTTTTCAGTGTCATGGAACAAATAGCCAAAAACCTTGATTCCAAAGAAATGAGTAGCGGTGCACTCTTGGGAACTTGCTCTGTGACAGCAGCCACCAGGAAGACCCCGGTAGTCCAGAGCCTTGCCAACCCAAATATGGTCACAGACTAGCAACATCAGGAGCTTGCTAGAAGTGCAAATTCTCAAGCCCTACACAAGGTCCACTGAACCAGCGTGTGCAATTTACCAAGACCACCAACGGATCGGGGTACCTGTGAAAACCAAACCAAACCCATACTCACTGCTGTCCAGTCGAGTCAGACTCAGAGCAGCCCTATGGGCCAGGGTAGAGCTACCACTGTGCATTCCCAAGACTGTAATTCTTTAAAGGAGCAGACAGCTTGTTGTTCTCCTTCAGAATGCCTGCTAATTTAGAACTGCTAGTTTGGTGGTTAGCAGCCCACTGCCTAACCGCTAGGCCACCAGGGCTCCTTTTGTGCTTGTGAGAGGTCGAGCAAATACCATTAGCAACTAGAGAAGAACCTGGAAGAAGAAGAGCAGGGTGGGAACTGTGAGTCAATTTGGTCATTAGCACATTTCTGTGTTCACTTACTCTGTTCCTTCCCTTGTGTATTCAGTCAACAATTCTTCTTTGAACATCACCTCTGAGCCAGGATCTGTGATATGCTAATTAAGCTGGTTTAGGAAAGGGGTCTGCCTAAGTGACTCCTGCTTCCTGGCTTTTCCTGCTTCCAGATCCCCTCTCTTTACTTCCTTCCACATTAGAAGCACATCCTTACATGTGCAGCTGATCCCTAGTTCAGGACCGGAAGTTACGTGTTGGCATGCATTCATGCTCATAGCTCGCTCAGTGGGAGTGCAAAAAGTCAATTCCTTCAAGAGCCTAGCACACAGTCTGTAAGTTTGGGATGGTGTTAAAAGTGGTGGGGTTGGTGTTAGTTCCCGTTGAGCCCATTCTGCACAGGATGCCTTCATGTGACAGAGTAGAAATGTCCCCATTGGGTTTCCTAGTCTGTCATCGTTACCAAAGGAGCCCCGGGGGGTACTTTAAGGGAATTGTTGGACTGTCAACTGCAAAGTCAGGGGTTCACACCTACCAGCTGCTCCGCAGGAGACAGATGAGGCCCTCTGCTCCCATGAAGATTTATAGCCTCAGAATCCCATGATTGGGTCGCTATGAGCCAGGGTTGGTTCCATGACAGACCCAAAGCCCACTTTCTGTCGAGTTGATTCCAACTCATGGTGATCTTATATACTTGTTGTTGTTGCTGTCGGGTACCATTGAGTGGTTTCTGACCCAAAGTGACCCTATGCACAACAGAACCAAACACTTCCAGGTCCTGCACCATCATCACATTTGTTCTCTGCCTGAGTCCATTGATGCAGCCACGGTGTCAATCCAGCTCATTGAGGGCCTTCCTCTTTTGTGCTGCCCCTCCACTTTACCAAGCAGGATGTCCTTCTCCAGGCAATATGTCCAACATATTTGGGAGGCAAAATCTTGCCATATATGCTGTCAAGGGCACTCTGGCCTGACTTCTTCCAAGACAGATTAGGTTGTTCGTTTATTAGTCCATGGCAGGGTAGAATTTTCCCTATAGGTTTCTGAGATATTATGTCTCTATAGGAAGAGATAGCTTCATCTTTCTCCCACAGTGAAGCTGGTGGGTTAGAACTGTTGACTTTGCATTTAGTAGCTCTGTGAGTAGCCCGCCATGTCACCAGAGGTCCTTTGCGTTTGATGGCAGTGGGGTGGAATGTTTACAATGGCAAGACCTTTTTCTCATGCATTGCTACTGACCGCGGTCTAAAGCCCAAGTGCTTAGCCATTGGGCCACCAGGATTCTTCGTGGTAAGGATGTGTTCCTGCCAAAGTTCATGAACACTACACAGCAGTGGGGTTTTGGAACTGCTAAGTAGTTTAGCTTAGGGACTGAGGCATCCATTACGCATGATCAGCCGTCTGAGCCTTTGTCCCATAAACGAGTGGTACACTGCGCATGCTCAGAGGCTCAGGTTCCCAGCCAGGAAGGGGAGGTACACCTGGGTGTGTTCTGCACCTGAATTGGCCCAACAAGGCCAGGTGAATTCAGTTCAGCCAATGAGTTCAACCAGGGTCACCAGCACGCCCCACCTCTTGGAGTAATTTAAAAGGCAGGAGCGCAGAGTAGACCTCGTGACTTTCAGGGAAGCTTCTAAGGAGATGCACATTTCTGAAGAGCCCTGCAAGTGCCTTTATAAACCTGAAACTTCTTCTAATTCTCATAAAACTCACTTGGATCACAAACTAGGCTTGGAGGTGAATGCTTTCTCGTGTGTAGCCAAGGAGCAAGGTATATCTCTATCCTGAGAGATCTCACAGAACCATTGATTGCCCTGGCATGTTTTGGAGTCCTGATGGTGTCATGGTTATGCTTTGTGCAACAGTTTAAAACCACTAGCCACTCCACAAGGGAAAGATGGGGCTTTCTATTCCTATAAAGAGATACATCCTCAGTAACTCACAGGGGAATTCTACCCTGTCCTATAGGGTTGTTATGAGTCAGCATTGACTCAATGGCAGTGAGTGAGTGCCCTGGCAAGAATGCCTTGCGTATCTACATTGACTCTCAGTTTCTGGTTAGCTTTTCACCACTTCACCCCATGAACTTGAACTGCAGTGGATGAGGGTTGGGAGCTCTGGCTCTGGGGCTGCTTGCTTGAATTTTCACATCAGGGCCCTGCCCGTGATGGGACCTTTGACAGTTGGGCAAATGAGCTCAAGCCCGAGTTTCCTTTTCTGCAGCATAGACTGAGGAAGGAGATGTCTTCCTTCTTGTGTGCTAACTGACTTTTACCAGTTAGTATGAATTAGATCTTTCCACGAGGAAGATCAGGGAGAAGGGGGAAGGATGACGCAACTTGGATAGAGGTGAAGGCAGCGTGAGGGGACAGAGAGAGATGAAAGGACCACCATGTCACCATTGCCTACTCTTAGTGAGGCTGGCTTGGAGTGCAGGAGACGGGGAGAGTGAGGACACGGGCTAAAGGCAGTGCTCATTCATTACTTCTGGGCAGAGTTCAGCCTTTGGCATGCTTGTTGGATGCTGGCGCTGTGTTCATCCAATGAAACTTCAAAATTCTGTCCTGTCATTAACCCTTTGTCTCTCCTTTGTTCACGATTTAGAACGTCTATTCTCGGGTTCTCTTTAGAGCCCCAGGAAATCAGAAGTCACAAGTCACTTCTGTTTACAGAGAGGCCCCCAGCATGCAAAGGCAGGAGGGTGTGTTAACAGCACACCGGTCCAGTGGCTGGTCACGCCCATGCAGTACAGTCTCCATCCCTTAGCTCAACAAGAGGAAAATCACCAAAGAAAAAAATTTTTCTTTTTCATGGATATTTACTTTTTCAGTTCCCTCCCCCACCCATACTCTGTGTGAATTACAATAGAACACGCACACACACACATACACACAATTTTCTGCCAGAATGTGTTACTCCAGTACATTCTACCCTCCTCCCTCACTGCCTCCTACCCTTTTTTCTCCTATCTACTTTCTTCCCATGACACCCAATGGACAGGTAGGGGAACTCAAAATAGACCCCAGTCTCAAATGTAGTTTAAAGCTCACTCACGCACTGCTATTGTGCCAGTTCTGACTCATAGTTACAGGATACAACTGTCCTTGTGGATTTCTGAAACAACAATTCTTTGTGGGAGTTGAAAGCTGCCCTTTCTACAGGAATGCAGCAGGTGCGTTTGAACTGCCAACCCTGCAGTTAACAGGCCAATGTGAAGGGATTTTGCCACTTTGCCACCAAGGATCCTAAAGGTAGTATGAGGAGAACATTTATTAAATCTTCCATGGTACACAGGCAAGGGGGAGACCTGAACTACAGCTCTCGGGATTCTTGGTGCCTCGCAGTGGACAGTTCCAGCCGCATCGGATCCAGGCTTCCCAAGATTTGCAGAGCCACCAGCATAGTCTTTGCTCCTCTCCAGGATTCACAATTGCTTCCTGGTTGCTCAGGTATATAGGGGTTTAGTGGTTCTCTAATGCAATCATCCCATTTTGCAAAGAAGATGCTGATGCCCAGACCGGGGAGAAGATTATCTGAGGCCACTGAGAAGGACACCATCACCTCAAGTCCTTCTGACCCCCCACAAGTTTCTGCCAACAGCAATGAGCTCTGGGTTACCTACTCAGTCTTTTGAAGCCTTAGCCAGCTGATGCAGCTGCCAGTTGGATTGATCAGGGTATGTGACCCAGAGCTCCTTAGAACGCGCCCCACCCCCAAATGCAAATTTACTGCCATAGAGTTGATACTGATTCATAATGACACTATAAGACAGGGTAGAACTTCCCCTGCAGGTTTCTGAGACTAACTTTCAGCCTTTCTCCTGAGAAGTGGCTGGTTGTGTGGTGGTTTAGACCTTGCCGTTAGCAGCCTTTTAGCATGAGAGGTAGGGTCTCATTTCTGTTCTGATTATGCTCCATTTTCTGAGATGCCAGTGTCGAGGCTCCTCCCCTGCAGGTAGCAGTGAGATTTTTCTCACTAAACTGCGCTGGATGGGAAACTTGGGGCAAGTAGTGCATCGCAGCCAAGGAAGATCTCATTGACAATGCAGAACTTGAAAAGGCAGGAAGACACAGGAGTGGCCATCTGGCGGTGGGGAAAGTGTTCCAGGTAGGAGACAGTCAGTGCAAAAGGCCTTGTGATTGGGTTCTCCAAGCTTCTTCCTGGAACAGCAAGGAGACCAATGTGAGTGGGGCATGACACTCTGTGTAATGAGGAAAGATGATCAGTGTGTGGGCCTCCTGTATGATTGAGAAGCCAAGGGGAATTTTTAAACCCTAAGCCAGATCAATGCTCAAGGAAGCATCAGTCAAGACATCAAACGACACGTTGCATTGGCTAAATGTGCTACAACAGATCTTTTAAAAAGACTGAAGATCAAGGATGTTACTTTGAGGACACTGCCTGATCTTGTGCCAATTCTCGCCATGGTTGTTAGGTTGGAGTCCATTGTTGCAGCCATGGTGTCAGCCCATCTCCTTGATGGTCAGTCTCTTTTCTTGTGGACCTTCAGTTTTACCGAGCATGATGTCCCTTTCCATGGACTGGTCTTTCCTGATAAAATGTAGTAGCTACCAGATTGGATGTCATGCCTTTAGAACAGTGGTTTTCAACCTTTCTAATGTTGTGACACTTTCATATAGTTCCTCATGTGTGGTGCTCCCCCCAACTATAAAATTATTTTTGTTGCTACTTCATAACTATAATATGGCTACTGTGATGAATCGGATGACCCCTGTGAAAGCATTGTTCGACCCCCCCCCATGGGGGTCGCGACTCACAGGTTGAGAATCACTGCTCTGGAACATTTTCATCATAGAAGAGAGTTCGGTTGCACAGCTCTGAGTTAGAGGATGAGACGGGTTATTTGACATTCATTTGCTGATGTGTTTGCGAACCCAGTGGAAACACTCGGAAATGAGCATCTTCTTTAGCCATTTTCCTGGATCATTCAAATGCCATCTCTCTGTGAATGCCTCACTCCATCCTTGGCTTTCCATACTTGCCATATGAAAATGGGATAATATTCAATACTTAGCATTATATATAACCCAATATTTGGTAGTCTGCCTCAAACAGATGCGAGTCTCTCTCTTTTTCTACTAATATTTAATTTTGATATGTGAAAACATACAAAGCAAAATCTGTTCCATTTCAACCCTTTCTGGACACAATGTTCAGTGACATTGGTCACACTCTTCATATTGAATTAACATTCTTGTTCTTTCTATTCTAGGTGTTTCCTTTCTTTTTACTTAATCTCTCTGCCACAACCCTCTCACATATATTTTGAATTATCTGTAGCCCATTTAGTTTTGTGCTGATTTTTTAAAGACTGCAATACTCAAGAATGCAATCCTTTAAGAGCTAAATTGTTATTTAGTTTAAAGATGACTTCAGGGGACAGTTTCAATTCAAGGTTTGAAGAGTAACTCAGGGTCATAGTCTCTGGGACTCTTCCAGTTAAGTAAGTCTAGATAATTAAAGAATTTTAAATTATGTTCTACAAGGTTCTCCCTTTCTATCAGCATCCTTAGGAATCATGGTGCTATGGTGCCTGCTAACCTCAAAGTCAATAGTTGAAACCACCAGCCACTCTGCAGGGGAAAGCAAAGGCTTTCTGTTTCCTTAAAGAATAGCAAGCGAGGAAACCACAGGGGGTGTTCTATACTGAGTCAAAATTGACTCCATGGCAGTGAGTTTATGTTGTTATAGAAAAAAGAACACATTTTAATGGGGGCTCTGACAGATAATATAACAATCCATAAATCATTTAGATCAAGCGAGTTTGTACATATGCTGCCACCATC
Source organism: Tenrec ecaudatus (assembly GCF_050624435.1). Taxonomy (NCBI): domain Eukaryota; kingdom Metazoa; phylum Chordata; class Mammalia; order Afrosoricida; family Tenrecidae; genus Tenrec; species Tenrec ecaudatus. Next base: position 17,165 of record NW_027457716.1, read on the forward strand.
ATTTTCTAAACACTATCATTCTACTTGACCCCTTTGATATCAGCTCCTGTTTTTCCCTCTTTCCTCAACCCTCACACCCTTACTAAATTATATATAAATTAATATCTTTATACACACCGTCTTCTGTGTCCCTCTACTCATATTTCTGTTATTCGGCCCCTAGGCTGTGTGTGTGTGTGTTCCATTGTTATCAGTTCCCTTTTCCTCCCCTTCCCTACACAGCCACCCTGTGCCCTCATGGTATCTGAGTCAGTTCGAGTTGACTAGAGAAGCACATTCATAAACACTCATGTGTCTTAAAAAAGCTTTATATAGAAGAATAATTTTATATTAAGAAAACATCCCAGCCCAGTCCAGACCACGTACATAAGTACGAAATTAACCCATATATCCAATAACAGTGTGTACATTTTTTTCAGACTTATGCAACACATGCAATGACACCAAGTGCTGGAAGATCACAGGGCAGTCGGTGGAATGTCTTATGGACCCAGTGGAGGTGGAAAGTGGCATGGGTCTCCACATGACTCCTCCCGTTCAAGGCTCTGGCTGCCGTCAATGTAGATCCATGTATCTTGTCAGCAGGAATATCAAGTCATGGGTGTCTCTCACCCCCAGGAAAGAATACAGGAGTTGCCAGAATCCTCAAGAGAAGGCCATGCCCACATTGAGACCTCACTGGCTATGGCCTGAGTGACAGCCTGGACTCCACTCCTATGCAAGATGATGGGAGATTAAAAAGCTACCACAGTATCGCTACTCCCATTACTGTTCCTGAGGATTTTATCTGTCCTGGATTCCGTGCGTGGTTGCTATTTTTTATGATTTTACTTTCAGCATCTATCTGTGGTGTCCCTGTTCTGAATGCCCTGATGCAGTATCTGTGAGTCTCCTGTGAGCAGGGACTGTGTTCTCTACATCTGGGTCTTCTTAAAGCTTTGCAAAATGTTGTCATTTGAATAACACTCAATACATATTTGTTGAAGGAATGGCATTGCAGGTGACAGTCAGTACCTATTCTCCCATCAGTTATATGGTTGGCGGTCTTTTTACCTCTCAGACATATAGCTGAATCATTACAATGTGAGGGTCTGAGCCTGGTTATATTATGGGGACATGTAGTCAAAAGACAAAATATGTTTGCCTAAAGCACCTTTTGAGTATGATGTTTCAATAAAATAAATTGGACAGATCCTGGCAGCAGACATGTTTCAGCCGCTCACAAGGTATGTGGCTTTGGGTAGTGTACCCTAAGCTCTGAATTCAAGGTAAGTAGTTTCAATGGTCAATATGCATGTGAGAGCTGGACAGTGAGTAAGGAAAACTGAAGAAGAATCAATGCATGTGAATGATGTGCAAACAATACCGAAAGTCGTCTGGGCTGTCAGAAGAACAAGCAAATCCCTCTTGGAGGAAGCACGGCCAGAATGCCCCTTAGAAGTGAGGATGGCAAGTCTTCATCTCACATCCATTGGACATGCTATCAGGAGAGACTGGTTCTTAAGAAAGGACATAATGCTTGTTAAAGTACAGGGGCAGCAAGAGGGAAGAAGACCCTTGATAAGATGGATGTCCACAGTGGCTACAGCACTGGGCTCAACATGGACCAACGACTGTGGTGATGACACAAGAGCAGGCAGGGTTTCATTCCGTTGTACAGTTCCGGTCTCTGGTACAAAGGAAAATAAGTTGCCCTATTCTGTGGGGTCGAGGCTATTGTGCCTGCTGTGTATTTTGTCCTAAGGATTTGCAGTGTTGTTCTTTAAACAGTGTTGTTGTTATTAGCTGCTTTTCGGTCCATTTTGACTCATAGCGACCCCCATGCATTTCAGAGTAGAACTGTTCCATAGGGTTTTTAAGGCTGTGACCTTTTGGAAGCAGATATTCAGGCCTACCTTCCTTAGGCACCTCTTGGATTCTGGGTGGGATTTAACTGCCGACCTCCTGGGTGCTAGTCAAACACTACCCAGGGAGTCCTCCCACTGAATAGTGTGAGTGTATTCCCACCTAGGGTGCTCCTCTTCCAGTACTTGTTTGGACGGTATTCTCTTTTGGTCCATAGGGTTCCATGGACTCATTTTCAGTAGTACATCATCAGGTCTTTCTTCCCAGTGTGTCCTAGCTTGGATGCTCTGGTGAAGCGTGTCCAGAGTGGCTTGCTCTGGTTATAATCGTAGCTGGTGACACCGCTTACAGCAATCACAGCTAGAGACAAATGACAACATGATGACAAACTGACAGATGGGAGGTATCCTAGGGAAGGAATGATCAACACAACACAACCTGAGTGGAAATCGAGCTACGGAGTCTCTGAGAGTCCAGGCTCTTCATCCTGGCACAGCCTGGGGCAGGGCCTGGAGCCAGGAACTGTGGCTGCTGGGGTGAGGACCCCCAGCTTCCCCACCTGGCATTCCCTCCCCAAACACAGCTGGCAGCCTGTGGGAATTGTCTTTCCCCTTGCACATGACAGCACTGACGAGCATAACGCAACCCTGCTGGTGGTTAATGACTGGTGACATTATGAGGCCGCTGCCCACCTTTGGTTGGGGGAATTTGCCAATGCTCGGAAGTTGTTGGGCTCTAACGAAATGCAACCCCTGCAAGCAAGCACTGAGTCAAGTGCACGAGGTGTGGGGCACTCTGACATCCCCGCGTGACCGTGAAAAGCAGGCTGCGGAGCAGTGGTGGCTGCTGAGGCTCCTTTCTCCTGGCAATACTGGCGTGCTGAAATGGTGGGCTGATTTGCCATGGAAAGCAGGGTTTCATGGGAACTTGAGGATTAAGAATCCACATGCCTGCAATCAATATTGTATGTTCATCGTATAATTTACTTTGAAAGGGAGACGACACAGTTCTCCGAATTTTTGGGTGAAGTAAACCACTTTTCCAAAGGAGTAAGTGGATTTCTGTGTGTATAAATCATGCCCAGCACTTGGGAGTGCAGAGGAGGATATGGGAGGATGGTAAAGAAGAGCAGCAGGAGAGGACCTGAAGACCTCCTGTTTCCTCAGGGTCAGGGGCCAGGCAAAACCAATGTCCCTGGAACACCACTGTCTCTCTGGAATGGTATTAGCACAGCTTGTTCTTTGCATACTGTACTGAGTTCATTCTGACTCGCAGCGCCCCTGTAGGGAAGAATAAACATGCCCCAATGAGTCTCTGAGACTATAATTCTTTACTCAAATAGAAAGCCTCATCTTTTTTCCATGGAGGAACTGGTGGATTCAGAACTGCTGACCTCGTGGTTAGCAGGCCAACACCGAACCTACTATACCACCAGGACATTTCTGTTTAGCCTAGAGACTTTCAAATGGATAGAACAAGACCCATCCCAACCCTGTTCACGGCTATCAACCCCCCTTTCTTTGAAGTCCCCACTACATTCTGTGAAGTTCACCACTTTCTGTGTGTGTGTGTGTGTGTCTGTGTGTGTGTGTGTCTCTGTGTGTGAGAGAGAGTTATAAAAACAGGAACTTTGACCTCCTTTTAGAACTCTTGCAATTCCAGGGCTTGCTCAACAAAGCACGAATCCCCAGTGTCTTCAACCTGACTTGTCCCATGTGGAAATACACATTGGGGTTCCAGACACACTGAGCTAATGAGTGAGTGGACACTACTGTGCTATCTAAACAAAACCTGTGTGACAGGGCTGCACCTGCCTTACTTAATTGAATAACCAGGACCGTTTTCTAAAATAGGTAATATCAACTTAATCTCCCTGCCATCGAGTCACTGCTGATGCATAGCGACCTTGTAGGACAGGGGAGAATTGCCCCCATGAGTTTCTGAGCCTGTAACTCTTGACAGGAGTAGAAAGCCTCATCTTTCCCTCACTGAGTGCTGCTGTTTTCGAACTGCTGAGTTTAAGGTTAGGGACACAATGTGTAACCCACTACACCACCAGGAGATGCTTGTGTCAACTTTCTATATACGAAAAGGAAATGTCGCCAGGTCCGATGCCATCTTCATGGTCACTGCTGTATGTGAGTCCAAAGTTGTGGGCCAATACATCTCAAGGAGAATCGCCTGCATATCCAATGACACATCCCCGCACAAAACCCGATTTCCTTTTCTACTGATCAGCCTTGCTTAATGACTTGGCCAAAGTGAGCAAGCATAAATCCTCCCAGCCTCCCTTGCCAGGCACAGTGTGGTTTCCGAGAGCAGTGTTTCTTCTACAATGGGAGTGCTCATGCTTTTGCCACACTGGGCAGATTCTATGAATATTTTGACTTTTTTTTAAAACTTATTTGATCATAGAGCATGTTTCCCTTTTCTCTTTGTATGAGATGACAAAATTTCACTCACTTCCTAGTCATCCAAGGAAAGAGTAAACTTCCCTGCCCTGCCAGTGAAGGGCTTGGCCAATAGAATAAAAGTGGAAGGAGTTGTGTGCCACTCTAGATCAGAGGTTTTAAGAGAAATGGTCCTTTTGTTGCTTACCTATCCTTCAAGAGGCAGGAACCCTGGTAATATAGTGGTTATGTGTTGGGCTCTTAACCTCATGGGTCACATGCATGCAAGTCTTTCAATTTCAAAGCCTGATTGTTCCCCTGCACAAAGCTAACAGAGATAAGCAACAACTGCTTATAGGCTGGAAAGATTGCCCGAACATAGTGTACTTTGGGGATTTCTTACTGCCAGGAGAAATACATTCGATGTGGCAGGTGACGGTCCTAGTATCTCTCAGCTGCCAATCAGAGGCAGGTTCTGAGCCTTCAGTCAGGGCCACTGGAGGAAGTGGCTCATGGTGCTGCTGCCATAGTCCATCCCAGGTCAAGCCCTCTGAGGTGCTGGGTTACAGAGTTTTGGATTGGCACTCAGTGAGGGCTGCTTCAAAGCTCTTTCCTTTCTTAAACTTGCTCCTGCAACCACATTCTTTCTGAAGGTCCTTGTCAGTAAGCCGAAATCCCAACCAATTTTCTAAGTCAGGACAAAATGCAAAGTTGATGGTACCGAGAGACATTAAACCACCTACAACCTTTTAGACCATGTCAACAGATCATCTGTAGCCTCAACTGCAGAAACATTTCACTAAATCCTCTCTGTTTCTCCACAAAGATTAGGAATGCCCTTCTATCTTTTAAAAACAGATATTGGTCTGGCACCACTTCGGTTCCAGCTGAGGTAGTGGATTCACCTGAGCTAAGCTCTAGAGAGGATCACTTAATCTTCATTCAAGATATATGTCATGAGGACTGTAGATCATGCAGGGACTGCACAATCCCTCTGTGTCGGCAGCGGCTGCATCACGGTCTAGCCCATTGGGAAGACAGACGGACCCATGGCAATTATAAGGCAAGATGCTGAGGGTGCTGGGGTGGTCTAGGGATACAGGAAAGGAAATATTGGGCATGGAGGCAATTATGAAGGGTTCTTTTTTCCCATGGACCAAACCCATGCCAGTTGCCATGAAGTTAACTCTGATTCATAGGGACTCCTTCAGGCCAGAGTAGAACGACATTCTGTTGTTTTTTTCTATAACTGATTTTGTTGTTGTTGTTTGAAATGCAGCACCAGGCCTTTCTTCAGAGACACTTCTGGCTGGGCTTGAAGCTCCAACCTATGTGTTAGTAGCCCAGTATGTTAGCCAACTGCACTACCCAGGGACTCCTCCATGTGACTAAAGAATGACTTAAGGACTTCCCCCACAGACCCAAACCAAAACCAAATCCACTGCCATGGGGTTGACCTCATATATGGCACAATAGACTGGCTCTGCGGATTTTCAGAATTGCACATCTTTACTGGAGCAGAAAACCCTCATCTTTCTCCCAAGGAGTAGCTGGTGGGTTTGAACCATTAACTTTGCCATTAGCAGCAGCCCAACTCTTAACCCATTATACCACCAAGAGTGGTTCAATTTGGAAAAATAGTATGTGATCACCTATCTATGAAGGGAAACCCCTCTCATAGAGTGCACTTACACAAATGAGAAAGAAATGAGTCCCCAAATGCCCGTCTTAATCAACAATCTGGGGAAGGGTGTTCTGGGAAGCAGCTTTCAAATGTTCCTGGAGATTTTAAAATTAATCAACCTAATCCCTGTTTTAAAGAGCCCTGGTGGTACAATGGCTAAGGACTGGGTGGCTAAACAAAAGGCTGGTAGTTTGAACCTACCCATGGGCTCTAAAGGGGAAAAGACCTGATGAGCTGGTCCCATAACGATCTCAGCCTAGGACACCTTTGGGTGCAGTTCTACTCTGTCCAGTAGGGTCACTATGAGCTGACATCAACTTAAAGACACACAGCACGTTTGACTCTGCGTTATTTGTTGATAGAGTTTGTGCAGAGCATTCTGAGTAGAAAACAGACTCGGGCATCTGACATCAACAAGCAACAGTCTCTTTCCTTGAGAAAGACTGTGGAAAGGGATGAGGAGGGAGCTTCCAAAAGCGTGTGGAAAATGATATGAAAAAATAATGGAACTTTGCCATGAGCTTTTTGAAGCTCTCTTCATGAGAGCTAGTCCTCCATGGAGGTTTCTAGAAAAGTGAAACATGAAGGAAGAGGCTGGTAAGTCCCACTGAACAATTCCAGGGGAGATTGGGTCTTGACTCAGAGTACTTGAGCATTCTGGCTTATTCCTCCAAATAGCAAATCAGACTAGACCAGGTTCTGAGACTCAGGGAAGGCAAATAAGACACACCAGGCCCATGATTCAGACTTATGGGGAAAGTCACACTGGAGAGGGAAGGCCTCTTTACCTTGTGTGCCTGACAAGTGTCTCATTTGCCTCATCTAAAACCCAGCCCTGGAAAAAAAGCTAACAGTACCAGCTTCAAACTTGTGTTTGAATCTTGTCTCTGTCACTTATTAACTTAGCCACCTTAAATCCCTTCCTCTAGTTTTCCATCTGTAAATGAAGCACAGTTCCAATCATAGGGCCTTCAGTAAATGGCTATTATTAGCTAGGCATGCACTCCTGTGTTCTAGGCGAGAGTTCTCAGCCAGGTTTTTGTGGGAGCTTGTTCTTCAGGGTATTGTCATAGATGAGTGTGTCACCCAGATTCCTCTCAGGGCCAAGAGACTGATTTCCCCAGCTGCTGAGAGAGCCACTGATAGAAAAGGTCCCAGCTGTCTGGCCCCTATCGGGATTGCCTCAGCTGATGAGAGCTCATCCATGGTCTGCTCCTTCCCAAACTAACCTTCATCCAACGACTTGTCAATGTAGGGGTATAAATGGCATAGTGGAGGCATTTGACCCCCCTGTAACTTCACAAAAGGCAATGGAGGAAAATCAAGATAAACAGCCCAAGGCTGATTCCTATGAGACAGAGATCAAAATGCCTCCACCCTCCTTTCTTTTCACAGTTTCTGACACCAACCATCCGTACCATGACACTCTCTTCTTCTCTGCTGGGTTTGATAATCCTTAAGTGGCAATGGCCACACAGAACTCGCAAACAATACTTATTTTTCTGGGGTTAATTGGGGCCCTAGCAGGTGACAATTCAGGATCAGAAATGACTGGGGATATAGTTCTTCAGTCAGGACAGTCTCTTCCCAGTGGTGTCCAGAGGCAGAACTTTTTCTGGTCCTTGGCCTGTGCCCTGCAGCTCCTTGACCTCTGCTCTGCTTGGGACCGTGTGCAAAGTTCTTTCAGCTCTGCTGATAGGTGCGTTGAGGCAGCCCACTTTGTCTGGAAGCCTTGACCCAAAACACTCAGCTTTCTCATTCTGTGTGCTGGCGAGCTCCCTGTTCTGGGGTCTTGGTGCTGCTGCCTCTGCTTCCATGAGCTATTTATCTGCCACTGTTTTTCAGTGTCTCCTGATGCATCCAGTGTGAGGGATCTCTGTCTCCTGGACAGAGGTGGTGCTCAGAGTAATAATCCTGGGTCCAAAGAGCTCACTCCACTGCTGGCTCGTCTTTCTCGGTGCTCTTGAAACTCCACTTTCTGTTTCTGAGTTAACTCACCCAGGATGACCATACCGACCAATCCCCACATTAGGGGTCTACAGGTCTTATTTGAATGGTCTCACCTCTTCGAGGATGCCATGCACTTTACTGATATTATTAGCATGCTATCTACTTCCCTCGGTGGCATAGTTCCACCCTGTCATTGGTAGGCGTTACAAAGACTATAGCTAGAGGAGAACTAGTAAGCAATTTGCTGCAACACATTAGGCTACAAAGTCCCAGGCTACTGGTCACCACTTGGCCAGGTCCCAGTTACAGAGCTCCCTGTGATGGCTCCTTTTGCATATCAATGTGGCGAGGCTATGGTGCCCAGTTTTTTGGTCAAACAAGCATTCATCTATTTGCTCTTGCTTTTTAAACATTTTATTAGGGGCTCATACCACTCTTATCACAATCCATACATATACATACATCAATTTTATAAAGCACATCTGTACATTCTTTGCCCTAATCACTCTCAAAGCATTTGCTCTCCACTTAAGCCCTCCGCATCAGGTCCTCTTTTTTTGTCCCCGCTCCCCATCCCTCATGAACTCTTGATAATCCACAGATTGTTATTTTGTCATCTCTTGCCCTTTCCGGAGACTCCCTTCCCCCCTTCTCTGCCGTCCATCTCCCAGGGAGGAGGTCACATGTGGATCCTTGTAATCAGTTACCCCTTTCCAACCCACTCACCCTCCACTCTCCCAGTATCACCCCTCACACCCCTGGTCCTGATGGTATCATCCACCCTGGATTCCCTGTGCCTCCAGCTTCCATATGCACCAGTGTACAGCCTCTGCCCTATCCAGTCCTGCAAGGTAGAATTTGGATCCTAGTAGTTGGGGAGAGGAAGCATCCAGGATCTGGGGGAAAGCTGTGTTCTTCATCGGTAATACATCGCACCCTGACTGACCCATCTCCTCTCCTAAAGCCCTCTATGAGGGGATCTCCAGTGGTCGACATTTGGGCCTCTGGTCTCCACTCTGCACTTCCCCCTTCATTCTCTATGGTATATATATATACCCATATACACACAGATATATATATATATATATTCTTTTATTTTTGCATGATGCCTTATACATGGTCCCTTTGGCACCTCGTGATCGCACCGGCTGGTGTGCTTCTTCCAGGTGGGCTTTATTGCTTCTGAGCTAGATGGCCGCTTGTTCACCTCATCTATTTGCTCTTATGAAGGAGTTGGTCTCAAGCAAAATAGAATACCTTCCATAATGTGGGAAGGGGTAAACCTATCAGCCAAAGGCCTTCAGCGCAGAAAGGGAGTTTCCCTAGGGTGTGTTCTGACCATTCTTATTCTTGTCTTTTCCCATCACCTAACCTATGGATTTTAGGATGAACATCTACAGAGCTCTTTAGGCTATTGCCTGACCTCTGAATTTGGAACTTGCCATTCCCCTATGTGAGCCAATTCCTAGAAATAAGCCTCACTCTCTGGGGCACTGGTGTCGTAGTGGGTGGCCCATTGGGCATCCAACAGCCAGGACATCAGTTTGAAAACACCAAGGGCTCCTTGAGGGAAAGATGAAGCTTCATAATCTCCTGAAGAGTTACAGTCTCCAATGCCCAAAAGGTCAGTTCTATACTGTTTTACACAGTCACTTTGAGTCCACCTTGATGGCAATGAGTGGCTGGTGCAGTGGTTAACCATAGGAGCCCTGGTGGATATATCGATATCTCCAGTTACAGCTATATAACTGGTTTGGTTTCTCTAGGGAACACTGACTATGACACTCTCCATAGGCAGGGCTGAGACTTCTGTTGAGATTTCCCTCTTGTACCCTTCCTGGATTCCCCCCACAGGTGCTTATTCCCTGAGCATTCCTCAATAAATGTCAGGAATCCAGAGCTAATTCCATCACAGTGTCTCCTTCTTGCAGGGAGTCTGAATGGCTTCCGGGGAGTATGAACTGCAGTCTCCATCCAACTTCCTCCTTCTATTTCTATGATCTGGATCTTATTTGGGGCTCATTTGGTTGTAAACAGGCAAAGAGACCAATACTTGGAAGAGAGAATCCTAGGAAAATGGAAAGGTGGGGAGAACAAGAGGACAGCTGGCTCTGTCGACCGTTCCTGACCACCACTGGCATGTTCCTGTGTTCTTTGTGTCTGTCTCTCAGGGCACATGCTGTAATCTCGCAACATAGACAGCCTCCTCCACGTGGCGGGACATGTGCTTCTGAATTATGCTTCTTAGATGCCAGGCCACTTGCAAAAGCGGGACTTTCTTTTTCGTTTTTTGTTTGGAAATGCTCCAGAAAAAGCATCTAGTTGACCCATCTTATGTCAGTGTCTCCACTGGGCCAATGAAAACAGCCTTGTGACCTTATTGAAATGTGGTGTCTTCCCCAGGGAACTGATATTTCAGCCAGTGAGGTAGTTCACAGGGACAGATAAGAAAGGGGGTTGGGACAGATTAAAATAATAATAATGTCTATTTGCAAAGAATAGGGCCTTGTTATTTTTCGGATGCCCCCCATCTGAACACCCTACCACTGAATATAGGCAGGAGGTAGGGCCCACCTGTCACTCAAGCAGCTAAAAATGTACAGCACTTGCTGTAGCAGCTGCTAATGTGCCCATGTATTAGCACTTGGCACCCACCACTCCCATAAATGCCAATGGTCTCACAGGAAGCACATGTAACTCCCCACACAGGGAACAGTCATTGAGCAGACAAGGAAGTTGACATCCTCCAGGACCTAATGCCACTTTAACCAATGACACATGAGGATAGGTGGAGCCACACTCCAGTTCCCTCAGCCTTTGGGTGGGACAACTACAAGAGGATTTATACTGTCTCTGGGAACCTACTCAATGACATTTCTTTATCGGCCTCTTCCCTTTGCTCTATCAGTATTACCCTTCTCCACTGGTCCTTCCTTGAGGCAACTCCCAAGGAAACAATAGTCTAGCTGCCATTCCAATTCTAGTGGATTCCAATTCTTGGTGATCGCATTCATGTGAGTCAATCAGAACTGTGCTTTCTGCAGATTCTTTCTCTCCCCTTTTTAAGAGTAGTTTTAAGGACACTGTGAAAGCTTCCCACCATCCAGTTCCAGAACATTTTCATCGACCCTGCAGCCATTAAGCAGTCATTCCCCATTGCCCCTCCCACCCCACCCTGGGAAACCACCAATCTACTCTATGGCTCTACGGGATTTACCTGTCCAGCATTTTTCCTCTAAATGGACTCACAATACATGGCATTTGGTGTTTGGCATCTTTCACTTCATGTCTTGCGTTCACCTGTGTTACAGAGTCTGTCCGAATCAAAGGCCTTAGTTTTCTTGTGGCAGACTATATGTATACCCCACTCTGTGTAGATCATATTTTTTCTATTCTTCTACTGATGGGTATTGTTGGCTTATTGTTTACCTTTTGCCCATAGTGATTAGTGCGGCATCCATCTGGGTACTCGTCTTTCATTCTTTTAGATATGCACTTGGGAATGGACACCCTGGATCAGCTGGCAAGGGTTCATGACCAAGTGGGTTATGTTGGGCTGCTAACCATAAGGCCAGCATTTTGGACCCTTTAGCTACTGCGAGATAGAAATGCTCTCATAATGATCCACAGCCCCCCAGACCCACCAGCCGCAGTTCTACTCTGTCCTTTTGGGTTGCTGTGAGTCAGAATCAACTCGATGGCAGTGGTAGTGATGAAGCCAGCGACTTGAGAGTGGAACCAGGGACCGTGGAGAATTCTGGCAGTAGCCATGGTGTCCTCACTACCCAGATGCCAGCAGCCACCAGTGAACAAAGGAGGCACAAGCAACATTCTTGCTGACTTCATGCTGGTGACCCAGCTGCCCCTGCTTCCTCAAATGCCATTTCCTCAGCTTTACTGGCAAGGGGGTGTACTCCCTATTATCATGTCACCAACTCTTTCAATGGTCCACCTAGCCAGGTGTGATTCCAGACACTGTGCAGCCACCATCAGCGCAGGTGGCTGCCCACCTCATTTGTACACATGCAAAGAATGTGATCATTCTAGGCACTGGTGTCCTTAGTCATCCTGGTTGGTATATTTACATCCTTGAGGAGCTGGGTCAGTGAGCAAGCGCTTCTCAAGGTGCCCATATGATCTGTTTACTGAGAGTGCCAGCCCAAGGATCTGACTTGCCACCCACAATGAACGCACCTCTGAGGCAAAGGGGAAGGCTTCTTTCTAACTGGGAGACCAGCAGGTCTTCTGCAGACATCACTCCCCTGCAGCACTCTGATCCGAGGCCTTTCATATTCCAAAGAGCAGCATTAAGATTCCCATCTGCCACCCAGTCAGACTCACATGTGCGAATTCTCTTTTCAGAGCAAGACAGCCAATGCAGTGAGCTGGGTAAAGGGGCAGTCTCACTCTGAGGAGACTCAGCCAAGAGTGTAGGGACAGGGAGTGAAATGTGCAGCTTCCAGCTGCCACCCAAGCCTCCTTAGTGCAGTGGCATGAGAGCAAAGAGATAGTCCTTTGTGACTCTTTGACCTCCTTCCTGGCCTTGGTGGAATTAACACTGCTCAGTGCCAATCTCTTCTGAATATATGGAAAAGATAGCTCAGAAAAGAATAGAGTTAAATAAGAGCAGGACAGAGTAAGGTGGCTTCATGGTGTTGCATTTGTGTGTCTCAGAGCCCATCCTGGCTCACAGTGACCTCTGTGACAGAGAAGAACTGTTCCACAGATTTTTCTAGGCAGAATTTTAGGGAAATGTACCTAGCAGCACAGTGGTTGCATGTGCGGCTGTAACAGAGAGACTGGCAGTTTGAACTCACTGATCCCCATTGAGAGAGTGAAGACGTGACTGCCTGCTCCCATGAAGACTCCTATCCTGTTGTTGTCTGTCCATTTGTGGTGCTGTGGTGAGTTGTGTGTTACTGTGATGCTGGAAGCCACGTGACTGGTATTTCAAATGCCAGCAGGGTTACCCGAAGTGAAGAGGTGTCAGGGAAACTTCCAGGCTAAGAACAGAATACAAAGAAGGGTTCCACTGCCCACTTCAGAGGAAGTAGCCGCTGAAAACCCTTACACTATAGCACAGTGTGCCTTTCCTTCCCGTCACAGGGAGTCAGAATCGCCTCAATGGCACATAACAACCAACAACACCTTTGAGGAGGGAAATCTCCTTCACAAAAGTTCAAATTCTTTAACAAAATATTTTGTTCATTCACATTTTTAATTATGCATAAATTTATGTCTACTTGCATTACATCTCATAAAAAGGCATAAGAATTGTTTTTGCACTGTTTAAAACTAAATAGAAGGTAGTGAAGGTGAAAAATAGTTTTCGTGAATGTTGCTTTGAAATACAAATGGCATTGTCCTAAGAAATATAAATGAGTTAATTTTTTTAAATCATTTTATTAGGGGCACATACAACTCTTATCACAATCCATACATACATCAGTTGTGGAAAGCACATCCGTACATTCATTGCCCTCATCATTCTCAAAACATTTGCTCTCCACTTAAGGCCTTGGCATCATGTCCTCATTTTTCTCCGCCCTCCCTGTTCCCCCCTCACTCATGAACCCTTGATAATTTGTCAGATCTTACATTTTTTGTCTCCATTCACCCACTTTTCTGTTGTCCATCCTCCAGGGAGGAAGTTATATGTAGATCCTTGTAACTGAGGTCTCAGAGCAGCTGGGTGTGATGCAGGGGAGGCTCTGGAAGCAGCTGAAGACACTGTGGGAGTTGGCAGCCCAACAGTGAGGGTCACTGCATCCGGGGGTACGAGAAAACTGGCTGGGGTTGCTTATTCCCCTAGATGCTACCCCTGCCTTGAAGAGAACCGTGACAGAGGCCTGTAGACATGTGTCAGGAAAAGATGAGTCCTTCACTGTTTCCTCTTCCCACAAACCTTTGAGGAGAGCCTGCAGGGCAGGGGCTCGGCTCCCTGGATCCAGTCACCTGCCCTTCCCCACAGCCACACCCTCGCCAGCCCCAACTCCCCCTGCCCTGGGTTTGCTTCTTGAATCCAGAGGAGCAGCCTGGGCAAAGACCATGAAGAACCTTGTCCTTCCGGCAGCCCCTTTGATTGGGTCCCTTGTCCTGCAGAGTGTGGACACATGCACACTAACTGTTGGGGGACTCAGCTGTCACCACAGGGGCCAGGATCTGAAGAGGATGCTGGCACTGCAGGGCTTCCTGAGGGAAGCCGAGGACTTGCAGAGCTGGCTGAGCAGCCAGCAGCTGGTGGCCAGAGCAGAGAGGACTATGAGCACACCCTAGTGAGGAAGGGGCTAGGGGCAAGGAAGGTGCCCTGGAGCCGAAGGAAGACGGGTGGTGGAGGGGGGGCTGCATGCACAAGGGGCTGATGGGGAACATCAGTCTGGACTGAGGACAGCTGTGGCTTCCTATTCCCCTCTCTGCGTAGAGGGGCAAGTTCTGTGGCTGTCCAGTCTTGCCCTGCCCAGTCACTCACTGAGGTGTCTCACAACCACACCAGCCAGTGCCCCCTGGGACCCTTCTCCTCTCTTCTCAGCTCCTCTTAACCAAGTTTGCAATGTTTCAGCACCAAGTGAAGATGGGTGGCCACCAGGGGGCAGCCTGCCCCACTAGCGGAGAGCCTGCTGGAGTGGCGGCCCAGCACTGCCCCCAGGGCCCAGCAGTGGTGACAGGACCTACAGTGAGTACCAGCAGCCTGGAGCAGGGGTGAGTTTGGGGGAGGTGCTGGGCATGGGCTGGAAGGGCTTCCAGGGAGACCCTTGCTGTGCTGCGGCTCTCCCAAACCCCTGAGAGGTGAACTTGCTTTCTGTGTGCCCACATTGGGGGCCCGGGCCACGTGTTCCAGGGAGCAACTTGTGCAGCCTGTAGCTTGGGACCCCTTACTTAAGCTGAGAGGCCATGTCAGATGACCTTCAGCAAAGCTCAGCCTTTGAGTTCTGGGCTTCTGGCTTCAGGGCACGGTGAGGGCAGCTGCTGGTTCTGGCCCAGCTGCAAGCAGCCTGGCTGTACCTGGCCCTTCTTGGGACTCCAGATAGCACTGGGGAAACTGGGTGCACCGAGAGGCTGGGTTACTTGCTAGAGACCACAGCTAATTAGCAGTGAAGTTGAGACCCATATGGCCCTCACCATAAAAAGGAAGTGTTTTCTGCCCTGGTGACCCTTGGCCTTCCCTGAGGTCAAGGGTGACCATAGCAGCCACATGAAGAGTGTCAGAAGCAGGGCACAGTGACTGCCTCAACCTCCCCACTCTCCCCTGCCGGGGCTCTTCCAGTCTTGGCCTAGTGCCTCTATTGCTGGGGAGCAGACTGGAGAGTCCCCCACCCCTGCAGGACCCACAACCTTCCTATCAGTGCCAGCGGATCTGAGAAGGCACAGTCTGGCAGGGTATGACCAGGCTCCCTGGAAATGGTCCCATTGAAGATCTGGAGAGCAGACCGATTGTTTTCCTTTGATTGTGTTACAGACACCTTACAGGAGAGAAGGACGTTTATAGATCACTGTCTACAGTTTCTGACCTTCAAAGCACTCAAATCATTGCCATCGAGTCGATTTCTATCATCGAGGCCCTGTAGGACAGCACACGACGGCCTCTGTGTCGCTGAGGCTGTCACTATGGGAGCAGACAGCCGAGCCGCGTCTTTGTGATGGGTTTCAGACCACTAACCTTGCCATGAGCAGCAGCCCAAGGCATGCCTTTTTCTGACCTTGGGTTTGACTAATATATATATATACACACATATAAATGAATTTTAATATAGAGGGTTTTGTTTTTAGTGGAAACATGCAGAGCAGTTTAACAATTTATACACATTTTGTTTGCAGCCCTCATAATATAACACAGCACTCTTCTTGCCTTCTCCCTGGCCCCTCCCTCCCTCCTGAACTTTGAGGGCAAATGCTCCCCTTTGCTCTGGGAAGCACTTGCCTCACAGGTGCCATGCGTTCACTTTATCAGCTCGACTATTGCTTGGGCAGGGGTGATTCCCGGAGCTGGGCTCTGTTTTGAATTTGAAGGGCCCTGGTCTCGGGGTTCCAGCAGTCCCTGTCAAACTTGTAATGCCCTCTCTTCATGAAGTCACCTTCCATTGGCTTTCAAGCTGTGCACAAGTTGCCAGTTTGAGCTCAACCAGAGCAGTTTGAGGGGGTGGCTGGGCACCATCTAACTCTCCTGGTCTCCAGGACAAGGATGGAGGGCTGTGGTGTTGGTGGTCCGTTAGTCCTGTGGACTGCTTTACTTCAGTTTTTTATTTTCTTCACTCGTCAACTCCAGATGGGGAGAGAGGGGATCCTAGTTGCTAGAGGTGGCTTTGCAATGGAGACAAACATTTTATACTAAAGTGAGATTCTTACGTGACATTTGCGTGACTGCAGCAGCCCCTGCTCATCTTCCTCCGTACTCACCCTAGCTGACCACCTTCCTGCCTCAGAGGATGGGGCACTCCCTCTGCCTGTCCACCCTCAGGTCCTCACTTTCAGTCCCACAGGATCCTGTGGTATCAATCCCCCCCTATCAGCCCCACCCCCAGCCTACACAAGGATTACAAACCCTTGCTCCACTCAGATTCTCTGTAGCTAGTGTGACCTCCCCTGTGTTCCTCAGAGTGTGCTCTGCACCCATGAGATTATTGATTGGTTTCCACCCATAGTGACCCTGTGTGTCCCACAGGGCTTGCTCTGGGGGCAGCTCTCAGAGGGCGAAACCAGGAAGAGGAGGGGAGGGAGCAGTTGGGCAGAAGAAGCTGTGATGGACCCCACAGAGCCAGACTGCCCATGGAGGACAGGACCCTGTGGCTGTTTCCCCGAAGGGGTGCCCCTCAGGGTAGATCAATGCTCTGGAGACCCCACCACAGGTGGAGGCCCCTCGACCCCTCCTCAGTCCCGCACTCCACACCCTCACCTACATTTGGAGCTGGGTGAGCTTCTCCTCATGGGCCGCCAGCTGCCTTTCCAAGTCCTGGTGCCAGGCATGTGGCCCTCTAAGGGGCGGATCCCTGCTCACTCCACAGTCAGGGTCTAGCAGGAGGTCCTCTCAGGAGGCCAGCCAGACCTTGGCCTGACCCAGCATTCCACGCAGCTCCTCCTAGTCCTGGCTCACCTGGCAGTGCTCCTGGTGAAGGGCCTAGGCCGTCCGGAGCTCCTGCAGCTGCCTGTCCAGCTCCCGGAGACACTGTGACCTGGGGGGCAGAGGGCTGTTGGGAGGGGCTCAGGGTGTCGCCTGGGTGGGATAGGGCTGGGTTACCATGGAGCAGGGAGCAGCAGGAAAGGGAGCTCTGGCCACGCACCACCCTGGCCCTAGCCCTCAGCGCGCACATCTCTGGGGCCATGACGTGGCTGGTGTCCAGCAGCTGCTACCCCGCCGGCCGCACTGCCTGGGCTCTCAGGCAGAGCTCCTGCCCCAGTGTCTCCTTGGCCCCAGCTGGCCCTTCTGAGGATATAGACTAGTGCCTGCTTCTCTTGAGCCCGAGTACTGGGTGGGGGACAGGGCATGGGAACAGGTCTCAGGGGCAGAGGGCAGAACAGGGAGGAGGCAGGGAAGAGCTGGGTGCCCCCACCCGCATGGAACAGAGCGAGCCCCCATCCAGGTGGGGTGGCACATACAGCAGTTCCTGGCAGTGCCTGAGGAAGGTGTTGCCATGGGCTACCCACTCCAGCTGCTGGCCCTTCTCCCAGGCCTTCATGTTCACGTGACCCAGGCCTCCAGCACCTCAGCCAGCTGCCCGGCCAGGCCCTCCTTGACCGCAGGGTGTACCTGGATGGCCTCCATCCCCATCTGAACCACCACCTCGTCCACAGCCACCAGCTCCCTCTGCAGCTGGCAGAGAGCAGGCTGAATGCTCCTCCACCCAGGACTCTGCAGGCCATCCTGGCTGTACCCCAGCCTAGGTCAAGCCCAGGCCCGTCACCCCCCATCCCAGAGGGGGAAGGGGCGGGCTGCAGTCCTGCCTGGGGTCAGCTGGGGGTGAGGGTTCCTCATCCATCCATTGCCTACAGAAGAGGGGTTCTTGCGGGGGGAGGGACTGGGGCCCTCCCCTGCAGGAGGCGGTGCTGGCGCTGCAGGACCTCCACAGACACCAGGTCGTGGCCAAGGACAGCACCCTCCACCAGGACCACCTTCTGCATGTGGCCCCACAGCTCGAGCGCCGCCTTGTGGAAGTCGAGGGCACAGCGGGAAGGAGGGCCAGCAACTTTCTCCCTGAGAACAGGGCCACCTCCTTTTGAGCAAAGACTGTGGCTTGGGGATTTGTGGGGCTTTAACACGGAGGGAAATAGGACGAAGACTCTATTCCCTAACTTATAACAGGGAGAATCTGGAAAGCTGGTATTCCACGGTAGGAAAGCCTCTACTTTGGTAAGTTAGAGGTAAAGTCCAAGTACATTATCCTGCTTTAAAAATCATTCCCACGGATTCTCCGTTAACAGCTAGGCTGCCATAATGTGAGCACATGGCTGATTGTATCTCTGTGTAGAAGCAGATATGATCCTTTTGCCCTCTCTTCCCACCGTGACACCCAACCCCACTTTTAGCTTCCCCCAATGCAGGTATTAGCTTTCCTCACCTTGGTGAGCTCAAGTACAGGGGCCTTACGATAGATACCGCCCACCTTGTGACCATGTCACTACTGAAGAGGTGTGTCTCCAGGCTCCCTATACACGTCCCAAGATAGCAAAGGTTCCACTTCTCCCAGTTCCACGTGGTCCATCAAAGGAGCTGACGTGAGCATGCCTAATAAAACATGTCTGACTCTGTATTGTATTCTCTCGCCCCTGTCTTTCCTGTCCTCTGTGACTTTACCGTGACCTTTACCTATTATCATCGCTGTACATTCGCGCCATCTGGCCCTTAGGTAGTTAGAAGATGGATGGTTTCCTCTGATCACAGCAGGTTCCTGATGATGCCCGGTGGCCACAGGCAGGGCCCGAGGGAGGCAAGGGTCTTGACACGCATGTTGGGTGGAAGGCAAAAAGATGGGGAGCCCTGAGCACATGAGGACGGCAGCTCAGGGAGCGAGTGGGCTGCCTGTCAGGGGGTCTGCCTGTAGCACCTCCAAAAGTCAGTGAGGAGAGGGCTGGCCCCGGGGCCACCCAGCCCCAGGATTTCGGTTGCAGGACCTGTCAGGTGCTCTGTGCACTGAGACACCAGATCCCGAGCAAGGAGGGTGTGGGGAGGGGAGGCAGGGAGCTCTAAGAATGGCGGTCAGCAAGAAGACCAGCAGGGCCTGTGCCCCCAACGAAACTGCGGCCTGTGCTCAGGGAGCATTGGGAGAGCCCACTTCGTGGTCATGGCACAAGGAGTGACCTGCGCTGAACGACTCCAAACTGGGGGCAGGAAGGAGCGTGGTTGGACGGGGAAGGCTGATTGATGCTGGGAGCTGGAGTCAGCCATGCCCCTTCATACAAACATGTGCACACGAGAATACACACAGAAGTATGCATGCACACACCCACATGCCCACCCCTACACATGAGCACACACACACACGCACACACATGCACACACATCTGGGGTAGGCCCCTGTGTCCCGAACCCCTTGGCTGTCACTGGCCTGTTCCTCTGGGCACCCACCTCTGTGCGGGCTTTCATTGCCTTGTCCAGCCTCACCCATGTGGCCTCAACGCCGCTCCTGTGGACTTGACTCTGGGCCATGGAGCTGGGTAGGCGAGTTCCAGGGCACCTGCCAGCTCCCTCAGGGCCTGCACCCTGGCAGCCCCACACTCTGCCCTTTCTCCCGGAAGACCTTGAACTTCTCTTCCAGCATCTGCCAATGGTGGGGCTGGAGAGGGTCAATGTGGATGGAATTCAGGCAGCTCCTAAAACTCACGAAAGGGCCAGCTGGCCCCAACAGCTCCCACATCCCTCAGCCCTGGTTCTAGAACTCTGCAGGGCATCTCCTGCCCCCTCAGCCCACCCAGCATCTACCCTACCCTCCGTTCCTCCATCCACTTTCCCAGCACGACTCACTTCCACACCCTCCAGGTCCTGCCCACACTGTCTCTGGAGAGGACCCGGGTTCAGGAAACCCAGGGCAGCCCCTGCTGTGTGCAGCCTGTGGAGGAGGCAAACCTGGGTCGGTGGATCAGGGAGCCTGGTCACAAAGCCCACTTAGCAGGGTCACTTTCCCAAGCCAGGGGCTCCCTACAACTGCAAGGGCGTTCTGGGAAGAGTTGAGCTGGGCTGAGGATGCCCTGCACAGCCCCAGGCTGACCCAGGTCACAGTACAAGCTACTGCGTTTCCAGCCCAGATGGAGCTTAGGCGAGATAACGATTTGCCCATGATCCTAGCCCAGAGGCTGGCCCGGAGTCTCAGGGGCCCTGCATTTGCTGCATGCAAGAACCATGGAGGGGTGCAGCTTCTACCTTTGAAGGGTGTGCAGTCTCCTCCAAACACACAGCATGCCTGGGTGGCACACAACGTGGCTACCTGCGGAGTGCCGGGCTTTAGAATGACCCCACCTGCTGAGTCATGGGGATCCTCCAGAGGGTTTGCAAGCCAGTAAATCTTTCCAAGAGCAGGTAACCTCTTCTTTCTCCTGAGGAGCAGTTAGTGGGACTGAACCAGGCAACAGCCCAACACTTCCCAAGCAGGCCTCCTGGAGCATCGTTAGAGCAAGGGGTAAACTGCTAGTGATAATGGGCTCCTGGGAGGAGAGTTTGCAGAAAGGCCTGAAGCGCTGAGCAAGATCTCAGGACGGTGGCCCTCTGGGAGCTTAGGACAAGTTCTAAACCCAGCCAGGAAGCTGAAGGGCTGACCAGACAGAAGCTGAGGGGGAGGAATGAGAATGCTGGGATAACTGCTGACCCCCGGCTGGGGGCAGGGCTTCCTGGTTGGAGCTGTGGGAGCTGACTCAGGCCAGACTCCACCTGCTCTGAGATGCTGAGGCCACCCTCAAAGTTCACAGCCAACTGTCTCACGTGCTCGTCCATATCCAGGTGGGTGCCTGGGGGAGGGGGTGGCTTCGGCAAGTGCTGCCACCCCAGGCCCAGAGTCCCACCCTCAATGCCCGGGCCTTTGGCCACCATGCTGTCTCAGGAGAAAGCCACAAGCCTCCCAGATGCTGTGTCCCACTGGGTGGAGGCCCCCCTGAGGAGACATGGATCGCACCAATGAATCACACAATCTGCCTCTGACCCCTTGAGGCCTCGTCACCCCCCACTATCATCACCCCAGTGCCGCTTCCCACTCTGGACTAGAGTGCATAGGTATTAGCAAGAGATAAAACTCACAACACATGGAACCCAAGAACAGGAATGGGAATAGAGATACCAAAAGGGTAGGGGGAAGAGGGGTAGAGGATGGGAGGAAGGAGAACCGATAGCAATGAATGACATATAACTGCACACCCCTCGCAGGGAGAGGAGCAACAGAAAGCTGAGGATAAAAGAGACAATGGTCGATGTGAGATATGAAAATAATAACAATCTATAATCTATCAAGGAACCACGAGTGGGGGAGGAGGAAAAAAGGGGGAGCTGATCCCAAGGGCTCAATAGAAAGTAAATGTCTAGAAAAGAATGATGGCAATATACGTATGACTATGTCAGATACAATTGGTGTATGGATTGTAAAAAGAGTTGTAAGAGCCCCCAATAAGGACACACTGAGGATGATGAAATACACCACTGAAAACCTTATGCTAATCATTGATACACTGTCAGGTAGTGGAGGACTAGTAAAACTAGGCAGAACCTTGTCAGAGAGAGGACCAGATGACGAACACTTTTGGTCAGATTAAAGGGGAGGATCAGTGACAAAGAGCCAGGCCGTTTGCAGGATGCATGGCCACGGGAGCTGCAACGATGGGTTCAAACATCAGAAAGAAATGAGCGTGGTCCAGGACTGGCAAGCCTTTCCTTGTCCTGTACATTGAGGTTGCTTTGAAGCAGACCAACTGGACAGCACCTACCAACAAGACCAACCGAGGAAGAGGAAGCCACTATGGTCCCAGAAACAGACATCACTAGGACGTGTCAGGAGACTTTTATAAAGGTAACCAATGGCCTGGCCCTTCATCACAGAAAGCTGGGGAGGCACCATTGTCCTGGTTTACCAGACGTTCCCCAGATAAATTACTGTCCAGCTGCCCATAGGAACGGGAAATACCTATAGACATGACGGAAGGGAGGTTCACTCCGCTATGGGAATGTGCTAATCTGTGCACTGAAATGTTGAAATCCACAGACACACGTGTATAAAAGAGAGTTGTAATTAAATATTAAATGCACATCAAGAAAACTTCCCTAAAAGATCTTTTTAATCTCATAAGCCCACCATTATGCCATAGCCCCCCCAGAATTCACAACCATCTACAAAGGAGATGGAAATGAGGCTGACTGCTATTAAGAGCAAAGTCAGAGAAAGCAAAATAATCTCATGTTTGGTGGGCATCTGCATATAACTGGGGAGCACCCAAAGCTGTTTCGCGTAGATAATGTGGCTTCTGCTCAGATATGTCTGAGTGTACGTGAGGTTTGGAAGGAGAAGCATTTAACTGGATAAGGCATCATCTCACTTTACTGAATTTCAAAATCAAGATGCTCAAGAACTTGCAATGCTAAAGTGACCAATGCATGAATCATTCCGCCCTTCAATTAACACCACCTGTGCAACTTGGACATTTGGCGTGATAAGCTAAGAATATGAGTGAGCATAACCTGTTGTGAAAAACAGGAAGATACAGAAAACTCCACTGTTTAATGTAATTATTGTATACGGGAACCTGCAGGATGTAAAATTTCCCATCAACAACTGATGATGGAAAATGATAATGCTCCTTAACCCACCCCCCCCCCCAAAAAAAAAACTCATGTGGAGGCACTCTAGAAATGAAAAACGTAATCTGCGTGAGGCAACACTGAAGTCAGCCTATGAAACGCGGCATGTTAAGATTTCCTTCCCATTCAAATAGTTGAAAATCTAAGGCATGAGCTGAGAATAGTAAAACTGTTTGATGCTCCATAATCGGTGCAGGGGAAACACCAGAATAATTGCCTCTTCCTTAATATACTTGAATCTGCTGGAGTTACATTTGGAGGTGAGATATGGGAAACTGTTTGAATTACAATAGTATGGAAGTAAAAACAATTTTACACTGTGAGAAGCTCAAGTGTTTTCATTGGAATCAGTTGTCTGAATGACACCCACCTGGAGCTTTTTTTTTTTTTTCTTCAGTTGTAGCTTATGATTCTGTGTCTTCTCTTCTGCAGGCTAGGTTTTCAGGGTATTGACTGCTCTTTCTAGACTTTTGACAAACCTTTAGTCTGCAGGTTTAAGGTCTGGTGCTGGCTGCACTTTTGCCTATGGGAAGGAGAGGGACACAGAATCAAAGGGTTTATTCAGATGGTCTATGTGTCCTAACGTAGAAGTCAGACAGAACAGTCTGGTTACTGTAGTTGCCATCCGCCTGGGACTGGGTTTTGCCTGCAGAAGAATGATAGGGATAAAAGTGATGCAAGCATCTTTAATATTTTGATGCGTTCAGACTCCAGCCTAGACACTGATCCTTTCTGGGGACATTATATGCAGTCTCCCCTGACTCCAAAACAGTTCTGAGGAGTCGGTGATTGTGACTGAGTAGGAGGGCTCACTGTCTAGATATCACACGTCGTAGGTTCACATGAGGGCTATTCCACA
Organism: Tenrec ecaudatus; assembly: GCF_050624435.1. Classification (NCBI taxonomy): domain Eukaryota; kingdom Metazoa; phylum Chordata; class Mammalia; order Afrosoricida; family Tenrecidae; genus Tenrec; species Tenrec ecaudatus. The sequence goes on from NW_027457716.1 coordinate 40,657, forward strand.
TCAAGCGGTGTCTTAATGTGCCTCAATCAATTTTTCCACCCAAATCCCTAGGATTCTGAAGTTCCTAGTACCCTGTGTCCTGCAGTCCCTTTTACCCAATAACCCTGGTGTTTATACTTTATAACCACATTTTCATTTGTGGAGATTAAAAAAAATTTTGTTATTAAATAATGTGGTTTATGGAAATTGAAAAAATAAGCCATTAGAAACTTATTTGTCTGAAAAAAATAATGCCAGTTTGCAAGGAAATGTCTGGATAGGCTGAGTAGGCAATAATAGAGCCGGCTCAAAGTTGGCAGTCAAGCACTTGCTTCATTGAATGTATGTCACTATCCACAGTGTTGGAAGTAAATTGGCGTCATGAAACAGGTTCCAGAAAGGTCCCCAAATCACTATTCCAAGGATTTAAACCATACTTTCCCCATTCCATTTAACCTCCAGATCATTCAAGCTTTTAAAAAACAGGTCAATTTCACATTCAGTTCATCAGCCCACAACTCAATTGGCTCATATCAGTTCAAAGACCCAGAAAACACAATCTCTGAGTTGTTCTGTATTATAGTTATGATGAGCTGCATTATGACCATCTGCTTCTCTTTCTTTTTTTAGATAGTTTACCATAAGTATCATGCACTCATGCTATACCACACACCTCTGATGCCATTGTAGCTGTAAGTTTATATCCAATGTATTCAAGACCCACAGACTGATGATGGTGAGATATGTAAAACCAGGGGGTGGGAGTCACCCATCCAGAGATTTTTCATTTTTTTAATATTAACTAAGACACTCAATATTGGTTTCTCTTGTTAGTTTTTTAAAATTTTTAAAAAAGATGCTCAGTTACTGTTTTGTTGGGGTTTTTATATTTTGTGTTTGTTTTTATATTTACCTCTTTTGTATAGGTAGGGAATTTATAGGGAAATATGTATTGTATGGAATAAATTTTAAGAACTAAAATATATTTTATTTTAAATAAATTAACGGATCTTTGATCTTACAGCTAAATCACTGATTATATATTTGCAGAGCCGACTTAAAGGATGAAAGAAAATTCTATCAAGGGTGTTACTTTTGACTTCAAAGCCTTTTAAATAAAGTCTTTTAACTACCTGTGGAAAAAAATATAAGAAAAAAAAAAAGCTAGAATCATGAGGTATTTGACTTCGTTCAGGACTGCCTCTTGACAAAATCGTCGGGATGGGATCGGACATAACTGAGAACTGAGTACCTTTCATCCAAACAGTTACTGTGGGGTAGATTCCAAGTCATGGAACTACCAGGTGTGCAGAGCCAAACTGAACCGAGTGATATAGGGCCTGCTAGGCTGTGTGAGGTTACAAAAGCAGACCACCAGGTCTGCCTTCTGAGGTACCACGATATGGGTTCAGATGATCGTTTAAGTTATGAATTGAGCACTTAACTGTTTGTGCCACCCAGAGATGGCATGGAGGAAAATAGCTTTTCACTGTTTAGTGTCTTTCCCAAACGGAAACGGGTGCTTACTTGTGTCCTGCCTTTTCTTATATTACTTGGGTTAGTCTGAGTACATTAGAGAAATAAATCCACTGAAACTGAAATGTATAAAATAGAGCTTTAGATAAAGGGTAAATGCACATGGAGAAAAAATCCCAAACCTGTGCAGCCCAAGTCTACAAGTCCAACATTAGCGCATATGTCACACCCCAATCCACTATGTCCTCCTCCATCTTAACAAACACATGCAGTGATGGTAGCTGCAGGTGGAAAGAACTGCCCATCTGGGTTTCTGAGGTTGTTAACTCTTTACTGGAATTAAAAGCGCCTTTGGTGCGCCTGGAGCGGCTGTTGTTTGTAACCACTCAGCCACGAGGGCTCCATCTCCTTGTGCAGGACTACTCGTGATTTATTATCTACTCCAATGCCGATCAAAGGGTGGTACATGGGTCGGTGATAATCTGTGACCTGTTTAAAATCTGTCCATTTGTGGCTAGGTACAGAAAGGAAGGTCAGGGTGCAGGTCACTGCTCTGTCATGTAAAGGGCAAAGCCGCAGCAGGGTTTCTAGAGTAAGGACACACTGAGGATGATGAAATACACCACTGAAAACCTTATGCTAATCATGGAACCACTGTCAGGTAGTGGAGGACTAGTAAACCAAGGCAGAACCTTGTCAGAGAGAGGGCCAGATGACGAACCCTTCTGGTCAGATTAAAGGAGAGGGCCAGTGACAAAGAGCCAGGCCGTTTGCAAGACGCATGGCCACGGGGGCTGCAAAGATGGGTTCAAACATCAGAAAGATATGAGGGTGGCCCAGGACTGGCAGACTCATAGTGACCCTATAGGACAGGGTACAACTGCCCCTGTGGGTTTCCCAGACTGTCACTCTTGACAGGAGTTGACACCCTCATATTTCTCCCAAGGAGTGGCTGGGGGTTTAAGACTACTGTCTTTGTGGTTAACAGCCCAAAAGTACCAGGGCCTCTAGAACTGCAGAATCCCAGGTCCCACCCTGAACCCACAAAATCAGAATCTGCCTCCCACCCTGATTTCCAGGAACCTGGGTAAGTGCATGCATGTGAAAGTTTAAGAAATACTGCCTTAGAAACCATTACTTTCCTGATCAACTTCCTCCTGCCAGGGGTGCAGAAATGGAATTCCATTGGGCCATGCTCCCCTAGAAGCATATTGAGGTCTCAGTGCTCCTATATCCTGCCTGTCGTCCAGATTTCCTGATTCTCACCTGGACTGTGGTCCCTACAGAAGGGTATTGGTGAGTCCTCAGTATGAACAGCCCCAAATTAGGTCTAGAGACACAGCTCCCATTTCAGAGTAGTAGAATCCACAGTTTACTGTAGAATTAATGACTTTTACTGGCTTGGGGTAGGATCTAGTGGGAAACGTGTTTCAGCAAGAGATAATATGTATTCCAGATGTACACAATGAGTTTGTCTTGAGACATATTTATGCCTGTAGTTGTTATGGAGTCTCTTTATATCCCATGCAATGTTAATCTTTTTGAAAATTTATATTTGCTTTTTATTACCCAGATATATATGTGATTTATAGCTAGGTCTGATGGATTGGAATCAGATGACCAAGCCTGGATTAACCATGGGTCCTGGTGACCATTAGTCAGTTCTTTCTGTTAATGATATTTTCACCTGAGTGAATGCATTCAAGACTTTTCTTCTCTTAAGATAAATAAGCAGGTGGGTATCATTTTGCTATGTTGGCACTTCCTTGTGCTGTTTTAAGTTCACCCAGCAATTTTTAAAAAGACAGACATATTGAAACTGTCATACACTGAATAATTCATGTGGAAAAATGGGGGGAGTGCTAAATAGAGGTGACTCGTGGTACAGTCTTATTTACTGCTTGTTAGAAGGTACTGTGATCTTGTATACATAAACACTAGAAACCAGAAGAGAGGAAATGGTGGCTCCATGGCACAATTCTCACTAGTCATGAAGGAAATTTGGGTTTGATTCTTGGCCAGTGTGCCTCCTGTTACAGCTACCACCTATCTGCTAGTGGAGGCTGGCATATTACTATGATGCTGAACAGATTTCAGCAATGGTTTCAGCCTACAGTCAGACTAGGAGGGAAGGCCTGGTGACCTCCTTTCAGACATCAGCCACTGAAAACCCCCCAGCTGACAAGGGGTCAAATCTACAACCCACTGAAGGAACGGGGCAGGACCAGTGGGCATTGTGTTCTGTAGCGCATGGAGACCGCATGAGTCAGGAGCTGACTGACTTGAAGGCAATGGGCCGCAGCACTCTCTCGGAAGGCAGTGGTTGGAACACATAGGTGTCCTTCATGTGGCCCCATGATCATCAAGCCTAAGTCACACAACCAACTCCGGGAAATGAAAGATACCCAGGGTACCAGGAATATTTGAAGACCTGGTGTAAATTGGTTCAGTCCAGGGGAGTTCTGGAAGCCACCGAGGTAAGCTTCCTGCTGAAACCACTAACTTAGCCCAGTGCAAGTGGATGGGTGTCTGCGCATGCACCCAGCCACCATTAGTGTTTTGTTGTTGTTGTTGTTGTTGCTGCTGCTCACGTCCATAGAGTCGATGCCAATTCACAGTGAGCCTATATGACAGGGTAGAATTCCCCCTGTGAGTTTCTGACACTGTGACTCTTTATGGGAGTAAAAAAAGCCTCATCTTTCTCTTGAGGAGTGGCTGGTGGTTTTGAATGGTTGATCTTGCTGTTAGTCCATTGCGTAACCAGGTGCTGTCAATTTGGTTCCAACTCATGACCACTCTATGTGCAGCAGAACAAAACAGCACGCTTCCCTGCGCCATTCTCACAGCCATTCCTACATTTGAGCCACTGTGTCAACCCAGCTTGTGGAGGTTTGTCCTCCTTTTGGCTTGGCCAAGATGCTGCCCTTCTCCAGGGACTGGTCCCTCCTGATAACACCCAAAGTACATGAAGCCAAGTGTCACCATCCTCGCTTCTAAGAATCAATCTGGCTGTAGTTCTTCCAACATAGATTTGTTTGTTCTCCTAGAAGTTCTTTGGTGTATTCAATATTGCTTACCAGGACCATATTTCAAATGCATCAATTCTTCTCTTGGGACTTCCTTATGCATTTTCCAGCTTCCACATGAAAATAATCATGCCTTGAGTCAAGATGCTCCTGGGTTCTTAAGGTGACAAATTTTCTCAATGCAATTTGTCCAGTGATTTCTTGACAGATGTTTCCATGAGCGCTGGTTGTGGATTGGTCCAAGTAAGATGAAATGCTTCACCATTTCTATCTTTTCTCTGTTTCTCATGTTGCTTATTGGTTCAGTGGTGAGGATTCTTGTTCTCTTAACCTCGAGTTGTAATCCATACTGAAGACTATCATCTTTGAACTTCATCAGTAAGTGCTTCTACTCCTCTTCCCTTGCAGCAAGCAAGGTGAGTCGCCTGCATATCTCAGGTTGTTCTCAAGTCTTCCTCCAATCCTGAAGTCTCCAATTCAGCCATTCAAAACTCAAAACAGCTCAATGCCATGGAAGTCAGGTCAATTCTGACTACAGCAACCCTGTAGGCCAGGGAAGAACCTCCCGGAAGGTTTCCAAGACTGTAATCTTTCTCACTTGGGATAGCTGGTGAATTCCAAGTGCCGTCCTATTGATTAGCAGTCATGCTTAACCAAGACCCTACCTGGATTCCAAGTGTGACCTAGCAGCCACAGTTTTTTTCTGAGACGAACGGGGTTGTTAGGTGTGAATTCTCGACCCACGGTGGTCCAGCAGACCTGCTCAGTATTCACCCAGGTGCAAAATCCATCAAGAGGATGCATTGTCATTACTTTTTTAATCATGTAACACACCCAGGTGTAGCAGCAACCCAGCTTTCTAATATCTCCCTGGTTTTGATAAATATGTCACATTCCCTGATAACTCTTCCAAATCCTTTAATATCCCGCAGCTCAGTCCCTGATGTCTGGCTGTAACAAAATGTGTGAAGGGAGACCAAATGCCAATAAATTCTCCCTGTCTGCCTCAACTCAGCACATAATCAGCTCCAAGGTAAATGCATGGTAAGTCAGCTATGCGCTGGCGGGGTGGGGAAGAGGGTGGGATGAACCCCCTTTCAGTTTCGTCTTCTTATGGAGCTGACCAAAAGGACTTCTAATTTCAGTCTATTAGGAGAGTGAGAGTTAGGGTTTCCCCCCACCCCCATTTTTTTCCTTTCCCTTTTTGTCCCTTTCCCCTTGAAAGATCAGCCTGCTCTGCTGTTCTGAAAGCGTTGTCTGCTTTATGCTTCACTCTCCACTCCATTAAATCACCTTTCCTCACATTAAATACAGGTCTTCAGGGTGGTCAGAGAGCTTCGCTCTGAGGGATGATGTTATAATGAGGACGACATGTATGAAATATCATTTTTCAGCTCAATCCCAGGCAGACCACGGGGAAGCATGAATGGGGAGGGGGAGAGGTGTACCTCACTTTAGACAAGAGTCAGGTTTCTGAGAGGGCAGTCTCAACCTGGATGGCTGCAGAAGGCTTCTTTACCTCAATCACTCATTCATTCAAACATCTTGCTACTTACTTATTAAGTGCCAGGCCTTGGGACTCTTTCAGTGAACAAAAGAGACAAAAATCCCTCTTCTGTCAAGAAGCTTCCATACACAGAGGCATTCAAACCCTTCCTGGGGAATGTGTTTAAAGTCCAATTTACATGAAAGCAGAGGAAGAGCCTGATGTGAGGGACTTCAGACACCCACACACACAAATCATCCAGGAGACACTATTCACTGGAGTTAAATAATTTTTTATTTTTTCCCCATGAGCTCTCTTTTTTTTTTCTTTCTGAGAGCAATTGTCCTTGGAAGCGATTAGCTGTTATCACTGTCTAACACCTTAGTGTGTATTTATTAATTGGCTCCTTTTCCTGCCTAGATAGGAGGGGCCTCCAGGGCTGCTAAAAGACAGAAAAATCCCCAAAAGGCAGCAACAAGAGATGCAGAAGACAATTGTGGCCCGTGTTTCTCATTTGAGTCTCTGGGGGGCCATTTGGTAAAGATGCAGATTACACACACACACTGCCCCGCCGCCCCCACCCAATATGGCCCTACTAAATAAGGATCCTACCCCACCATCTGTCCGGGAGCCCCTGAACTGGCCCTTCCCATGAAATAAGCCAGGGCCATTGAAAGTGACTCTTTAGGCAAAAGACCAGTGACTTAGGCTTTCCAAACCAGGATAAAGCCCATTTGCTAAGCACTTGCATATTAAAACCAAAAGGTTGATGCTTCAAACCCACCCACAGGTTCCTAAGAAAGCAGGCCTGACAATCTGATACTGAAAGGTCACAGTCTTGAAAAGGATCCCTGGTGACATATTGTCCTGCTACCCATAAGGCCAGCAGTTCAAAACTACCAGCTGCTCTGAGAGAGAGAGCTGAGGCTTTCTACTGTAAAGATGTATAGTCTCAGAAACCTACCAGGGCAATTATACTCCGTTGCCATGAGTCAGAATTGACTCAATGGCAGTAAGTGAGTGGATGGGCTGGAATTGATTTACACCAACTAACACCAAGAACAACTATTTTGGGCAGCAGTGCCATTCTTCTCCTTTATCTAGAATCTGAACTCTCAGCGTCATTAACAATTTAGACAACAGACAAATAATAATAAACTACAGAAGGATAAAGAAAAGCTAACGAAGTTACTTCTGTTTGAGGTTTAGTTGTGTTTTTAGCAAAAAATATGAAATATGAAGGGACTTGCTGAAATTAAATATAAACCTATTTTGCAACCCCAAGTCTTTGTTGCCAAAAAATAATGTCTCACAATAGGAATGGCCTCTGCACTGCCAAGAAAGCATGGCTTCTGTGTTGGATCAGATCAAGATAGCTATAATACCCTGTATTGAGATCACAAAAGAATGTAATGCAGTGCCTTGTAGACAGTCTCATGTACATACACAAAATATTTTCTAAGAGTCTTCAGGAGGCTGTGCTACAGCCTAAGTAGGCTGAATTGCAGCCTAAAACAGAGAGAGATCCATCTCAAAGAGATGTGGGGATAGGCTTTCATAAAATGGAGTGCATCATGTAATCCAGTGCAAGGGAAACCCAGTAAGTTTGGGAAGGAACTGCATTGGCTTGGACTAAACAGCCAGAGATTGTGCCACATAAAAAGAAGGAAGACAATTGATAAAGCAACCCAGACATTATTGTGGAAAAGGAAAAGAGACTTAGAAGACAATCAAAAGCTACAAGGAACCTCTCTCAGGGAGAATGTCCTGTGGCTTCAACTTGTGTGCTCTGGGGGATATTCGGCAGTCACATATAAAATTGTGTATTCAATTTAATCCCTTTAAGGGATTTATTCATGGGCTGTCACCCCAACTATCCTGACAAAAAATCTATCTTGAAAATCACCCTGCAGTGAGGAAGTTAAAGGTAAGAACATGGTACGATCACATGGAGGAAAATTGGGGAGCCAATGCAACAGCAAGAACCAAGGCCCTAGACCTATGAACCAAAGCAAACCCGTCTTGCCCGGTCTTGCTGCCTTAGCAGCTTTGGTCAATGCCATGTGGAGCGGAGTTGAGCTGCCCTGGTCAAACCTTCCTCAAATTACAGAATTGTGAGCAAATAACACACTGAGTGGGATTGAAAGTCACTAGGCAGCAGTAGGTAAGTAAAACATATGGGTCTACTATTACCTATCTGTAAAAAGTCTTTGGCAACTGGTTTATGGAAGACCCAGGCCCTGATTACCTCCCATAAACGTGTATTCTTTATCATAGCCACGGATGCTCATGAAAACATGACAGTTGTGCTCAGGAGAGGAAAAGGCGGGATAAGAACTGAGAAAGACGGTCATGTGACCTGGATATTGCTCGAACACTCCATTCTCCTCGGTGTCTTGGAAGAAGTAGGCTTAAGCTAGGGCACCCCCAGGCTAAGCCTAGGACACCACTAGGCTTAGGCAAGGGCACCCCTAGTCTTAGGCTAAGGCTACGGCCCCCTCGCCTAAGGCTAGGGCACGCCTAGGCTTAGGGTAGGGCACCCCTAGGCTTAGGCTAGGGCACCCCTAGGCTTAGGCTAGAGCACCCCTAAGCTCAGGCTAGGGCACCCCTAGGCTTAGGCTAAGGCTAGGGCTCCCCTTGCCTAACACGAGGGCACCCCTAGGCTTAGGCTAGGGCACCCCTAGGCTTAGGCTAGGGCACCCCTAAGATTAGGCTAGGGCAACCCTAGTCTTAGGCTAGGGCACCCCTAGGCTTAGGCTAAGGCTAGGGCTCCCCTTGCCTAACCCTAGGGCACCCCTAGGAGTAGGTTAGGGCACCCCTAGGCTTAGGCTAAGGCACCCCTAAGATTAGGCTAGGGCACCCCTAGTTTTAGGGTAGGGTACCCCTAGGTTTAGGCTAAGGCTAGGGCTCCCCTAGCCTAAGGCTAGGGCACCACTAGGCTTAGGCTAGGGCACCCCTAGGCGTAGGCTACGGCACCCCTAGGCTTAGGCTAGGGCACCCCTAGGCATAGGCTAGGGCACCCCTTGGCTTAGGCTAAGGCTAGGGCTCAGCTAGCCTAAGGCTAAGGCACCCCTAGGCGTAGGCTAGGTGACCCCTAGGCTTAGGCTTGGGCACCCCTAGGTTTAGGCTAAGGCTAGGGCTCCCCGAGCCTAAGGCTAGGGCACCCCTAGGCTTAGGCTAGGGCACCCCTAGGCTTAGGCTAGGGCACCCCTAGGCTTCGGCTAAGGCTAGGGCTCCTCTAGTCTAAGGCTAGGGCACCCTTAGGCTTAGTCAAGGGCACCCCTAGGCTTAGCTTAGGGAACCCCTAGGCGTAGGCTAGGGCACCCCTAGGCTTAGGCTAGGGCACCCCTAGGCGTGCCCTAGGGCACCCCTAGGCTTAGGCTAGGGCACCCCTAGGCGTGGGCTAGGGCACCCCTAGGCTTAGGCTAAGGCTAGGGCTCCCCTAGGCTAAGGCTAGGGCACCCCTAGGTATAGGCTAGGGCACCCCTAGGCTTAGGCTAGGACACCCCTAGGCTTAGTCTAGGGCACCACTAGGCTTCGGCTAGGGCACCCCTATACTTAGGCTAAGGCTAGGGCTCCCCTAGCCTAAGACTAGGGCACCCCTAGGCTTAGGCTAGGGCACCCCTTGGCTTAGGCTAGGGCACCCCTAGGCTTAGGCTAGGGCACCCCTAGGATTAGGCTAAGTCTAGGGCCCCCCTAGCCTAACCCTAGGGCACTCCTAGGCTTAGGCTAGGGCACCCCTAGGCTTAGGCTAGGGCACCACTAAGCTTAGGCTAGGGCACCCGAGTCTTAGGCTAGGGCACCCCTAGGCGTAGGCTAGGGCAACCTTAGGCTTGGGCTAAGGCTAGGGCTCACCTAGCCTAAGGCTAGGGCACTCCTAGGCATAGGCTAGGGCACCCGAGTCTTAGGCCTGGGCACCCATAGGCATAGGCTAGGGCAACCTTAGGCTTAGGCTAAGGCTAGGGCTCACCTAGCCTAAGGCTAGGGCACGCCTAGGCATAGGCTAGGGCACCCCTAAGCTTAGGTTAAGGCACCCCTAGGATTAGGATAAGGCTAGGGCTCCTGTAGCCTAAGGCTAGAGCACCCCTAGGCTTAGGTTAGGGCACCCCTAGGCTTAGGATAGGGCACCCCTAGGTTTAGGCTCTGGCACCCCTAGGCTTAGGCTAAGGCTAGGGTTCCCCTAGCATAAGGCTAGGGTACACCTAGGCTTAGGCTAGGGTACCCCTATACTTAGGCTTGCGCACCCCTTGGCTTAGGCTAGGGCACCCCTAGGCTAAGACTAGGGCTCCTCTAGCCTAACGCTAAGGCATCCCTAGGCTTGGGCTAGGGAACCCCTAGGCTTAGGCTAGGGCACCCTAGGCTTAGACAAAGGCAAGGGCTCCCCTAGCCTAAGACTAGGGCACCCCTAGCCTTCGGCTAGGGCACCCCTAACTTAGGTTTTGGCACCCCTAAGCTTAGGCTAGGGCACCACTAGGCTTATGCTAGGACACCCCTAGGCTTAGCCTAGGGCACCCGTAGGCTTAGGCTAGGGCATCCCTAGCCTTAGGTAGGGAACCCCTAGACTTAGGCTAGGGCACCCCTAGGCTTAGGCTAGGGCACCCCTAGGCTTAGTCTAGGGCACCCCTAGGCTTAGGCTAGGGCACCCCTAGGCTTAGGCTAGGGCACCCCTAGGCTTAGGCTAGGGCACTCCTAGGCTTAGGGTAAGGCTAGGGCTCCCCTAGTCTAAGGCTAGGGCACCCCTAGGCTTAAGCTAGGGCACCCCTATGCTAAGGCTAGGACACCACTAGGCTTAGGCAAGGGCACCCCTAGTCTTAGGCTAAGGCTACGGCCCCCTCGCCTAAGGCTAGGGCATGCCTAGGCTTAGGCTAGGGCACCCCTAGGCGTAGGCTAGGGCACACTAGGCTTAGGCTAGGGAACCCCTAGGCGTAGGCTAGGGCACCCCTAGGCTTAGGCTAGGGCACCCCATGGCTTAGAAAGGGCACCCCTAGGCTTACGCGAAGGCTACGGCCCCCTCGCCTAAGGTTAGGGCACCCCTAGGCTTAGGCTAGTGCACCCCTAAGCTTAGGCTAGGGCACCCCTAGGCTTATTATAAGGCTAGGGCTCCCCTTGCCTAACCCGAGGGCACCCCTAGGCTTAGGCTAGGGCACCCCTAGGCTTAGGCTAGGCCACCCCTAAGATTAGGCTAGGGTACCCCTAGTCTTAGGCTAGAACACCCCTAGACTTAGGCTAAGGCTAGGGCTCCCCTTGCCTAAACCTAGGTCACCCCTAGGCTTAGGTTAGGGCACCCCTAGGCTTAGGCTAGGGCAACCCTAAGATTAGGGTAGGGCACCCCTAGGTTTAGGCTAAGGCTAGGGCTCCCCTAGCCTAAGGCTAGGGCACCACTAGGCTTAGGCTAGGGCACCCCTAGGCGTAGGCTAGGGCACACTAGGCTTAGGCTAGGGAACCCCTAGGCGTAGGCTAGGGCACCCCTAGGCTTAGGCTAGGGCACCACTAGGCGTGGGCTAGGGCACCCCTAGGCTTAGTCTAAGGCTAGGGCTCAGCTAGCCTAAGGCTAGGGCACCCCTAGGCTTAGGCTAGGGCAACCCTAGGTGTAGACTAAGGCTCGGGGACCCCTAGGCTTAGGCTAAGGCACCCCTAGGCTTAGGTTAGGGCACCCCTAGGCTAAGGCTAGGGCACCCCTAGGCTCAGGCTAGAGCACCCCTACACTTAGGCTAGGGAACCCCTAGGCTTAGACTAAGGCTAGGGATCCCCTAGCCTAAGGCTAAGGCACCCCTAGGCGTAGGCTAGGTGACCCCTAGGCTTAGGCTAGGGCACCCCTAGGTTTAGGCTAAGGCTTGGGCGCCCCTAGCCTAAGGCTAGGTCACCCCTAGGCTTGAGCTAGGGCTCCCCAAGTCTAAGGCTAGGGCACCCTTAGGCTTAGACTAGGGCACCCCTAGGCTTAGGCTAGGGAACCCCTAGGCTAAGGCTAGGGCACGCCTAGGCTTAGGTTAAGGCTAGGGCACCCCTAGCTTAAAGCTAGGGCACCCCTAGGCTTAGGTTACGGCACCCATAGGCTTAGGCTAGGGCACACCTAGGCTTAGGCTAGGGCACCGCTAGGCTTAGGTAGGGAACCCCTACGCTTAGGTTACGGCACCCCTATGCTTAGGCTAGGCACCCCTGGACTTAGGCTAGGGCACACCTAGGCTTAGGCTAGGGCACACCTAGGCTTAGGCTCAGGCTACGGCTCCTCTAGCCTAACGCTAGGGTATCCCTAGGCTTGGGTTAGGGCACCCCTTGGCTTAGGCTAGGGCACCCCTAGGCTTAGAATAAGGCTAGGGCTCCCCTTGCCTAACGCTAGGTCACCCCTAGGCTTAGGCTAGGGAAACACTAGGTTTAGGCTAGGGCGCCCCAAGGCTTGCGCTAAGGCAAGGGCTCCCCTAACCTAAGGTTAGGGAACCCCTAGGCTTAGACTAGGGCACCCCTAGGCTTAGGCTAGGGCACCTCTAGGCTTAGGCTAGGACACCCCTAGGCTTAGGCTAGGGCACCCCTAGGCTTAGGCTAGGGCACCCCTAGGCTTAGGCTAGGGCACCCTTAAGCTTAGGCTAGGGCACCCCTAGGCTTAGGCTAAGGCTAGCGCTCCCCTTGTCTAACCCTAGGGCACCCCTAGGCTTAGGCTAGGGCACCCCTAGTCTTAGGCTAGGGCACCCCTAAGCTTAGGCTAGGGCACCCCTGGTCTTAGCCTAGGGCACCCCTAGGCTTAGGATAAGGCTAGGGCTCCCCTAGCCTTAGGCTAGGGCACCACTAGGCTTAGGCTAGGGAACCCCTAGTCGTAGGCTAGGGCACCCCTATGCTTAGGCTAGGGCACCCCTAGGCTTACGGTAGGGTACCCCTAGGCTTAGGCTAGGGCACCCCTAGGCTTAGGCTAGGGCACCCCTAGGCTTAGGTTAAGGCTAGGGCTCAGCTAGGCTAAGTCTAGGGCAACCCTAGGCTTAGGGTAGGACACCCCTATGGTTAGACTAGGGCACCCCTAGGCTTAGGCTAGGGCACCCCTAGGGTTAAGCTAAGGCTAGGGCTCCACTAGACTAAGGCTAGGGCACCTCTAGCCTAAGGCTATGGCACTCCTAGGATTAGGCTAGGGCACACCTAAGCTTAGGCTCGGGCACCTCTAGGCTTAGGCTAGGGAACCCCTAGGCTTAGGCTAGGGCACCCCTAGGCTTAGGCTATGGCACCCCTAGGCTTAGGCTAGGGCAGCCCTAGGCTTACGCTAGGGCACCAATAAGCTTAGGCTAGGGCACCCCTAGTCTTAGGCTAGGGCACCCCTAGGCTTAGGCTAAGGCACCACTAGGCTTAGGCTAGGGCACCCCTAGGCTTAGGCTAGGGCACCCCTCGGCTTAGTCTAAGGCTAGGGCTCAGCTAGCCTAAGGCTTAGGCTCAGCTAGCCTAAGGCTAGGGCACCCCTAAGCTTAGGTTCGGGCACCTCTAGGCTCTGGCTAGGGCACATCTATGCTTAGGCTAGGGCACCCCTAGGCTTAGGCTAGGGCAACCCTAGGCTTAGGGTACGGCACCCCTAGGATTATGGTAGGGCACCCCTAGGCTTAGGCTAAGGCACCCCTAGGCTTAGGTTAAGGCTAGGGCTCAGCTAGGCTAAGGCTAAAGCAACCCTAGGCTTAGGGTAGGGCACCCTTAGGCTTAGACTAGGGCACCCTAGGATTTGGCTATGGCACCCCTAGAGTTAGGCTAAGGCTAGGGCTCGACTAGACTAAGGCTAGGGCACCTCTAGCCTTAGGCTAGGGCACCCCTAGGTTAAGGCTAGGTCACCCCTAGGCTTAGGCTAGGACAGCCATAGGCTTAGGGTAGGGTACCCCTAGGCTTAGGTAGGGAACACTTAGGCTTAGGTTAGAGCACCCCTATGCTTAGGCTAGGCACCCCTAGACTTAAGCTAGGGCACCCCTAGGCTTAGGCTGGGGCACCCCTAGTCTTAGGCTAAGGCTAGGGCTCCCCTAGCCTAAGGCTAGGGTACCCCTAGGCTTAGGCTAGGGCACCCCTGTAATTAGGCTAGCGTACCCCTTGGCTTAGGCTAGGACACCCCTAGGCTTAGGCTAAGGCTAGGGCTCCTCTAGCATAACGGTAGGGCATCCCTAGGATTGGGCTAGGGAACCCCTAGGCTTAGGCTAGGGCACCCCTGGGCTTAGGCTAGGGCACCCCTAGGCTTAGGCTAAGGCTAGGGCTCCTCTAGCCTAACGCTAGGGCATCATTATGCTTGGGCTAGGGAACCCCTAGGCTTAGGCTAGGGCACCCTAGGCTTAGACTAAGGCTAGGGCTCCCCTAGCGTAAGGCTAGGGCACCCGTAGCCTTAGGCTAGGGCACCCCTAAACATAGGCTAGGGCACCCCTAAGCTTAGGCTAGGGCACCCGTAGTCTTAGGCTAGTGCACCCCTAGGCTTAGGCTAGGGCACCCGTAGGCTTAGGGAAGGGCACCCCTAGGCTTAGGTAGGGAATACCTAGACTTAGGCTAGGGCACCCCTAGTCTTAGGCTAGGGCACCCCTAGGCTTAGGCTAAGGCACCACTAGGCTTAGGCTAGGGCACTCCTAGGCTAAGGCTAGGGCACCCCTAGGCTTAGGCTAATGCTAGGGCTCAGCTAGCCTAAGGCTAGGGCTCAGCTAGCCTAAGGCTAGGTCACCCCTAGGCTTAGGTTCGGGCACCCCTAGGCTTAGGCTAGGGCACATCTAGGCTTAGGCTAGGGCACCCCTAGGCTTAGGCTAGGGCAACCCTAGGCTTAGAGTAGGGCACCCCTAGGATTATGGTAGGGAACCCCTAGGCTTAGGCTAGGGCACCCCTAGGCTTAGGTTAAGGCTAGGGCTCAGCTAGGCTAAGGCTAAAGCAACCCTAGGCTTATGGTAGGGCACCCTTAGGCTTAGACTAAGGCACCCCTAGGATTAGGCTAGGGCACCCCTAGGGTTAGGCTAAGGTTAGGGCTCCACTAGACTAAGGCTAGGGCACCTCTAGCCTTAGGCTAGGGCACCCCTAGGTTAAGGCTAGGTCACCGCTAGGCTTAGGCTATGACAGCCATAGGCTTAGGCTAGGGTACCCCTAGGCTTAGGTAGGGAACACCTAGGCTTAGGTTAGAGCACCCCTATGCTTAGGCTAGGCACCCCTAGACTTAAGCTAGGGCACCCCTAGGCTTAGACTAAGGCTAGGGATCCCCTAGCCTAAGGCTAAGGCACCCCTAGGCATAGGCTAGGTGACCCCTAGGCTTAGGCTAGGGCACCCTTAGGCTTAGGCTAAAGTTAGGGCTCCCCTAGCCTAAGGCTAGGGCACCCCTAGGCTTAGGCTAGGGCACCCCTAGGCTTAGCCTAGGGAACCCCTACGCGTAGGCTAGGGCACCCCTAGGCTTAGGCTAAGGCACCCCTAGGCGTGGGCTAGGGCACCCCTAGGCTTAGGCTAAGGCTAGGGCTCCCCTAGGCTAAGGCTAGGGCACCCCTAGGTATACGCTAGGGCACCCCTAGGCTTAGGCTAGGACACCCCTAGGCTTAGTCTAGGGCACCACTAGGCTTAGGCTAGGGCACCCCTATACTTAGGCTAAGGCTAGGGCTCCCCTAGCCTAAGACTAGGGGACCCCTAGGCTTAGGCTAGGGCACCACTTGGCTTAGGCTAGGGCACCCCTAGGCTTAGGCTAGGGCACCCCTAGGATTAGGCTAAGGCTAGGGCCCCCCTAGCAAAACCCTAGGGCACTCCTAGGCTTAGGCTAGGGCACCCCTAGGCTTAGGCTAGGGCACCACTAAGCTTAGGCTAGGGCACCCGAGTCTTAGGCTAGGGCACCCCTAGGCGTAGGCTAGGGCAACCTTAGGCTTAGGCTAAGGCTAGGGCTCACCTAGCCTAAGGCTAGGGCACGCCTAGGCATAGGCTAGGGCACCCGAGTCTTAGGCCTGGGCACCCATAGGCATAGGCTAGGGCAACCTTAGGCTTAGGCTAAGGCTAGGGCTCACCTAGCCTAAGGCTAGGGCACGCCTAGGCATAGGCTAGGGCACCCCTAAGCTTAGGTTAAGGCACCCCTAGGATTAGGCTAAGGCTAGGGCTCCTGTAGCCTAAGGCTAGAGCACCCCTAGGCTTAGGTTAGGGCACCCCTAGGCTTAGGCTAGGGCACCCCTAGGCTTAGGCTGTGGCACCCCTAGGCTTAGGCTAAGGCTAGGGTTCCCCTAGCCTAAGGCTAGGGTACACCTAGGCTTAGGCTAGGGTACCCCTATACTTAGGCTAGCGCACCCCTTGGCTTAGGCTAGGGCACCCCTAGGCTAAGGCTAAGGCTCCTCTAGCCTAACTCTAAGGCATCCCTAGGCTTGGGCAAGGGAACCCCTAGGCTTAGGCTAGGGCACCCTAGGCTTAGACAAAGGCAAGGGCTCCCCTGGCCTAAGACTAGGGCACCCCTAGCCTTCGGCTAGGGCACCCCTAACTTAGGTTTTGGCACCCCTAAGCTTAGGCTAGGGCACCCCTAGGCTTATGCTAGGGCACCCCTAGGCTTAGCCTAGGGCACCCGTAGGCTTTGGCTAGGGCATCCCTAGGCTTAGGCAGGGAACCCCTAGACTTAGGCTAGGGCACCCCTAGGCTTAGGCTAGGGCACCCCTAGGCTTAGGCTAGGGCACCCCTAGGCTTAGGCTAGGGCACCCCTAGGCTTAGGCTAGGGCACTCCTAGGCTTAGGCTAGGGCACCCCTAGGCTTAGGCTAGGGCACTCCTAGGCTTAGGGTAAGGCTAGGGCTCCCCTAGTCTAAGGCTAGGGCACCCCTAGGCTTAAGCTAGGGCACCCCTAGGCTAAGGCTAGGACACCACTAGGCTTAGGCAAGGGCACCCCTAGTCTTAGGCTAAGGCTACGGCCTCCTCGCCTAAGGCTAGGGCACGCCTAGGCTTAGGGTAGGGCACCCCTAGGTTTAGGCTAGGGCACCCCTAGGCTTAGGCTAGAGCACCCGTAAGCTTAGGCTAGGGCACCCCTAGGTTTAGGCTAAGGCTAGGGCTCCCCTTGCCTAACCCGAGGGCACCCCTAGGCTTAGGCTAGGGCACCCCTAGTCTTAGGCTAGGGTACCCCTAGGTTTAGGCTAAGGCTAGGGCTCCCCTAGCCTAAGGCTAGGGCACCACTATGCTTAGGCTAGGGCACCCCTAGGCGTAGGCTAGGGCACCCCTAGGCTTAGGCTAAGGCTAGGGCTCAGCTAGCCTAAGGCTAGGGCACCCCTAGGCTTAGGCTAGGGCAACCCTAGGCGTAGACTAAGACTCGGGGACCCCTAGGCTTAGGCTAAGGCACCCCTAGGCTTAGGTTAGGGCACCCCTAGGCTAAGTCTAGGGCACCCCTAGGCTCAGGCTAGGGCACCCCTACACTTAAGCTAGGGATCCCCTAAGCTTAGACTAAGGCTAGGGATCCCCTAGCCTAAGGCTAAGGCACCCCTAGGCGTAGGCTAGGTGACCCCTAGTCTTAGGCTAGGGCACCCCTAGGTTTAGGCTAAGGCTAGGGCTCCCCTAGCCTAAGGCTATGGCACCCCTAGGCTTCGGCTAGGGCACCCCTAGGCTTAGGCTAGGGCACCCCTAGGGTTAGGCTAAAGCACCTCTAAGCTTAGGCTAGGGCACCCCTATGCTTAGGCTTGGGCACCCCTAGGCTGAGGCTAGAGCACCCCTAGGCTTAGGCTAGTGCACCCCTAGGCTTAGGCTAGGGCACCCCTAGGCTTAGGCTAGGGCACCCCTAGGCTTAGGCTAAGGCTAGGGCTTTCGTAGCCTAAGACTAGGGCACCACTAGTCTTAGGCTAGGGTACCCCAAGGCGTAGGCTAGGGCAACCCTAGGCTTAGGCTAGGGCACCCCTAGGCTTAGGCAAGGGCACCCCTAGGCTTCGGCTAAGGCGAGGGCTCAGCTACCCTAAGGCTAGGGCACCCCTAGGATTAAGCTAGGGCAACCCTAGGTATAGACTACGGCTAGGGGACCCCTAGGCTTAGGCTAAGGCACCCCTAGGCTTAGGGTAGGGCACCCCTAGGCTAAGGCTAGGGCACCCCTAGGCTCAGGCTAGGGCACCCCTACACTTAGGCTAGGGAACCCCTAGGCTTAGGCTAAGGCTAGGGATCCCCTAGCCTAAGGCTAAGGCAACCCAAGCATAGGCTAAGTGACCCCTAGGCTTAGGCTAGGGCACCCTTAGGCTTAGGCTAAAGCTAGGGCTCCCCTAGCCTAAGGCTAGGGCACCCATAGGCTTAGGCTAGGGCACCTCTAGGCTTAGGCTAGGGCACCCCTAGGTTTAGTCTAAGGCTAGGGCTCCCCTAGCCTAAGACTAGGGCACCCCTACGCTTAGGCTAGGGCACCCCTAGGCTTAGGCTAGGGCACCCCTAGGCTTAGGCTAAGGCTAGGGTTCCCCTAGTCTAAGGCTAGGGCACCCTTAGGCTTAGACTAGGGCACCCCTAGGCTTAGGCTAGGGTACCCCTAGGCTTAGGTTAAGGCTAGGGTTCCCCTAGCTTAAGGCTAGGGCACCCCTAGGCTTAGGCTCGGGCACCCCTAGGCTTAGGCAAGGGCACCCCTAGGCTTCGGCTAAGGCTAGGGCTCAGCTACCCTAAGGCTAGGGCACCCCTAGGATTAAGCTAGGGCAACCCTAGGTGTAGACTACGGCTAGGGGACCCCTAGGCTTAGGCTAAGGCACCCCTAGGCTTAGGGTAGGGCACCCCTAGGCTAAGGCTAGGGCACCCCTAGGCTCAGGCTAGGGCACCCCTACACTTAGGCTAGGGAACCCCTAGGCTTAGGCTAAGGCTAGGGATCCCCTAGCCTAAGGCTAAGGCAACCCAAGCGTAGGCTAGGTGACCCCTAGGCTTAGGCTAGGGCACCCTTAGGCTTAGGCTAAAGCTAGGGCTCCCCTAGCCTAAGGCTAGGGCACCCATAGGCTTAGGCTAGGGCACCTCTAGGCTTAGGCTAGGGCACCCCTAGGTTTAGTCTAAGGCTAGGGCTCCCCTAGCCTAAGACTAGGGCACCCCTAGGCTTAGGCTAAGGCTAGGGTTCCCCTAGTCTAAGGCTAGGGCACCCTTAGGCTTAGACTAGGGCACCCCTAGGCTTAGGCTAGGGTACACCTAGGCTTAGGTTAAGGCTAGGGCTCCCCTAGCCTAAGGCTAGGGCACCCATAGGCTTAGGCTACGGCACCCCTAGGCTTAGGCTAGGGCACCCTTAGGCTAAGGCTAAAGCTAGGGCTCCCCTAGCCTAAGGCTAGGGCACCCATAGGCTTAGGCTACGGCACCCCTAGGCTTAGGCTAGGGCACCCCTAGGTTTAGGCTAAGGCTAGGGCTCCCCTAGCCTAAGGCTAGGGCACCCCTAGGCTTAGGCTAGGGCACCCCTAGCCTAAGGCTAGGGCACCCCTAGGCTTAGGCTAAGGCTACTGCTCCCCTAGTCTAAGGCTAGGGCACCCTTAGGCTTAGACTAGGGCACCCTTAGGCTTAGGCTAGGGCACCCCTAGGCTTAGGGTAGGGCACCCCTAGGCTTGGGCTAGGGCAAGCCTATGTTTAAGCTAGGGCACCCTTAGGCTTAGGTAGGGAACCCCTAGGCTTAGGTTAGGGCACCCCTATGCTTAGGCTACGCACCCCTAGACTTAGGCAGGGCACCCCTAGGCTTAGGCAGGGGCACCCCTAGGCTTAGGCTAAGGCTAGGGCTCCCCTAACCTAAGGATAGGGTACACCTAGGCTTAGGCTAGGGCACCCCTTGCCATAGGCTAGGAGACCCCTAGGCTTAGGCTAAGGCTAGGGCTCCTCTAGCCTAACGCTAGGGCATCGCTAGCCTGGGCTAGGGCATCCCTAGGCTTGCGCTAGGGCACCCCTAGCCTTAGGCTAGGTCACCCCTAGGCTTAGACTAAGGCTAGGGCTCCCCGTGCCTAAGGCTAGGGAACCCCCAGGCTTAGGCTAGGGCACACTAGGCTTAGGCTAGGGCACCCCTAGGATTGGGCTAGGGCACCCCTAGGCTTAGGTTAGGGCTCCCCTTGCCTAACCCTAGGGCACCCGTAGGCTTAGGCTAGGGCACCCCTAGGCTTAGGCTAGGGTACCCCTAAGCTTAGGCTAGGGCACCCCTAGTCTTAGGCTAGGGCACCCTTAGGCTTAGGCTAGGGCACCCCTAGGCTTAGGCTAAGGCTAGGGCTCCACTAGCCTAAGGCTAGGTCACCCCTAGGCTTAGGCTAGGGAACCCCTAGGCTTAGGCTAAGGCTAGGGCTCCTCTAGCCTAACTCTAGGTCATCCCTAAGCTTGGGCTAGGGCACACCTTGGCTTAGGCTAGGGCACCCCTAGGCTTAGGCTAGGGTACCCCTAAGCTTAGGCTAGGGCACCCCTAGTCTTAGCCTAGGGCACCCCTAGACTTAGGCTAAGGCTAGGGCTCCCCGAGCCTTAGGCTAGGGCACCACTAGGCTTAGGCTAGGAAACCCCTAGGCGTAGGCTAGGGCACCCCTATGCTTAGATTAGGGCACCCCTAGGCTTAGGGTAGGGCACCCGTAGACTTAGGCTAGGGCACCCCTAGTCTTAGGCTAGGGCACCCCTAGGCTTAGGTTAAGGCTAGGGCTCAGCTAGGCTAAGGCTAGGGCAACCCTAGGCTTAGGGTAGGACACCCGTAGGGCTAGACTAGGGCACCCCTTGGCTTAGGCTAGGGCACCCCTAGGGTTAGGCTAAGGCTAGGGCTCCACTAGACTAAGGCTAGGGCACCTCTAGACTTAGGCTAGGGCACCCCTAGGCTTAGGCTATGGCACACCTAGGCTTAGGCTAGGGCACCCCTAGGCTTAGGCCTGGGCACCCCTAGGCTTAGGGTAGGGCACCCCTAGGATTATGGTAGGGCACCCCTAGGCTTAGGGTAGGGCACCCCTAGGCTTAGGCTAGGGCACCCCTCGGCTTAGGTTAAGGCTAGGGCTCAGCTAGGCTAAGACTAGGGCAACCCTAGCCTTAGGGTAGGGCACCCCTAAGCTTAGGCTAGGGCACCCCTAGGCTTAGGCTAGGGCACCCCTAAGCTTAGGCTAGGGCACCCCTAGGCTTAGGCTAAGGTTAGGGGACCCCTAGGTTTAGGCTAAGGCACATCTAGGCTTAGGCTAGGGCACCCCTAGGCTTAGGCTAGGGCACCCCTAGGCTTAGGCTAAGGCTAGTTGTCAGCTAGCCTAAGGCTAGGGCTCAGCTAGCCTAAGGCTAGGGCACCCCTAGGCTTAGGCTAGGGCACCCCTAGGCTTAGGCTAGGACACATCTAGGCTTAGGCTAGGGCACCCCTATGCTTAGGCTAAGGCTAGGGCTCCACTAGACTAAGGCTAGGGCACCACTAGCCTTATGCTAGGGCACCCCTAGGCTTAGGCTAGGGCACCCCTAGGCTTAGGCTACGGTTAGCGGACCCATAGGTTTAGGCTAAGGCACATCTAGGCTAAGGCTAGGGCTCCCCTAGCCTATGGCTAGGGCACCCTTAGGCTTAGGCTAGGTAACCCATAGACTTCGGCTAGGGCACCCCTAACTTAGGTTTTGGCACCCCTAGGCTTAGGCTAGGGCACCCCTAGGCTTAGGCTAGGGCACCCCTAGGCTTAGGCTAGGGCACCCCTAGGCTTAGGCTAGGGCACCCCTAGGCTTAGGCTAGGGCACCCCTAGGCTTAGGCTAGGGCACTCCTAGGCTTAGGGTAAGGCTAGGGCTCCCCTAGTCTAAGGCTAGGGCACCCCTAGGCTTAAGCTAGGGCACCCCTAGGCTAAGGCTAGGACACCACTAGGCTTAGGCAAGGGCACCCCTAGTCTTAGGCTAAGGCTACGGCCTCCTCGCCTAAGGCTAGGGCACGCCTAGGCTTAGGGTAGGGCACCCCTAGGTTTAGGCTAGGGCACCCCTAGGCTTAGGCTAGAGCACCCCTAAGCTTAGGCTAGGGCACCCCTAGGTTTAGGCTAAGGCTAGGGCTCCCCTTGCCTAACCCGAGGGCACCCCTAGGCTTAGGCTAGGGCACCCCTAGTCTTAGGCTAGGGTACCCCTAGGTTTAGGCTAAGGCTAGGGCTCCCCTAGCCTAAGGCTAGGGCACCACTATGCTTAGGCTAGGGCACCCCTAGGCGTAGGCTAGGGCACCCCTAGGCTTAGGCTAAGGCTAGGGCTCAGCTAGCCTAAGGCCAAGGCACCCCTAGGCTTAGGCTAGGGCAACCCTAGGCGTAGACTAAGACTCGGGGACCCCTAGGCTTAGGCTAAGGCACCCCTAGGCTTAGGTTAGGGCACCGCTAGGCTAAGTCTAGGGCACCCCTAGGCTCAGGCTAGGGCACCCCTACACTTAAGCTAGGGATCCCCTAAGCTTAGACTAAGGCTAGGGATCCCCTAGCCTAAGGCTAAGGCACCCCTAGGCGTAGGCTAGGTGACCCCTAGTCTTAGGCTAGGGCACCCCTAGGTTTAGGCTAAGGCTAGGGCTCCCCTAGCCTAAGGCTATGGCACCCCTAGGCTTCGGCTAGGGCACCCCTAGGCTTAGGCTAGGGCACCCCTAGGGTTAGGCTAAAGCACCTCTAAGCTTAGGCTAGGGCACCCCTATGCTTAGGCTTGGGCACCCCTAGGCTGAGGCTAGAGCACCCCTAGGCTTAGGCTAGTGCACCCCTAGGCTTAGGCTAGGGCACCCCTAGGCTTAGGCTAGGGCACCCCTAGGCTTAGGCTAAGGCTAGGGCTTTCGTAGCCTAAGACTAGGGCACCACTAGTCTTAGGCTAGGGTACCCCAAGGCGTAGGCTAGGGCAACCCTAGGCTTAGGCTAGGGCACCCCTAGGCTTAGGCAAGGGCACCCCTAGGCTTCGGCTAAGGCGAGGGCTCAGCTACCCTAAGGCTAGGGCACCCCTAGGATTAAGCTAGGGCAACCCTAGGTATAGACTACGGCTAGGGGACCCCTAGGCTTAGGCTAAGGCACCCCTAGGCTTAGGGTAGGGCACCCCTAGGCTAAGGCTAGGGCACCCCTAGGCTCAGGCTAGGGCACCCCTACACTTAGGCTAGGGAACCCCTAGGCTTAGGCTAAGGCTAGGGATCCCCTAGCCTAAGGCTAAGGCAACCCAAGCATAGGCTAAGTGACCCCTAGGCTTAGGCTAGGGCACCCTTAGGCTTAGGCTAAAGCTAGGGCTCCCCTAGCCTAAGGCTAGGGCACCCATAGGCTTAGGCTAGGGCACCTCTAGGCTTAGGCTAGGGCACCCCTAGGTTTAGTCTAAGGCTAGGGCTCCCCTAGCCTAAGACTAGGGCACCCCTAGGCTTAGGCTAGGGCACCCCTAGGCTTAGGCTAGGGCACCCCTAGGCTTAGGCTAAGGCTAGGGTTCCCCTAGTCTAAGGCTAGGGCACCCTTAGGCTTAGACTAGGGCACCCCTAGGCTTAGGCTAGGGTACCCCTAGGCTTAGGTTAAGGCTAGGGTTCCCCTAGCTTAAGGCTAGGGCACCCCTAGGCTTAGGCTCGGGCACCCCTAGGCTTAGGCAAGGGCACCCCTAGGCTTCGGCTAAGGCTAGGGCTCAGCTACCCTAAGGCTAGGGCACCCCTAGGATTAAGCTAGGGCAACCCTAGGTGTAGACTACGGCTAGGGGACCCCTAGGCTTAGGCTAAGGCACCCCTAGGCTTAGGGTAGGGCACCCCTAGGCTAAGGCTAGGGCACCCCTAGGCTCAGGCTAGGGCACCCCTACACTTAGGCTAGGGAACCCCTAGGCTTAGGCTAAGGCTAGGGATCCCCTAGCCTAAGGCTAAGGCAACCCAAGCGTAGGCTAGGTGACCCCTAGGCTTAGGCTAGGGCACCCTTAGGCTTAGGCTAAAGCTAGGGCTCCCCTAGCCTAAGGCTAGGGCACCCATAGGCTTAGGCTAGGGCACCTCTAGGCTTAGGCTAGGGCACCCCTAGGTTTAGTCTAAGGCTAGGGCTCCCCTAGCCTAAGACTAGGGCACCCCTAGGCTTAGGCTAAGGCTAGGGTTCCCCTAGTCTAAGGCTAGGGCACCCTTAGGCTTAGACTAGGGCACCCCTAGGCTTAGGCTAGGGTACACCTAGGCTTAGGTTAAGGCTAGGGCTCCCCTAGCCTAAGGCTAGGGCACCCATAGGCTTAGGCTACGGCACCCCTAGGCTTAGGCTAGGGCACCCTTAGGCTAAGGCTAAAGCTAGGGCTCCCCTAGCCTAAGGCTAGGGCACCCATAGGCTTAGGCTACGGCACCCCTAGGCTTAGGCTAGGGCACCCCTAGGTTTAGGCTAAGGCTAGGGCTCCCCTAGCCTAAGGCTAGGGCACCCCTAGGCTTAGGCTAGGGCACCCCTAGCCTAAGGCTAGGGCACCCCTAGGCTTAGGCTAAGGCTACTGCTCCCCTAGTCTAAGGCTAGGGCACCCTTAGGCTTAGACTAGGGCACCCTTAGGCTTAGGCTAGGGCACCCCTAGGCTTAGGGTAGGGCACCCCTAGGCTTGGGCTAGGGCAAGCCTATGTTTAAGCTAGGGCACCCTTAGGCTTAGGTAGGGAACCCCTAGGCTTAGGTTAGGGCACCCCTATGCTTAGGCTACGCACCCCTAGACTTAGGCAGGGCACCCCTAGGCTTAGGCAGGGGCACCCCTAGGCTTAGGCTAAGGCTAGGGCTCCCCTAACCTAAGGATAGGGTACACCTAGGCTTAGGCTAGGGCACCCCTTGCCATAGGCTAGGAGACCCCTAGGCTTAGGCTAAGGCTAGGGCTCCTCTAGCCTAACGCTAGGGCATCGCTAGCCTGGGCTAGGGCATCCCTAGGCTTGCGCTAGGGCACCCCTAGCCTTAGGCTAGGTCACCCCTAGGCTTAGACTAAGGCTAGGGTTCCCCGTGCCTAAGGCTAGGGAACCCCCAGGCTTAGGCTAGGGCACACTAGGCTTAGGCTAGGGCACCCCTAGGATTGGGCTAGGGCACCCCTAGGCTTAGGTTAGGGCTCCCCTTGCCTAACCCTAGGGCACCCGTAGGCTTAGGCTAGGGCACCCCTAGGCTTAGGCTAGGGTACCCCTAAGCTTAGGCTAGGGCACCCCTAGTCTTAGGCTAGGGCACCCTTAGGCTTAGGCTAGGGCACCCCTAGGCTTAGGCTAAGGCTAGGGCTCCACTAGCCTAAGGCTAGGTCACCCCTAGGCTTAGGCTAGGGAACCCCTAGGCTTAGGCTAAGGCTAGGGCTCCTCTAGCCTAACTCTAGGTCATCCCTAAGCTTGGGCTAGGGCACACCTTGGCTTAGGCTAGGGCACCCCTAGGCTTAGGCTAGGGTACCCCTAAGCTTAGGCTAGGGCACCCCTAGTCTTAGCCTAGGGCACCCCTAGACTTAGGCTAAGGCTAGGGCTCCCCGAGCCTTAGGCTAGGGCACCACTAGGCTTAGGCTAGGAAACCCCTAGGCGTAGGCTAGGGCACCCCTATGCTTAGATTAGGGCACCCCTAGGCTTAGGGTAGGGCACCCGTAGACTTAGGCTAGGGCACCCCTAGTCTTAGGCTAGGGCACCCCTAGGCTTAGGTTAAGGCTAGGGCTCAGCTAGGCTAAGGCTAGGGCAACCCTAGGCTTAGGGTAGGACACCCGTAGGGCTAGACTAGGGCACCCCTTGGCTTAGGCTAGGGCACCCCTAGGGTTAGGCTAAGGCTAGGGCTCCACTAGACTAAGGCTAGGGCACCTCTAGACTTAGGCTAGGGCACCCCTAGGCTTAGGCTATGGCACACCTAGGCTTAGGCTAGGGCACCCCTAGGCTTAGGCCTGGGCACCCCTAGGCTTAGGGTAGGGCACCCCTAGGATTATGGTAGGGCACCCCTAGGCTTAGGGTAGGGCACCCCTAGGCTTAGGCTAGGGCACCCCTCGGCTTAGGTTAAGGCTAGGGCAACCCTAGCCTTAGGGTAGGGCACCCCTAAGCTTAGGCTAGGGCACCCCTAGGCTTAGGCTAGGGCACCCCTAAGCTTAGGCTAGGGCACCCCTAGGCTTAGGCTAAGGTTAGGGGACCCCTAGGTTTAGGCTAAGGCACATCTAGGCTTAGGCTAGGGCACCCCTAGGCTTAGGCTAGGGCACCCCTAGGCTTAGGCTAAGGCTAGTTGTCAGCTAGCCTAAGGCTAGGGCTCAGCTAGCCTAAGGCTAGGGCACCCCTAGGCTTAGGCTAGGGCACCCCTAGGCTTAGGCTAGGACACATCTAGGCTTAGGCTAGGGCACCCCTATGCTTAGGCTAAGGCTAGGGCTCCACTAGACTAAGGCTAGGGCACCACTAGCCTTATGCTAGGGCACCCCTAGGCTTAGGCTAGGGCACCCCTAGGCTTAGGCTACGGTTAGCGGACCCATAGGTTTAGGCTAAGGCACATCTAGGCTAAGGCTAGGGCTCCCCTAGCCTATGGCTAGGGCACCCCTAGGCTTAGGCTAGGTAACCCATAGACTTCGGCTAGGGCACCCCTAGGCTTGGGCTAAGGCTAGGAGACCCCAAGGCTTAGGCTAAGGTACCCGAAGGCTTAGGCTAGGGCACCCCTAGGTTTAGGCTAGGGCACCCTAGGCTTAGGCTAAAGCTAGGGCTCCCATAGGCTTAGGCTAGGGCACCCTTAGGCTAAGGCTACGGCACCCCTAGGCTAAGGCTAGGGCACCCCTGGGCTTAGGCTAAGGCTAGGGGACCCCTAGGTTTAGGCTAAGGCACCCCTAGGCTTAGGCTCGGGCACTCTTAGGCATAGGCTAGGGCACCCCTAGGCTTAGGCTAAGGCACCCTTAGGCTTAGGCTAAGGCACCTCGAGGCTTACTAGGGCACCCCTAGGTTTAGGCTAGGGCAACCCTAGGCTTAGACTAAGGCTAGGGGACCCCTATGCTTAGGCTAAGACACCCCTAGGCTTAGGCTAGGGCACCCCTAGGCTAAGGCTAGGGCACCCCTATGCTCAGGCTAGGGCACCCCTACACTTAGGCTAGGGAACCCCTAGGCTTAGGCAAAGGCTAGGGATCCCCTAGCCTAAGGCTAGGGCACCCATAGGCTTAGGTAGGGCACCCCTAGGCTTAGGCTAGGGTACCCCTAGGTTTAGGCTAAGGCTAGGGCTCCCCTAGCCTAAGGTTAGGGCACCCTTAGGCTTAGGCTAAGGCACCCGTAGGCTTAGGCTAGGGCACCCCTAGGCTTAGGCTAAAGCTAGGGCTCCCCTAGCCTAAGGCTAGGGCACCCATAGGCTTAGGCTAGGGCACCCCTAGGCTTAAGCTAGGGCACCCCTAGGCTTAGGCTAGGGAACCCCTAGGCGTAGGCTAGGGCACCCCTATGCTTAGGCTAGGGCACCCCTAGGGTTAGGCTAAGGCTAGGGCTCCACTAGACTAAGGCTAGGGCACCTCTAGCCTTAAGCTAGGGCACCCCTAGGCTTAGGCTAGGGCACCCCTAGGCTTAGGCTAAAACTAGGGCTCCCCTAGCCTAAGGCTAGGGCACCCCTAGGCTTAGGGTAGGGCACCCCTAGGCTTAGCTAGAGCACTCCTAGGCTTAGGCTAGGGCACCCCTAGGCTTAGGTTAAGGCTAGGGCTCAGCTAGGCTAAGGCTAGGGCAACCCTAGGCTTAGGGTAGGACACCCCTAGGGTTAGACTAGGGCACCCCTAGGCTTAGGCTAGGGCACCCCTAGGGTTAGGCTAAGGCTAGGGCTCCACTAGACTAAGGCTAGGGCACCTCTAGCCTTAGTCTAGGGCACCCCTAGGCTTAGGTTAGGGCACCCCTAGGCTTAGGCTAGGGCACCCCTAGGCTTAGACCTGGGCAACCCTAGGCTTAGGCTAAGGCTAGGGCTCAGCTAGCCTAAGGCTAGGGCTCAGCTAGCCTAAGGCTAGGGCACCCCTAGGCTTCGGCTAGGGCACCCCTAGGCTTAGGCTAGGGCACATCTAGGCTTAGGCTAGGGCACCCCTAGGCTTAGGCTAGGGCAACCCTAGGCTTAGGGTAGGGCACCCCTAGGATTATGGTAGGGCACCCCTAGGCTTAGGCTAGTGCACCCCTAGGCTTAGGCTAGGGCACCCCTAGGCTTAGGTTAAGGCTAGGGCTCACTTAGGCTAAGGCTAGGGCAACCCTAGGCTTAGTGTAGGGCACCCCTAGGCTTAGACTAGGGCACCCCTAGGCATAGGCTAGGGCACCCCTAGGGTTTGGCTAAGGCTAGGGCTCCACTAGACTAAGGCTAGGGCACCTCTAGCCTTAGTCTAGGGCACCCCTAGGCTTAGGCTAGGGCACCTCTAGGCTTAGGCTAGGGAACCCCTAGGCTTAGGCTAGGGCACCCTTAGGCTAAGGCTAAAGCTAGGGCTCCCCTAGCCTAAGGCTAGGGCACCCATAGGCTTAGGCTACGGCACCCCTAGGCTTAGGCTAGGGCACCCCTAGGTTTAGGCTAAGGCTAGGGCTCCCCTAGCCTAAGGCTAGGGCACCCCTAGGCTTAGGCTAGGGCACCCCTAGCCTAAGGCTAGGGCACCCCTAGGCTTAGGCTAAGGCTACTGCTCCCCTAGTCTAAGGCTAGGGCACCCTTAGGCTTAGACTAGGGCACCCTTAGGCTTAGGCTAGGGCACCCCTAGGCTTAGGGTAGGGCACCCCTAGGCTTGGGCTAGGGCAAGCCTATGTTTAAGCTAGGGCACCCTTAGGCTTAGGTAGGGAACCCCTAGGCTTAGGTTAGGGCACCCCTATGCTTAGGCTACGCACCCCTAGACTTAGGCAGGGCACCCCTAGGCTTAGGCAGGGGCACCCCTAGGCTTAGGCTAAGGCTAGGGCTCCCCTAACCTAAGGATAGGGTACACCTAGGCTTAGGCTAGGGCACCCCTTGCCATAGGCTAGGAGACCCCTAGGCTTAGGCTAAGGCTAGGGCTCCTCTAGCCTAACGCTAGGGCATCGCTAGCCTGGGCTAGGGCATCCCTAGGCTTGCGCTAGGGCACCCCTAGCCTTAGGCTAGGTCACCCCTAGGCTTAGACTAAGGCTAGGGCTCCCCGTGCCTAAGGCTAGGGAACCCCCAGGCTTAGGCTAGGGCACACTAGGCTTAGGCTAGGGCACCCCTAGGATTGGGCTAGGGCACCCCTAGGCTTAGGTTAGGGCTCCCCTTGCCTAACCCTAGGGCACCCGTAGGCTTAGGCTAGGGCACCCCTAGGCTTAGGCTAGGGTACCCCTAAGCTTAGGCTAGGGCACCCCTAGTCTTAGGCTAGGGCACCCTTAGGCTTAGGCTAGGGCACCCCTAGGCTTAGGCTAAGGCTAGGGCTCCACTAGCCTAAGGCTAGGTCACCCCTAGGCTTAGGCTAGGGAACCCCTAGGCTTAGGCTAAGGCTAGGGCTCCTCTAGCCTAACTCTAGGTCATCCCTAAGCTTGGGCTAGGGCACACCTTGGCTTAGGCTAGGGCACCCCTAGGCTTAGGCTAGGGTACCCCTAAGCTTAGGCTAGGGCACCCCTAGTCTTAGCCTAGGGCACCCCTAGGCTTAGGCTAAGGCTAGGGCTCCCCGAGCCTTAGGCTAGGGCACCACTAGGCTTAGGCTAGGAAACCCCTAGGCGTAGGCTAGGGCACCCCTATGCTTAGATTAGGGCACCCCTAGGCTTAGGGTAGGGCACCCGTAGACTTAGGCTAGGGCACCCCTAGTCTTAGGCTAGGGCACCCCTAGGCTTAGGTTAAGGCTAGGGCTCAGCTAGGCTAAGGCTAGGGCAACCCTAGGCTTAGGGTAGGACACCCGTAGGGCTAGACTAGGGCACCCCTTGGCTTAGGCTAGGGCACCCCTAGGGTTAGGCTAAGGCTAGGGCTCCACTAGACTAAGGCTAGGGCACCTCTAGCCTTAGTCTAGGGCACCCCTAGGCTTAGGCTATGGCACACCTAGGCTTAGGCTAGGGCACCCCTAGGCTTAGGCCTGGGCACCCCTAGGCTTAGGGTAGGGCACCCCTAGGATTATGGTAGGGCACCCCTAGGCTTAGGGTAGGGCACCCCTAGGCTTAGGCTAGGGCACCCCTCGGCTTAGGTTAAGGCTAGGGCTCAGCTAGGCTAAGACTAGGGCAACCCTAGCCTTAGGGTAGGGCACCCCTAAGCTTAGGCTAGGGCACCCCTAGGCTTAGGCTAGGGCACCCCTAAGCTTAGGCTAGGGCACCCCTAGGCTTAGGCTAAGGTTAGGGGACCCCTAGGTTTAGGCTAAGGCACATCTAGGCTTAGGCTAGGGCACCCCTAGGCTTAGGCTAGGGCACCCCTAGGCTTAGGCTAAGGCTAGTTGTCAGCTAGCCTAAGGCTAGGGCTCAGCTAGCCTAAGGCTAGGGCACCCCTAGGCTTAGGCTAGGGCACCCCTAGGCTTAGGCTAGGACACATCTAGGCTTAGGCTAGGGCACCCCTATGCTTAGGCTAAGGCTAGGGCTCCACTAGACTAAGGCTAGGGCACCACTAGCCTTATGCTAGGGCACCCCTAGGCTTAGGCTAGGGCACCCCTAGGCTTAGGCTACGGTTAGCGGACCCATAGGTTTAGGCTAAGGCACATCTAGGCTAAGGCTAGGGCTCCCCTAGCCTATGGCTAGGGCACCCCTAGGCTTAGGCTAGGTAACCCATAGACTTCGGCTAGGGCACCCCTAGGCTTGGGCTAAGGCTAGGAGACCCCAAGGCTTAGGCTAAGGTACCCGAAGGCTTAGGCTATGGCACCCCTAGGTTTAGGCTAGGGCACCCTAGGCTTAGGCTAAAGCTAGGGCTCCCATAGGCTTAGGCTAGGGCACCCTTAGGCTAAGGCTACGGCACCCCTAGGCTAAGGCTAGGGCACCCCTGGGCTTAGGCTAAGGCTAGGGGACCCCTAGGTTTAGGCTAAGGCACCCCTAGGCTTAGGCTCGGGCACTCTTAGGCATAGGCTAGGGCACCCCTAGGCTTAGGCTAAGGCACCCTTAGGCTTAGGCTAAGGCACCTCGAGGCTTACTAGGGCACCCCTAGGTTTAGGCTAGGGCAACCCTAGGCTTAGACTAAGGCTAGGGGACCCCTATGCTTAGGCTAAGACACCCCTAGGCTTAGGCTAGGGCACCCCTAGGCTAAGGCTAGGGCACCCCTATGCTCAGGCTAGGGCACCCCTACACTTAGGCTAGGGAACCCCTAGGCTTAGGCAAAGGCTAGGGATCCCCTAGCCTAAGGCTAGGGCACCCATAGGCTTAGGTAGGGCACCCCTAGGCTTAGGCTAGGGTACCCCTAGGTTTAGGCTAAGGCTAGGGCTCCCCTAGCCTAAGGTTAGGGCACCCTTAGGCTTAGGCTAAGGCACCCGTAGGCTTAGGCTAGGGCACCCCTAGGCTTAGGCTAAAGCTAGGGCTCCCCTAGCCTAAGGCTAGGGCACCCATAGGCTTAGGCTAGGGCACCCCTAGGCTTAAGTTAGGGCACCCCTAGGCTTAGGCTAGGGAACCCCTAGGCGTAGGCTAGGGCACCCCTATGCTTAGGCTAGGGCACCCCTAGGGTTAGGCTAAGGCTAGGGCTCCACTAGACTAAGGCTAGGGCACCTCTAGCCTTAAGCTAGGGCACCCCTAGGCTTAGGCTAGGGCACCCCTAGGCTTAGGCTAAAACTAGGGCTCCCCTAGCCTAAGGCTAGGGCACCCCTAGGCTTAGGGTAGGGCACCCCTAGGCTTAGCTAGAGCACTCCTAGGCTTAGGCTAGGGCACCCCTAGGCTTAGGTTAAGGCTAGGGCTCAGCTAGGCTAAGGCTAGGGCAACCCTAGGCTTAGGGTAGGACACCCCTAGGGTTAGACTAGGGCACCCCTAGGCTTAGGCTAGGGCACCCCTAGGGTTAGGCTAAGGCTAGGGCTCCACTAGACTAAGGCTAGGGCACCTCTAGCCTTAGTCTAGGGCACCCCTAGGCTTAGGTTAGGGCACCCCTAGGCTTAGGCTAGGGCACCCCTAGGCTTAGACCTGGGCAACCCTAGGCTTAGGCTAAGGCTAGGGCTCAGCTAGCCTAAGGCTAGGGCTCAGCTAGCCTAAGGCTAGGGCACCCCTAGGCTTCGGCTAGGGCACCCCTAGGCTTAGGCTAGGGCACATCTAGGCTTAGGCTAGGGCACCCCTAGGCTTAGGCTAGGGCAACCCTAGGCTTAGGGTAGGGCACCCCTAGGATTATGGTAGGGCACCCCTAGGCTTAGGCTAGTGCACCCCTAGGCTTAGGCTAGGGCACCCCTAGGCTTAGGTTAAGGCTAGGGCTCACTTAGGCTAAGGCTAGGGCAACCCTAGGCTTAGTGTAGGGCACCCCTAGGCTTAGACTAGGGCACCCCTAGGCATAGGCTAGGGCACCCCTAGGGTTTGGCTAAGGCTAGGGCTCCACTAGACTAAGGCTAGGGCACCTCTAGCCTTAGTCTAGGGCACCCCTAGGCTTAGGCTAGGGCACCTCTAGGCTTAGGCTAGGGAACCCCTAGGCTTAGGCTAGGGCACCCGTAGGCTTAGGCTAAGGTTAGGGCTCCCATAGCCTAAGGCTATGGCACCCCTAGGCTTAGGCTAGGGCACCCCTATGCTTAGGCTAGGGCACCCCTAGGCTTCGGCTAGGGCACCTCTAGGCTTACGCAAGGGCAAAACAAAGCTTAGGCTAGGGCACCCTTAGTCTTAGGCTAGGGCACCCCTAGGCTTAGGCTAATGCTAGGGCACCCCTTGGCTTATGCTAGGGCACCCCTAGGCTTAGGCAAGGGCACCCCTAGGCTTAGGCTAGGGCACATCTAGGCTTAGGCTAGAGCACCCCTAGGCTTAGGCTAAGGCTAGTGCTCCACTGGACTAAGGCTAGGGCACCCCTAGCCTTAGGCTAGGGCACCCCTAGGCTTAGGCTAGGGCACCCCTATGCTTCGGGTACGGCACCCCTAGGCTTAGGCTGAGGCTAGAGCTCCCCTAGCCTAAGGCTAGGGCACCCCTAGGCTTAGGCTACAGCACCCATAGGCTTAGGCTAGGGAACCCCTAGGCTTAGGCTAGGGAACCCCTAAGCTTAGGCTCGGGCACCCCTATGCTTAGGCTAAGGCTAGGACTCCCCTAGCCTATGGCTAGGGCACCCCTAGGCTTAGGCTAGGGCACCCATAGGCTTCGGCTAGGGCACCCCTAGGCTTGGGCTAAGGGTAGGGGACACCAAGGCTTAGGCTAAGGCACCCCTAGGCTTAGGCTAGGGCACCCCTAAGTTTAGGCTAGGGCACCCTAGGCTTAGGCTAAAGCTAGGGCTCCCATAGGCTTAGGCTAGGGCACCCTTAGGCTAAGGCTACGGCACCCCTAGGCTCAGGCTAGGGCACCCCTAGAATTAGGCTAAGGTTAGGGGACCCCTAGGTTTAGGCTAAGGAACCCCTAGGCTTAGGCTCGGGCACACCTAGGCTTAGGCGAGGGCACCCCTAGGCTTAGGCTAAGGCACCCCTAGGCTTAGGCTAAGGCACCTCGAGGCTTAAGCTAGGGCACACCTAGGTTTAGGCTAGGGCAACCCTAGGCTTAGACTAAGGCTAGGGGACCCCTATGCTTAGGCTAAGGCACCCCTAGGCTTAGGCAAGGGCACCCCAAGGCTAAGGCTAGGGCACCCCTAGGTGCAGGCTAAGGCACCCCTACACTTAGGCTAGGGAACCCCTAGGCTTAGGCTAAGGCTAGGGATCCCCTAGCCTAAGGCTAGGGCACCCTTAGGCTTAGGCTAGGGCACCCCTAGGCTGAGGCTAGGGCACCCCTAGGCTTAGGCTAAAGCTACGGCTCCCCTAGCCTAAGGCTAGGGCACCCATAGGCTTAGGCTAGGGCAACCCTAGGCTTAGCCTAGGGCACCCCTAGGTTTAGGCTAAGGCTAGGGCTCCCCTAGCCTAAGGCTAGGGCACCCTTAGGCTTAGGCTAGGGCACCCCGAGGCTTAAGCTAGGGCACCACTAGGCTTAGTCTAGGGCACCCCTAGGCTTAGGCTAGGGCACCCCTAGGCTTAGGCTAGGGCACCCCTAGGCTTAGGTTAAGGCTAGGGATCCCCTAGTCTAAGGCTAGGGCACCCCTAGGCTTAGGGTAGGGCACCCCTAGCCTTAGCTAGAGCACTCCTAGGCTTAGGCTAGGGCACCCCTAGGCTTAGGTTAAGGCTAGGGCTCTGCTAGGCTAAGGCTAGGGCAACCCTAGGCTTAGGGTAGGACACCACTAGGGTTAGACTAGGGCACCCCTAGGCTTAGGCTAGGGCACCCCTAGGGTTAGGCTAAGGCTAGGGCTCCACTAGACTAAGGCTAGGGCACCTCTAGCCTTAGTCTAGGGCACCCCTAGGCTTAGGCTAGGGCACCCCTAGGCTTAGGCTAGGGCACCCCTAGGCTTAGGCCTGGGCAACCCTAGGCTTAGGCTAAGGCTAGGGCTCAGCTAGCCTAAGGCTGGGGCTCAGCTAGCCTAAGGCTAGGGCACCCCTAGGCTTCGGCTAGGGCACCCCTAGGCTTAGGCTAGGGCACATCTAGGCTTAGGCTAGGGCACCCCTAGGCTTAGGCTAGGGCAACCCTAGGCTTAGGGTAGGGCACCCCTAGGGTTATGGTAGGGCACCCCAAAGTTAGGCTAGTGCACCCCTAGGCTTAGGCTAGGGCACCCCTAGGCTTAGGTTAAGGCTAGGGCTCACTTAGGCTAAGGCTAGGGCAACCCTAGGCTTAGTGTAGGGCACCCCTAGGCTTAGACTAGGGCACCCCTAGGCATAGGCTAGGGCACCCCTAGGGTTTGGCTAAGGCTAGGGCTCCACTAGACTAAGGCTAGGGCACCTCTAGCCTTAGTCTAGGGCACCCCTAGGCTTAGGCTAGGGCACCTCTAGGCTTAGGCTAGGGAACCCCTAGGCTTAGGCTAGGGCACCCGTAGGCTTAGGCTAAGGTTAGGGCTCCCATAGCCTAAGGCTATGGCACCCCTAGGCTTAGGCTAGGGCACCCCTATGCTTAGGCTAGGGCACCCCTAGGCTTCGGCTAGGGCACCTCTAGGCTTACGCAAGGGCAAAACAAAGCTTAGGCTAGGGCACCCTTAGTCTTAGGCTAGGGCAACCCTAGGCTTAGGCTAATGCTAGGGCACCCCTTGGCTTATGCTAGGGCACCCCTAGGCTTAGGCAAGGGCACCCCTAGGCTTAGGCTAGGGCACATCTAGGCTTAGGCTAGAGCACCCCTAGGCTTAGGCTAAGGCTAGTGCTCCACTGGACTAAGGCTAGGGCACCCCTAGCCTTAGGCTAGGGCACCCCTAGGCTTAGGCTAGGGCACCCCTATGCTTCGGGTACGGCACCCCAAGGCTTAGGCTGAGGCTAGGGCTCCCCTAGCCTAAGGCTAGGGCACCCCTAGGCTTCGGCTAGGGCACCCCTAGGCTTGGGCTAAGGGTAGGGGACACCAAGGCTTAGGCTAAGGAACCCCTAGGCTTAGGCTAGGGCACCCCTAAGTTTAGGCTAGGGCACCCTAGGCTTAGGCTAAAGCTAGTGCTCCCATAGGCTTAGGCTAGGGCACCCTTAGGCTAAGGCTACGGCACCCCTAGGCTCAGGCTAAGGCACCCCTAGACTTAGGCTAAGGTTAGGGGACCCCTAGGTTTAGGCTAAGGAACCCCTAGGCTTAGGCTCGGGCACACCTAGGCTTAGGCGAGGGCACCCCTAGGCTTAGGCTAAGGCACCTCGAGGCTTAAGCTAGGGCACACCTAGGTTTAGGCTAGGGCAACCCTAGGCTTAGACTAAGGCTAGGGGACCCCTATGCTTAGGCTAAGGCACCCCTAGGCTTAGGCAAGGGCACCCCTAGGCTAAGGCTAGGGCACCCCTAGGTGCAGGCTAAGGCACCCCTACACTTAGGCTAGGGGACCCCTAGGCTTAGGCTAAGGCTAGGGATCCCCTAGCCTAAGGCTAGGGCACCCTTAGGCTTAGGCTAGGGCACCCCTAGGCTGAGGCTAGGGCACCCCTAGGCTTGGGCTAAAGCTACGGCTCCCCTAGCCTAAGGCTAGGGCACCCATAGGCTTAGGCTAGGGCACCCCTAGGCTTAGCCTAGGGCACCCCTAGGTTTAGGCTAAGGCTAGGGTTCCCGTAGCCTAAGGCTAGGGCACCCTTAGGCTTAGGCTAGGGTACCCCGAGGCTTAAGCTAGGGCACCACTAGGCTTAGTCTAGGGCACCCCTAGGCTTAGGCCAGGGCACCCCTAGGCTTAGGCTAGGGGACCCCTAGGCTTAGGTTAAGGCTAGGGCTCCCCTAGTCTAAGGCTAGGGCACCCTTAGACTTAGACTAGGGCACCCCTAGGCTTAGGCTAGGGCACCCCTAGGCTTAGGCTAGGGCACCCCTAGGCTTAGGTTAAGGCTAGGGCTTCCCTAGCTTAAGGTTAGGGCACCCCTAGGCTTAGGTTAGGGCACCCCTAGGCTTAGGATTGGGCACCCCTAGGCTTAGGTTAGGGCACCCCTAGGCTTAGGCTAGGGCACCCCTAGGCTTAGGCTAGGGCACCCCTAGGCTTAGGCTAGGACAGCCGTAGGCTTAGGCTAGTGTACCCCTAGGCTTAGGTAGGGAACACCTAGGCTTAGGTTAGGGCACCTCTATGCTTAAGATAGGCACCCCTAGACTTAGGCTAGGGTACCCCTAGGCTTAGGCTGGGGCACCCCTAGGCTTAGGCTAAGGCTAGG
The DNA here is from genome assembly GCF_050624435.1 of Tenrec ecaudatus. Lineage (NCBI taxonomy): Eukaryota > Metazoa > Chordata > Mammalia > Afrosoricida > Tenrecidae > Tenrec > Tenrec ecaudatus. The sequence goes on from NW_027457716.1 coordinate 76,998, forward strand.
GCTCCCATAGCCTAAGGCTAGGGTACCCCTAGGCTTAGTCTAGGGCATCCCTATACTTAGGCTAGCGTACACCTTGGCTTTGGCTAGGGCACCCCTAGGATTAGGCTAAGGCTAGGGCTCCTCTAGCATAACGTTAGGGCATCCCTAGGCTTGGGCTAGGGAACCCCTAGGCTTAGGCTAAGGCTAGGGCTCCTCTAGCCTAACGCTAGGGCATCCTTAGGCTTGGGTTAGGGAACCCCTAGGCTTAGGGTAGGGCACCCTTGGCATAGACTAAGGCTAGGGCTCCCCTAGCCTAAGGCTACGGCACCCCTATCCTTAGGCTAGGGCACCCCTAAGCTTAGGCTAGGGCACCCCTAGTCTGAGGCTAGTGCACCCCTAGGCTTAGGCTAGGGCACCCCTAGGCTTAGGCTAGGGCACCCCTAGGCTTAGGTAGGGAACCCCTAGACTTAGGCTAGGGCACCCCTAGGCTTAGGCTAGGGCACCCCTAGGCTTAGGCTAAGGCTAGGGCTCCTATAGCCTAACGCTAGGCCATCCCTAGGCTTGGGCTACGGCACCCTTAGGCTTAGGCAAGGGCACCCCTAGGCTTAGACTAAGGCTAGGGCTCCCCTAGCCTAAGGCTAGGTCACCCCTAGGCTTAGGCTAGGGAACCCCTAGGTTTAGGCTAGGGCGCCCCAAGGCTTAGGCTAAGGCTAGGGCTCCCCTAGCCTAAGGTTATGGCACCCCTAGGCTTAGGCTAGGGCACCCCTGGGCTTAGGCTAGGACACCCGTAAACTTAGGCTAGGGCACCCTTAGTCTTAGGCTAGGCCACCCCAAGGCTTAGTCTAAGGCTAGGGCTCCCCTAGCCTAAGGCTAGGGCACCCCTAGGCTTAGGCTAGGGCACCCTTTGGCTTAGGTTAGGGCACCCCATGTCTTAGGCTAGGGCACCCCTAGGCTTAGGCTAGGACACCACTAGGCATAGGCTAGGACACCTCTAGGCTTAGGCTAGGGCAACCCTATTCTTAGGCTAGGGCACCCCTAGGCTTAGGCTAGAGCACCCCTAAGCTTAGGCTAGGGCTCCCCTAGGCTTAGGCTAAGGCTAGGGCTCCCCTTGCCTAACCCTAGGGCACCCCTAGGCTTAGGCTAGGGCACCCCTAGGCTTAGGCTAGGGCACCCCTAAGCTTAGGCTAGTGCACCCCTAGACTTAGGCTAGGGCACCCCTAGGCTAAGGCTAGGGCACCCCTAGGCTTAGGCTAGGGCACCCCTAGGATTAGGCTAGGTCACCCCTAGGCTTAGGCTAGGGCAACCCTAGGCTTAGGCTAAGGCTAGGGCTCAGCTAGCCTAAGGCTAGGGTACCACTAGGCTAAGGCTAGGGCAACCTTCGGCGTAGACTAAGGCTAGGGGACCACTAGGCTTAGGCTAAGGCACCCCTAGGCTTAGGCTAGGGCACCCCTAGGCTAAGGCTAGGGCACCCCTAGGCTCAGGCTAGTGCACCCCTACACTTAGGCTAGGGAACCCCTAGGCTTAGGCTAAGGCTAGGGATCCCCTAGCCTAAGGCTAAGGCAACCCTAGGCATAGGCTAGGTGACCCCTAGGCTTAGGCTAGGGCACCCTTAGGCTTAGGCTAAAGTTAGGGCTCCCCTAGCCTAAGGCTAGGGCACCCATAGGCTTAGGCTAGGTCACCCCTAGGTTTAGGCTAGGGCACCCCTAGGTTTAGGCTAAGGATAGGGCTCCCCTAGCCTAAGGCTAGGGCACCCCTAGGCTTAGGCTAGGGCACCCCGAGGCTTAGGCTAGGGTACCCCTAGGCTTAGGCTAAGGCTAGGGCTCCCCTAGTCTAAGGCTTGGGCACCCTTAGGCTTAGACTAGGGCACCCCCAGGCTTAGGCTAGGGCACGCCTAGGCTTAGGCTAGGGCACCCCTAGGCTTAGGTTAAGGCTAGGGCTCCCCTAGCTTAAGGCTAGGGCACACCTAGGCTTAGGTTAGGGCACCCCTAGGTTTAGGCTAGGACAGCCGTAGGCTTATGCTAGGGTACACCTAGGCATAGGTAGGGAACACCTAGGCTTAGTTTAGGGCAACCCTAGGCTTAAACTAAGGCCAGTGGACCCCTATGCTTAGGGTAGGCACCCCTAGGCTTAGGCTAGGACACCCCTAGGCTTAGGCTGGGGCACCCCTAGGCTTAGGCTAAGGCACCTCGAGGCTTAAGCTAGGGCACACCTAGGTTTAGGCTAGGGCAACCCTAGGCTTAGACTAAGGCTAGTGGACCCCTATGCTTAGGCTAAGGCACCCCTAGGCTTAGGCTAGGGCACCCCTAGGCATAGGATAGGGCACCCCTAGGCTTAGGCTAAAGCTAGGGCTCCCCTAGCCTAAGGCTAGGGCACCCATAGGCTTAGGCAAGGGCACCCCTAGGCTTAGGCTAGGGCACCCCTAGGCTTAGGGTAAAGCTACGGCTCCCCTAGCTTAAGGTTAGGGCACCCATAGGCTTAGGCTAGGGCACCCCTAGGCTTAGGCTAGGGCACCCCTAGGCTTAGGCTAGGGCACCCCTAGGTTTAGGCTAAGGCTAGGGCTCCCCTAGCCTAAGGCTAGGGCACCCTTAGGCTTAGGCTAGGGCACCCCTAGGCTTAGGCTAGGGCACCCCTAGGCTTAGGCTAAAGCTACGGCTCCCCTAGCTTAAGGCTAGGGCACCCATAGGCTTAGGCTAGGGCACCCCTAGGCTTAGGCTAGGGCACCCCTAGGCTTAGGCTAGGGCACCCCTAGGCTAAGGCTAGGGCACCCCTAGGCTCAGGCTAGTGCACCCCTACACTTAGGCTAGGGAACCCCTAGGCTTAGGCTAAGGCTAGGGATCCCCTAGCCTAAGGCTAAGGCAACCCTAGGCATAGGCTAGGTGACCCCTAGGCTTAGGCTAGGGCACCCTTAGGCTTAGGCTAAAGTTAGGGCTCCCCTAGCCTAAGGCTAGGGCACCCATAGGCTTAGGCTAGGTCACCCCTAGGCTTAGGCTAGGGCACCCCTAGGTTTAGGCTAAGGCTAGGGCTCCCCTAGCCTAAGGCTATGGCACCCCTAGGCTTAGGTTAGGGCACCCCGAGGCTTAGGCTAGGGCACCCCTAGGCTTAGGCTATGGCTAGGGCTCCCCTAGTCTAAGGCTTGGGCACCCTTAGGCTTAGACTAGGGCACCCCCAGGCTTAGGCTAGGGCACGCCTAGGCTTAGGCTAGGACACCCCTAGGCTTAGGTTAAGGCTAGGGCTCCCCTAGCTTAAGGCTAGGGCACACCTAGGCTTAGGTTAGGGCACCCCTAGGTTTAGGCTAGGACAGCCTTAGGCTTAGGCTAGGGTACACCTAGGCATAGGTAGGGAACACCTAGGCTTAGTTTAGGGCAACCCTAGGCTTAGACTAAGGCTAGTGGACCCCTATGCTTAGGGTAGGCACCCCTAGGCTTAGTCTAGGACACCCCTAGGCTTAGGCTGGGGCACCCCTAGGCTTAGGCTAAGGCACCTCGAGGCTTAAGCTAGGGCACACCTAGGTTTAGGCTAGGGCAACCCTAGGCTTAGACTAAGGCTAGTGGACCCCTATGCTTAGGCTAAGGCACCCCTAGGCTTAGGCTAGGGCACCCCTAGGCATAGGATAGGGCACCCCTAGGCTTAGGCTAAAGCTAGGGCTCCCCTAGCCTAAGGCTAGGGCACCCATAGGCTTAGGCAAGGGCACCCCTAGGCTTAGGCTAGGGCACCCCTAGGCTTAGGGTAAAGCTACGGCTCCCCTAGCTTAAGGCTAGGGCACCCATAGGCTTAAGCTAGGGCACCCCTAGGCTTAGGCTAGGGCACCCCTAGGCTTAGGCTAGGGCAACCCTAGGTTTAGGCTAAGGCTAGGGCTCCCCTAGCCTAAGGCTAGGGCACCCTTAGGCTTAGGCTAGGGGACCCCTAGGCTTAGGCTAGGGCACCCCTAGGCTTAGGCTAAAGCTACGGCTCCCCTAGCTTAAGGTTAGGGCACCCATAGGCTTAGGCTAGGGCACCCCTAGGCTTAGGCTAGGGCACCCCTAGGCTTAGGCTAGGGCACCCCTAGGTTTAGGCTAAGGCTAGGGCTCCCCTAGCCTAAGGCTAGGGCACCCTTAGGCTTAGGCTAGGGCACCCCGAGTCTTAAGCTAGGGCACCACTAGGCTTAGTCTAGGGCACCCCTAGGATTAGGCTAGGGCACCCCTAGGCTTAGGCTAAGGCTAGGGCTCCCATAGCCTAAGGCTAGGGTACCCCTAGGCTTAGGCTAGGGCATCCCTATACTTAGGCTAGCGTACACCTTGGCTTAGGCTAGGGCACACCTAGGCTTAGGCTAAGGATATGCCTCCCCTAGTCTAAGGCTAGGGCACCCTTAGGCTTAGACTTGGGCACCCCCAGGCTTAGGCTAGGGCACGCCTAGGCTTAGGCTAGGGCACCCCTAGGCCTAGGCTAAGGCTAGGGCTCCCCTAGCCTAAGGCTAGGGTACCGCTAGGCTTAGGCTAGGGCACCCCTATACTTAGGCTAGCGTACCCCTTGGCTTAGGCTAGGGCACCCCTAGGCTTAGGCTAAGGCTAGGGCTCCCCTAGCTTAAGGCTAGGGCACATCTAGGCTTAGGTTAGGGCACTCCTAGGTTTAGGCTAGGACAGCCGTAGGCTTAGGCTAGGGTACCCTAGGCTTAGGTAGGGAACACCTAGGCTTAGGTTAGGGCACCCCTATGCTTAGGCTAGGCACCCCTAGACTTAGGCTGGGGCACCCCTAGGCTTAGGCTAAGACTAGGGCTCCCCTAGCCTAAGGCTAGGGTACCGCTAGGCTTAGGCTAGGGCACCCCTATACTTAGGCTAGCGTACCCCTTGGCTTAGGCTAGGGCACCCCTAGGCTTAGGCTAAGGCTAGGGCTCCTCTAGCATAACGCTAGGGCATCCCTAGGCTTGGGCTAGGGAATCCCTAGGCTTAGGCTAGGGCACCCCTAGGATTAGGCTAGGGCACCCCTAGGCTTAGGATAAGGCTAGGGCTCCTCTAGCCTAACGCTAGGGCATCCTTAGGCTTGGGCTAGGGAACCCCTAGGCTTAGGCTAGGGCACCCTAGGCTTAGACTAAGGCTAGGGCTCCCCTAGCCTAAGGCTAGGGCACCCCTAGCCTTAGGCTAGGGCACCCCTAAGCTTAGGCTAGGGCACCCCTAAGCTTAGGCTAGGGCACCCCTAGTCTTAGGCTAGGGCACCCCTAGGCTTAGGCTAGGGCACCCCTAGGCTTAGGCTAGGGCACCCCTAGGCTTAGCTAGGGAAGCCCTAGACTTAGGCTAGGGCACCCCTAGGCTTAGGCTAGGGCACCCCTAGGCATAGGCTAAGGTTAGGGCTCCTATAGCCTAACGCTAGGGCATCCCTAGGCTTGGGCTACGGCACCCCTAGGCTTAGGCAAGGGCACCCCTAGGCTTAGACTAAGGCTAGGGCTCCCCTAGCCTAAGGCAAAGTCACCCCTAGGTTTAGGCTGGGGAACCCCTAGGTTTAGGCTAGGGCGCCCCAAGGCTTAAGCTAAGGCTAGGGCTCCGCTAGCCTAAGGTTAGGGCACCCCTAGGCTTAGGCTAGGGCACCCCTGGTCTTAGGCTAGGATACCCGTAAGCTTAGGCTAGGGCACCCTTAGTCTTAGGCTAGGGCACCCCTAGGCTTAGGCTAGGGCAACCCTATTCTTAGGCTAGGGCACCCCTAGGCTTAGGCTAGAGCACCCCTAAGCTTAGGCTAGGGCTCCCCTAGGCTTAGGCTAAGGCTAGGGCTCCCCTTGCCTAACCCTAGGGCACCCCTAGGCTTAGGCTAGGGCACCCCTAAGCTTAGGCTAGGGCACCCCTAGAATTAGGCTAGGGCACCCCTAGGCTAAGGCTAGGGCACCCCTAGGCTTAGGCTAGGGCACCCCTAGGATTAGGCTAGGGCACCCCTAGGCTTATTCTAGGGCACCCCTAGGCTTAGGCTAAGGCTAGGGCTCAGCTAGCCTAAGGCTAGGGCACCACTAGGCTAAGGCTAGGGCAACCTTCGGCGTAGACTAAGGCTAGGGGACCCCTAGGCTTAGGCTAAGGCACCACTAGGCTTAGGCTAGGGCACCACTAGGCTCAGGCTAGTGCACCCCTACACTTAGGCTAAGGAACCCTTAGGCTTAGGCTAAGGCTAGGGATCCCCTAGCCTAAGCCTAAGGCAACCCTAGGCATAGGTTAAGTGACCCCTAGGCTTAGGCTAGGGCACCCTTAGGCTTAGGCTAAAGCTAGGGCTCCCCTAGCCTAAGGCTAGGGCACCCATAGGCTTAGGCTAGGTCACCTCTAGGCTTAGGCTAGGGCACCCCTACGTTTAGGCTAAGGCTAGGGCTCCCATAGCCTAAGGCTAGGGCACCCCTAGGCTTACGCTAGGGCACCCCTAGGCTTAGGCTAAGGCTAGGGCTCCCCTAGTCTAAGGCTAGGGCACCCTTAGGCTTAGACTAGGGCACCCCCAGGCTTAGGCTAGGGCACCCCTAGGCTTAGGTTAAGGCTAGGGCTCCCCTAGCTTAAGGCTAGGGCACACCTATGCTTAGGTTAGGGCACCCCTAGATTTAGGCTAGGACAGCTGTAGACATAGGCTAGGGTACCCCTAGGCTTAGGTAGGGAACACCTAGGCTTAGGTTAGGGCACCCGTATGCTTAGGGTAGGCACCCCTAGACTTAGGCTAGGACACCCCTAGGCTTAGGCTGGGGCACCCCTAGGCTTAGGCTAAGGCTAGGGCTCCTCTAGCCTAACGCTAGGGCATCCTTAGGCTTGGGCTAGGGAACCCCTTGGCATAGGCTAGGGCACCCTAGGCTTAGACTAAGGCTAGGGCTCCCCTACCCTAAGGCTACGGCACCCCTAGCCTTAGGCTCGGGCACCCCTAAGCTTAGGCTAGGGCACCCCTAAGCTTAGGCTAGGGCACCCCTGGTCTTAGGCTAGTGCACCTCTAGGCTTAGGCTAGGGCACCCGTAGGCTTAGGCTAGGGCACCCCTATGCTTAGGTAGGGAACCCCTAGACTTAGGCTAAGGCAGCCCTAGGTTTAGGCTAGGGCACCCATAGGCTTAGGCTAGGACACGCCTAGGCTTAGGCTAGGGCACCCCTAGGCTTAGGTTAAGGCTAGGGCTCCCATAGCTTAAGGCTAGGGCACACCTAGGCTTAGGTTAGGGCACCCCTAGGTTTAGGCTAGGACAGCCGTAGGCTTAGGCTAGGGTACCCCTAGGCTTAGGTAGGGAACACCTAGGCTTAGGTTAGGGCACCCCTATGCTTAGGCTAGGCACCCCTAGACTTAGGCTAGGACACCCCTAGGCTTAGGCTGGGGCAGCCCTAGGCTTAGGCTAAGGCTAGGGCTCCCCTAGCCTAAGGCAAGGGTACCGCTAGGCTTAGGCTAGGGCACCCCTAGGCTTAGGCTAGGGGACCCCTAGGCTTAGGCTAGGGCACCCCTAGGCTTAGGCTAAGGCTAGGGCTCCTCTAGCCTAACGCTAGGGCATCCTTAGGCTTGGGCTAGGGAACCCCTAGGCTTAGGCTAGGGCAACCCTAGGCTTAGACTAAGGTTAGGGCTCCCCTAGCCTAAGGCTAGGTCACCCCTAGGCTTAGGCTAGGGAACCCCTAGGTTTAGGCTAGGGCGCCACAAGGCTTAGGCTAAGGCTAGGGCTCCTCTAGCATAACGCTAGGGCATCCCTAGGCTTGGGCTAGGGAATCCCTAGGCTTAGGCTAGGGGACCCCTAGGCTTAGGCTAGGGCACCCCTAGGCTTAGGCTAAGGCTAGGGCTCCTCTAGCATAACGCTAGGGCATCCCTAGGCTTGGGCTAGGGAATCCCTAGGCTTAGGCTAGGGCACCCCTAGGCTTAGGCTAGGGCACCCCTGGGCTTAGGCTAGGACACCCTTAAGCTTAGGCTAGGGCACCCTTAGTCTTAGGCTAGGGCACCCCTAGGCTTAGTCTAAGGCTAGGGCTCCCCTAGCCTAAGGCTAGGGCACCCCTAGGCTTAGGCTAGGGTACCCCTAGGCTTAGGTTAGGGCACCCCTTGTCTTAGGCTAGGGCACCCCTAGGCTTAGGCTAGGACACCACTAGGCTTAGGCTAGGACACCCCTAGGCTTAGGCTAGGGCAACCCTATTCTTAGGCTAGTGCACCCTTAGGCTTAGGCTAGAGCACCCCTAAGCTTAGGCTAGGGCTCCCCTAGGCTTAGGCTAAGGCTAGGGCTCCCCTTGCCTAACCCTAGGGCACCCCTACGCTTAGGCTAGGGCACCCCTAGGCTTAGGCTAGGGCACCCCTAAGCTTAGGCTAGGGCACCCCTAGACTTAGGCTAAGGCATCCCTAGGCTAAGGCTAGGGCACCCCTAGGCTTAGGCTAGGGCACCCCTAGGATTAGGCTAGGGCACCCCTAGGCTTAGGCTAGGGCACCCCTAGGCTTAGGCTACGGCTTGGGCTCAGCTAGCCTAAGGCTAGGGCACCACTAGGCTAAGGCTAGGGCAACCTTCGGCGTAGACTAAGGCTAGGGGACCCCTAGGCTTAGGCTAAGGCACCACTAGGCTTAGGCTAGGGCACCCCTAGGCTAAGGCCAGGGCACCCCTAGGCTCAGGCTAGTGCACCCCTACACTTAGGCTAGGGCACCCTTAGGCTTAGGCTGGGGCACCCCTAGGCTTAGGCTAAGGCTAGGGCTCCTCTAGCCTAACGCTAGGGCATCCTTAGACTTGGGCTAGGGAACCCCTAGGCTTAGGCTAGGGCACCCTAGGCTTAGACTAAGGCTAGGGCTCCCCTACCCTAAGGCTATGGCACCCCTAGCCTTAGGCTAGGGCACCCCTAAGCTTAGGCTAGGGCACCCCTAAGCTTAGGCTAGGGCACCCCTAGTCTAAGGCTAGGGCACCCATAGGCTTAGGCTAGGTCACCCCTAGGCTTAGGCTAGGGCACCCCTAGGTTTAGGCTAAGGCTAGGGCTCCCCTAGCCTAAGGCTAGGGCACCCCTAGGCTTAGGCTAGGGCACCCCTAGGCTTAGGCTAGGGCACCCCTAGGCTTAGGCTAAGGCTAGGGCTCCCCTAGTCTAAGGCTAGGGCACGCTTAGGCTTAGACTAGTTCACCCCCAGGCTTAGGCTAGGGCACGCCTAGGCTTAGGCTAGGGCACCCCTAGGCTTAGGTTAAGGCTAGGGCTCCCCTAGCTTAAGGCTAGGGCACACCTAGGCTTAGGTTAGGGCACCCCTAGGTTTAGGCTAGGAGAGCCGTAGGCTTAGGCTAGGGTACCCCTAGGCTTAGGTAGGGAATACCTAGGCTTAAGTTAGGGCACCCCTATGCTTAGGCAAGGCACCCCTAGACTTAGGCTAGGACACCCCTAGGCTTAGGCTGGGGCACCCCTAGGCTTAGGCTAAGGCTAGGGCTCCTCTAGCCTAACGCTAGGGCATCCTTAGGCTTGGGCTAGGGAAACCCTAGGCTTAGGCTAGGGCACCCTAGGCTTAGACTAAGGCTAGGGCTCCCCTACCCTAAGGCTACGGCACCCCTAGCCTTAGGCTAGGGCACCCCTAAGCTTAGACTAGGGCACCCCTAAGCTTAGGCTAGGGCACCCCTAGTCTTAGGCTAGTGCACCTCTAGGCTTAGGCTAGGGCACCCGTAGGCTTAGGCTAGGGCACCCCTATGCTTAGGTAGGGAACCCCTAGACTTAGGCTAAGGCAGCCCTAGGCTTAGGCTAGGACACCACTAGGCTTAGGCTAGGACACCCCTAGGCTTAGGCTAGGGCAACCCTATTCTTAGGCTAGGGCACCCTTAGGCTTAGGCTAGAGCACCCCTAAGCTTAGGCTAGGGCTCCCCTAGGCTTAGGCTAAGGCTAGGGCTCCCCTTGCCTAACCCTAGGGCACCCCTACGCTTAGGCTAGGGCACCCCTAGGCTTAGGCTAGGGCACCCCTAAGCTTAGGCTAGGGCACCCCTAGACTTAGGCTAAGGCATCCCTAGGCTAAGGCTAGGGCACCCCTAGGCTTAAGCTAGGGCACCCCTAGGATTAGGCTAGGGCACCCCTAGGCTTAGGCTAGGGCACCCCGAGGCTTAGGCTACGGCTAGGGCTCAGCTAGCCTAAGGCTAGGGCACCACTATGCTAAGACTAGGGCAACCTTCGGCGTAGACTAAGGCTAGGGGACCCCTAGGCTTAGGCTAAGGCACCACTAGGCTTAGGCTAGGGCACCCCTAGGCTAAGGCTAGGGCACCCCTAGGCTCAGGCTAGTGCACCCCTACACTTAGGCTAGGGCACCCTTAGGCTTAGGCTGGGGCACCCCTAGGCTTAGGCTAAGGCTAGGGCTCCTCTAGCCTAACGCTAGGGCATCCTTAGACTTGGGCTAGGGAACCCCTAGGCTTAGGCTAGGGCACCCTAGGCTTAGACTAAGGCTAGGGCTCCCCTACCCTAAGGCTATGGCACCCCTAGCCTTAGGCTAGGGCACCCCTAAGCTTAGGCTAGGGCACCCCTAAGCTTAGGCTAGGGCACCCCTAGTCTAAGGCTAGGGCACCCATAGGCTTAGGCTAGGTCACCCCTAGGCTTAGGCTAGGGCACCCCTAGGTTTAGGCTAAGGCTAGGGCTCCCCTAGCCTAAGGCTAGGGCACCCCTAGGCTTAGGCTAGGGCACCCCTAGGCTTAGGCTAGGGCACCCCTAGGCTTAGGCTAAGGCTAGGGCTCCCCTAGTCTAAGGCTAGGGCACGCTTAGGCTTAGACTAGTTCACCCCCAGGCTTAGGCTAGGGCACGCCTAGGCTTAGGCTAGGGCACCCCTAGGCTTAGGTTAGGCTAGGGCTCCCCTAGCTTAAGGCTAGGGCACACCTAGGCTTAGGTTAGGGCACCCCTAGGTTTAGGCTAGGACAGCCGTAGGCTTAGGCTAGGGTACCCCTAGGCTTAGGTAGGGAATACCTAGGCTTAAGTTAGGGCACCCCTATGCTTAGGCAAGGCACCCCTAGACTTAGGCTAGGACACCCCTAGGCTTAGGCTGGGGCACCCCTAGGCTTAGGCTAAGGCTAGGGCTCCTCTAGCCTAACGCTAGGGCATCCTTAGGCTTGGGCTAGGGAAACACTAGGCTTAGGCTAGGGCACCCTAGGCTTAGACTAAGGCTAGGGCTCCCCTACCCTAAGGCTACGGCACCCCTAGCCTTAGGCTAGGGCACCCCTAAGCTTAGACTAGGGCACCCCTAAGCTTAGGCTAGGGCACCCCTAGTCTTAGGCTAGTGCACCTCTAGGCTTAGGCTAGGGCACCCGTAGGCTTAGGCTAGGGCACCCCTATGCTTAGGTAGGGAACCCCTAGACTTAGGCTAAGGCAGCCCTAGGCTTAGGCTAGGGCACCCCTAGGCTTAGGCTAAGGCTAGGGCTCCTTTAGCCTAACGCTAGAGCATCCCTAGGCTTGGGCTACGGCACCCCTTGGCTTAGGCTAGGGCACCCCTAGGCTTAGACTAAGGCTAGGGCTCCCCTAGTCTAAGGCTATGTCACCCCTTGGCTTAGGCTAGGGAACCCCTAGGTTTAGTTAGGGCGCCCCAAGGCTTAGGCTAAGGCTAGGGCTCCCCTAGTCTAAGGTTAGGGCACCCCTAGGCTTAGGCTAGGGCACCCCTGGGCTTAGGCTAGGACACCCGTAAGCTTAGGCTAGGGCACCCTTAGTCTTAGGCTAGGGCACCCCTAGGCTTAGTCTAAGGCTAGGGCTCCCCTAGCCTAAGGCTAGGGCACCCCTAGGCTTAGGCTAGGGCACCCCTAGGCTTAGGCTAGGGCACCCCTAGGCTTAGGCTAAGGCTAGGGCTCAGCTAGCCTAAGGCTAGGGCACCACTAGGCTAAGGCTAGGGCAACCTTCGGCGTAGACTAAGGCTAGGGGACCCCTAGGCTTAGGCTAAGGCACCCCTAGGCTTAGGCTAGGGCACCCCTAGCCTTAGGCTAGGGCACCCCTAAGCTTAGGCTAGGGCACCCCATAAGCTTAGGCTAGGGCACCCCTAGTCTTAGGCTAGTGCACCCCTAGGCTTAGGCTAGGGCACCCGTAGGCTTAGGCTAGGGCACCCCTAGGCTTAGGTAGGGAACCCATAGACTTAGGCTAGGGCACCCCTAGGCTTAGGCTAGGGCACCCCTAGGCTTAGGCTAAGGCTAGAGCTCCTATAGCCTAACGCTAGGGCATCCCTAGGCTTGGGCTACGGCACCCCTAGGCTTAGACTAAGGCTAGGGCTCCCCTAGCCTAAGGCTAGGCCACCCCTAGGCTTAGGCTAGGGAACCCCTTGGTTTAGGCTAGGGAGCCCCAAGGCTTAGGCTAAGGCTAGGGCTCCCCTAGCCTAAGGTTAGGGCACCCCTAGGCTTAGGCTAGGGCACCCCTGGGCTTAGGCTAGGACACCCGTAAGCTTAGGCTAGGGCACCCTTAGTCTTAGGCTAGGGCACCCCCAGGCTTAGTCTAAGGCTAGGGCTCCCCTAGACTAAGGCTAGGGCACCCCTAGGCTTAAGTTAGGGCACCCCTAGACTTAGGTTAGGGCACCCCTTGTCTTAGGCTAGGGCACCCCTAGGCTTAGGCTAGGGCACCACTAGGCTTAGGCTACGGCTAGGGCTCAGATAGCCTAAGGCTAGGGCACCACTAGGCTAAGGCTAGGGCAACCTTCGGCGTAGACTAAGGCTAGGGGACCCCTAGGCTTAGGCTAAGGCACCACTAGGCTTAGGCTAGGGCACCCCTAGGCTAAGGCTAGGGCACGCCTAGGCTCAGGCTAGTGCACCCCTACACTTAGGCTAGGGCACCCTAAGGCTTAGGCTGGGGCACCCCTAGGCTTAGGCTAAGGCTAGGGCTCCTCTAGCCTAACGCTAGGGCATCCTTAGGCTTGGGCTAGGGAACCCCTAGGCTTAGGCTAGGGCACCCTAGGCTTAGACTAAGGCTAGGGCTCCCCTACCCTAAGGCTACGGCACCCCTAGCCTTAGGCTAGGGCACCCCTAAGCTTAGGCTAGGGCACCCCTAAGCTTAGGCTAGGGCACCCCTAGTCTAAGGCTAGGGCAGCCCTAGGCTTAGGTTAAGGCTAGGGCTCCCATAGCTTAAGGCTAGGGCACACCTAGGCTTAGGTTAGGGCACCCCTAGGTTTAGGCTAGGACAGCCGTAGGCTTAGGCTAGGGTACCCCTAGGCTTAGGTAGGGAACACCTAGGCTTAGGTTTGGGCACCCCTATGCTTAGGCTAGGCACCCCTAGACTTAGACTAGGACACCCCTAGGCTTAGGCTGGGGCACCCCTAGGCTTAGGCTAAGGCTAGGGCTCCCCTAGCCTAAGGCAAGGGTACCGCTAGGCTTAGGCTAGGGCACCCCTAGGCTTAGGCTAGGGGACCCCTAGGCTTAGGCTAGGGCACCCCTAGGCTTAGGCTAAGGCTAGGCCTCCTCTAGCCTAACGCTAGGGCATCCTTAGGCTTGGGCTAGGGAACCCCTAGGCTTAGGCTAGGGCACCCTAGGCTTAGACTAAGGCTAGGGCTCCCCTAGCCTAAGGCTAGGTCACCCCTAGGCTTAGGCTAGGGAACCCCTAGGTTTAGGCTAGGGCGCCACAAGGCTTAGGTTAAGGCTAGGGCTCCTCTAGCATAACGCTAGGGCATCCCTAGGCTTGGGCTAGGGAATCCCTAGGCTTAGGCTAGGGGACCCCTAGGCTTAGGCTAGGGCACCCCTAGGCTTAGGCTAAGGCTAGGGCTCCTCTAGCATAACGCTAGGGCATCCCTAGGCTTGGGCTAGGGAATCCCTAGGCTTAGGCTAGGGCACCCCTAGGCTTAGGCTAGGGCACCCCTGGGCTTAGGCTAGGACACCCTTAAGCTTAGGCTTGGGCACCCTTAGTCTTAGGCTAGGGCACCCCTAGGCTTAGTCTAAGGCTAGGGCTCCCCTAGCCTAAGGCTAGGGCACCCCTAGGCTTAGGCTAGGGTACCCCTAGGCTTAGGTTAGGGCACCCCTTGTCTTAGGCTAGGGCACCCATAGGCTTAGGCTAGGACACCACTAGGCTTAGGCTAGGACACCCCTAGGCTTAGGCTAGGGCAATCCTATTCTTAGGCTAGGGCACCCTTAGGCTTAGGCTAGAGCACCCCTAAGCTTAGCCTAGGGCTCCCCTAGGCTTAGGCTAAGGCTAGGGCTCCCCTTGCCTAACCCTAGGGCACCCCTACGCTTAGGCTAGGGCACCCCTAGGCTTAGGCTAGGGCACCCCTAAGCTTAGGCTAGGGCACCCCTAGACTTAGGCTAAGGCATCCCTAGGCTAAGGCTAGGGCACCCCTAGGCTTAGGCTAGGGCACCCCTAGGATTAGGCTAGGGCACCCCTAGGCTTAGGCTAGGGCACCCCTAGGCTTAGGCTACGGCTACGGCTCAGCTAGCCTAAGGCTAGGGCACCACTAGGCTAAGGCTAGGGCAACCTTCGGCGTAGACTAAGGCTAGGGGACCCCTAGGCTTAGGCTAAGGCACCACTAGGCTTAGGCTAGGGCACCCCTAGGCTAAGGCTAGGGCACCCCTAGGCTCAGGCTAGTGCACCCCTACACTTAGGCTAGGGCACCCTTAGGCTTAGGCTGGGGCACCCCTAGGCTTAGGCTAAGGCTAGGGCTCCTCTAGCCTAACGCTAGGGCATCCTTAGGCTTGGGCTAGGGAAACCCTAGGGTTAGGCTAGGGCACCCTAGGCTTAGACTAAGGCTAGGGCTCCCCTACCCTAAGGCTACGGCACCCCTAGCCTTAGGCTAGGGCACCCCTAGTCTTAGACTAGGGCACCCCTAAGCTTAGGCTAGGGCACCCCTAGTCTTAGGCTAGTGCACCTCTAGGCTTAGGCTAGGGCACCCGTAGGCTTAGGCTAGGGCACCCCTATGCTTAGGTAGGGAACCCCTAGACTTAGGCTAAGGCAGCCCTAGGCTTAGGCTAGGGCACCCCTAGGCTTAGGCTAAGGCTAGGGCTCCTCTAGCCTAACGCTAGAGCATCCCTAGGCTTGGGCTACGGCACCCCTTGGCTTAGGCTAGGGCACCCCTAGGCTTAGACTAAGGCTAGGGCTCCCCTAGCCTAAGGCTATGTCACCCCTTGGCTTAGGCTAGGGAACCCCTAGGTTTAGTTAGGGCGCCCCAAGGCTTAGGCTAAGGCTAGGGCTCCCCTAGCCTAAGGTTAGGGCACCCCTAGGCTTAGGCTAGGGCACCCCTGGGCTTAGGCTAGGACACCCGTAAGCTTAGGCTAGGGCACCCTTAGTCTTAGGCTAGGGCACCCCTAGGCTTAGTCTAAGGCTAGGGCTCCCCTAGCCTAAGGCTAGGGCACCCCTAGGCTTAGGCTAGGGCACCCCTAGGCTTAGGCTAGGGCACCCCTAGGCTTAGGCTAAGGCTAGGGCTCAGCTAGCCTAAGGCTAGGGCACCACTAGGCTAAGGCTAGGGCAACCTTCGGCGTAGACTAAGGCTAGGGGACCCCTAGGCTTAGGCTAAGGCACCCCTAGGCTTAGGCTAGGGCACCCCTAGCCTTAGGCTAGGGCACCCCTAAGCTTAGGCTAGGGCACCCCTAAGCTTAGGCTAGGGCACCCCTAGTCTTAGGCTAGTGCACCCCTAGGCTTAGGCTAGGGCACCCGTAGGCTTAGGCTAGGGCACCCCTAGGCTTAGGTAGGGAACCCATAGACTTAGGCTAGGGCACCCCTAGGCTTAGGCTAGGGCACCCCTAGGCTTAGGCTAAGGCTAGAGCTCCTATAGCCTAACGCTAGGGCATCCCTAGGCTTGGGCTACGGCACCCCTAGGCTTAGACTAAGGCTAGGGCTCCCCTAGCCTAAGGCTAGGTCACCCCTAGTCTTAGGCTAGGGAACCCCTTGGTTTAGGCTAGGGCGCCCCAAGGCTTAGGCTAAGGCTAGGGATCCCCTAGCCTAAGGTTAGGGCACCCCTAGGCTTAGGCTAGGGCACCCCTGGGCTTAGGCTAGGACACCCGTAAGCTTAGGCTAGGGCACCCTTAGTCTTAGGCTAGGGCACCCCTAGGCTTAGTCTAAGGCTAGGGCTCCCCTAGCCTAAGGCTAGGGCACCCCTAGGCTTAGGCTAGGGCACCCCTAGGCTTAGGTTAGGGCACCCCTTGTCTTAGGCTAGGGCACCCCTAGGCTTAGGCTAGGACACCACTAGGCTTAGGCTAGGACACCCCTAGGCTTAGGCTAGGGCAACCCTATTCTTAGGCTAGGGCACCCTTAGGCTTAGGCTAGAGCACCCCTAAGCTTAGGCTAGGGCTCCCCTATGCTTAGGCTAAGGCTAGGGCTCCCCTTGCCTAACCCTCGGGCACCCCTAGGCTTAGGCTAGGGCACCCCGAGGCTTAGGCTAGGGCACCCCTAAGCTTAGGCTAGGGCACCCCTAGACTTAGGCTAAGGCACCCATAGGCGAAGGCTAGGGCACCCCTAGGCTTAGGCTAGGGCACCCCTAGGATTAGGCTAGGGCACCCCTAGGCTTACGCTAGGGCACCACTAGGCTTAGGCTACGGCTAGGGCTCAGATAGCCTAAAGCTAGGGCACCACTAGGCTAAGGCTAGGGCAATCTTCGGCGTAGACTAAGGCTAGGGGACCCCTAGGCTTAGGCTAAGGCACCACTAGGCTTAGGCTAGGGCACCCCTAGGCTAAGGCTAGGGCACCCCTAGGCTCAGGCTAGTGCACCCCTACACTTAGGCTAGGGCACCCTTAGGCTTAGGCTGGGGCACCCCTAGGCTTAGGCTAAGGCTAGGGCTCCTCTAGCCTAACGCTAGGGCATCCTTAGGCTTGGGCTAGGGAACCCCTAGGCTTAGGCTAGGGCACCCTAGGCTTAGACTAAGGCTAGGGCTCCCCTACCCTAAGGCTACGGCACCCCTAGCCTTAGGCTAGGGCACCCCTAAGCTTAGGCTAGGGCACCCCTAAGCTTAGGCTAGGGCACCCCTAAGCTTAGGCTAGGGCACCCCTAGTCTAAGGCTAGGGCACCCATAGGCTTAGGCAAGGTCACCCCTAGGCTTAGGCTAGGGCACCCCTAGGTTTAGGCTAAGGCTAGAGCTCCCCTAGCCTAAGGCTAGGGCACCCCTAGGCTTAGGCTAGGGCACCCCTAGGCTTAGGCTAGGGCACCCCTAGGCTTAGGCTAAGGCTAGGGCTCCCCTAGTCTAAGGCTAGGGCACCCTTAGGCTTAGACTAGGTCACCCCCAGGCTTAGGCTAGGGCACGCCTAGGCTTAGGCTAGGGCACCCCTAGGCTTAGGTTAAGGCTAGGGCTCCCCTAGCTTAAGGATAGGGCACACCTAGGCTTAGGTTAGGGCACCCCTAGGTTTAGGCTAGGACAGCCGTAGGCTTAGGCTAGGGTACCCCTAGGCTTAGGTAGGGAACACCTAGGCTTAGGTTAGGGCACCCCTATGCTTAGGGTAGGCACCCCTAGACTTAGGCTAGCACACCACTAGGCTTAGGCTGGGACACCCCTAGGCTTAGGCTAAGGCTAGGGCTCCTCTAGCCTAACGCTAGGGCATCCTTAGGCTTGGGCTAGGGAACACCTAGGCTTAGGCTAGGGCACCCTAGGCTTAGACTAAGGCTAGTGCTCCCCTACCCTAAGGCTACGGCACCCCTAGCCTTAGGCTAGGGCACCCCTAAGCTTAGACTAGGGCACCCCTAAGCTTAGGCTAGGGCACCCCTAGGTTTAGGCTAAGGCTAGGGCTCCCCTAGCCTAAGGCTAGGGCACCCCTAGGCTTAGGCTAGGGCACCCCTAGGCTTAGGCTAGGGCACCCCTAGGCTTAGGCTAAGGCTAGGGCTCCCCTAGTCTAAGGCTAGGGCATGCTTAGGCTTAGACTAGGTCACCCCCAGGCTTAGGCTAGGGCACGCCTAGGCTTAGGCTAGGGCACCCCTAGGCTTAGGTTAAGGCTAGGGCTCCCCTAGCTTAAGGCTAGGGCACACCTAGGCTCAGGTTAGGGCACCCCTAGGTTTAGGCTAGGACAGCCGTAGGCTTAGGCTAGGGTACCCCTAGGCTTAGGTAGGGAACACCTAGGCTTAGCTTAGGGCACCCCTATGCTTAGGCAAGGCACCCCCAGACTTAGGCTAGGACACCCCTAGGCTTAGGCTGGGGCACCCCTAGGCTTAGGCTAAGGCTAGGGCTCCTCTAGCCTAACGCTAGGGCATCCTTAGGCTTGGGCTAGGGAAACCCTAGGCTTAGGCTAGGGCACCCTAGGCTTAGACTAAGGCTAGGGCTCCCCTACCCTAAGGCTACGGCACCCCTAGCCTTAGGCTAGGGCACCCCTAGTCTTAGACTAGGGCACCCCTAAGCTTAGGCTAGGGCACCCCTAGTCTTAGGCTAGTGCACCTCTAGGCTTAGGCTAGGGCACCCGTAGGCTTAGGCTAGTGCACCCCTATGCTTAGGTAGGGAACCCCTAGACTTAGGCTAAGGCAGCCCTAGGCTTAGGCTAGGGCACCCCTAGGCTTAGGCTAAGGCTAGGGCTCCTCTAGCCTAACGCTAGAGCATCCCTAGGCTTGGGCTACGGCACCCCTTGGCTTAGGCTAGGGCACCCCTAGGCTTAGACTAAGGCTAGGGCTCCCCTAGCCTAAGGCTATGTCACCCCTTGGCTTAGGCTAGGGAACCCCTAGGTTTAGTTAGGGCGCCCCAAGGCTTAGGCTAAGGCTAGGGCTCCCCTAGCCTAAGGTTAGGGCACCCCTAGGCTTAGGCTAGGGCACCCCTGGGCTTAGGCTAGGACACCCATAAGCTTAGGCTAGGGCACCCTTAGTCTTAGGCTAGGGCACCCCTAGGCTTAGTCTAAGGCTAGGGCTCCCCTAGCCTAAGGCTAGGGCACCCCTAGGCTTAGGCTAGGGCACCCCTAGGCTTAGGCTAGGGCACCCCTAGTCTTAGGCTAAGGCTAGGGCTCAGCTAGCCTAAGGCTAGGGCACCACTAGGCTAAGGCTAGGGCAACCTTCGGCGTAGACTAAGGCTAGGGGACCCCTAGGCTTAGGCTAAGGCACCCCTAGGCTTAGGCTAGGGCACCCCTAGCCTTAGGCTAGGGCACCCCTGAGCTTAGGCTAGGGCACCCCTAAGCTTAGGCTAGGGCACCCCTAGTCTTAGGCTAGTGCACCCCTAGGCTTAGGCTAGGGCACCCGTAGGCTTCGGCTAGGGCACCCCTAGGCTTAGGTAGGGAACCCATAGACTTAGGCTAGGGCACCCCTAGGCTTAGGCTAGGGCACCCCTAGGCTTAGGCTAAGGCTAGAGCTCCTGTAGCCTAACGCTAGGGCATCCCTAGGCTTGGGCTACGGCAACCCTAGGCTTAGACTAAGGCTAGGGCTCCCCTAGCCTAAGGCTAGGTCACCCCTAGGCTTAGGCTAGGGAACCCCTTGGTTTAGGCTAGGGCGCCCCAAGGCTTAGGCTAAGGCTAGGGATCCCCTAGCCTAAGGTTAGGGCACCCCTAGGCTTAGGCTAGGGCACCCCTGGGCTTAGGCTAGGACACCCGTAAGCTTAGGCTAGGGCACCCTTAGTCTTAGGCTAGGGCACCCCTAGGCTTAGTCTAAGGCTAGGGCTCCCCTAGCCTAAGGCTAGGGCACCCCTAGGCTTAGGCTAGGGCACCCCTAGGCTTAGGTTAGGGCACCCCTTGTCTTAGGCTAGGGCACCCCTAGGCTTAGGCTAGGACACCACTAGGCTTAGGCTAGGACACCCCTAGGCTTAGGCTAGGGCAACCCTATTCTTAGGCTAGGGCACCCTTAGGCTTAGGCTAGAGCACCCCTAAGCTTAGGCTAGGGCTCCCCTATGCTTAGGCTAAGGCTAGGGCTCCCCTTGCCTAACCCTCGGGCACCCCTAGGCTTAGGCTAGGGCACCCCGAGGCTTAGGCTAGGGCACCCCTAAGCTTAGGCTAGGGCACCCCTAGACTTAGGCTAAGGCACCCATAGGCGAAGGCTAGGGCACCCCTAGGCTTAGGCTAGGGCACCCCTAGGATTAGGCTAGGGCACCCCTAGGCTTAGGCTAGGGCACCACTAGGCTTAGGCTACGGCTAGGGCTCAGATAGCCTAAAGCTAGGGCACCACTAGGCTAAGGCTAGGGCAACCTTCGGCGTAGACTAAGGCTAGGGGACCCCTAGGCTTAGGCTAAGGCACCACTAGGCTTAGGCTAGGGCACCCCTAGGCTAAGGCTAGGGCACCCCTAGGCTCAGGCTAGTGCACCCCTACACTTAGGCTAGGGCACCCTTAGGCTTAGGCTGGGGCACCCCTAGGCTTAGGCTAAGGCTAGGGCTCCTCTAGCCTAACGCTAGGGCATCCTTAGGCTTGGGCTAGGGAACCCCTAGGCTTAGGCTAGGGCACCGTAGGCTTAGACTAAGGCTAGGGCTCCCCTACCCTAAGGCTACGGCACCCCTAGCCTTAGGCTAGGGCACCCCTAAGCTTAGGCTAGGGCACCCCTAAGCTTAGGCTAGGGCACCCCTAAGCTTAGGCTAGGGCACCCCTAGTCTAAGGCTAGGGCACCCATAGGCTTAGGCAAGGTCACCCCTAGGCTTAGGCTAGGGCACCCCTAGGTTTAGGCTAAGGCTAGAGCTCCCCTAGCCTAAGGCTAGGGCACCCCTAGGCTTAGACTAGGGCACCCCTAGGCTTAGGCTAGGGCACCCCTAGGCTTAGGCTAAGGCTAGGGCTCCCCTAGTCTAAGGCTAGGGCACCCTTAGGCTTAGACTAGGTCACCCCCAGGCTTAGGCTAGGGCACGCCTAGGCTTAGGCTAGGGCACCCCTAGGCTTAGGTTAAGGCTAGGGCTCCCCTAGCTTAAGGATAGGGCACACCTAGGCTTAGGTTAGGGCACCCCTAGGTTTAGGCTAGGACAGCCGTAGGCTTAGGCTAGGGTACCCCTAGGTTTAGGTAGGGAACACCTAGGCTTAGGTTAGGGCACCCCTATGCTTAGGGTAGGCACCCCTAGACTTAGGCTAGCACACCACTAGGCTTAGGCTGGGGCACCCCTAGGCTTAGGCTAAGGCTAGGGCTCCTCTAGCCTAACGCTAGGGCATCCTTAGGCTTGGGCTAGGGAACACCTAGGCTTAGGCTAGGGCACCCTAGGCTTAGACTAAGGCTAGGGCTCCCCTACCCTAAGGCTACGGCACCCCTAGCCTTAGGCTAGGGCACCCCTAAGCTTAGACTAGGGCACCCCTAAGCTTAGGCTAGGGCACCCCTAGTCTTAGGCTAGTGCACCTCTAGGCTTAGGCTAGGGCACCCGTAGGCTTAGGCTAGGGCACCCCTATGCTTAGGTAGGGAACCCCTAGACTTAGGCTAAGGCAGCCCTAGGCTTAGGCTAGGGCACCCCTAGGCTTAGGCTAAGGCTAGGGCTCCTCTAGCCTAACGCTAGAGCATCCCTAGGCTTGGGCTACGGCACCCCTTGGCTTAGGCTAGGGCACCCCTAGGCTTAGACTAAGGCTAGGGCTCCCCTAGCCTAAGGCTATGTCACCCCTTGGCTTAGGCTAGGGAACCCCTAGGTTTAGGCTAGGGCGCCCCAAGGCTTAGGCTAATGCTAGGGCTCCCCTAGCCTAAGGTTAGGGCACCCCTAGGCTTAGGCTAGGGCACCCCTGGGCTTAGGCTAGGACACCCGTAAGCTTAGGCTAGGGCACCCTTAGTCTTAGGCTAGGGCACCCCTAGGCTTAGTCTAAGGCTAGGGCTCCCCTAGCCTAAGGCTAGGGCACCCCTAGGCTTAGGCTAGGGCACCCCTAGGCTTAGGCTAGGGCACCCCTAGGCTTAGGCTAAGGCTAGGGCTCAGCTAGCCTAAGGCTAGGGCACCACTAGGCTAAGGCTAGGGCAACCTTCGGCGTAGACTAAGGCTAGGGGACCCATAGGCTTAGGCTAAGGCACCCCTAGGCTTAGGCTAGGGCACCCCTAGGCTTAGGCTAGGGCACCCCTAGGTTCAGGCTAGTGCACCCCTACACTTAGGCTAGGGAACCCCTAGGCTTAGGCTAAGGCTAGGGATCCCCTAGCCTAAGGCTAAGGCAACCATAGGCATAGGCTACGTGACCCCAAGGCTTAGGCTAGGGCACCCTTAGGCTTAGGCTAAAGCTAGGGCTCCCCTAGCCTAAGGCTAGGGCACCCATAGGCTTAGTCTAGGTCACCCCTAGGCTTAGACTAGGGCACCCCTAGGTTTAGTCTAAGGCTAGGGCTCCCCTAGGCTAAGGCTAGGGCACCCCTAGGCTTAGGCTAGGGCACCCCTAGGCTTAGGCTAGGGCACCCCTAGGCTTAGGCTAAGGCTAGGGCTCCCCTAGTCTAATGCTAGGGCACCCTTAGACTTAGACTAGGGCACCCCCAGGCTTAGGCTAGGGCACGCCTAGGCTTAGGCTAGGGCACCCCTAGGCTTAGGTTAAGGCTAGGGCTCCGCTAGCTTAAGGCTAGGGCACACCTAGGCTTAGGTTAGGGCACCCCTAGGTTTAGGCTAAGACAGCCGTAGGCTTAGGCTAGGGTACCCTTAGGCTTAGGTAGGGAACACCTAGGCTTAGGTTAGGGCACCCCTATGCTTAGGCTAGGCACCCCTAGACTTAGGCTAGGACACCCCTAGGCTTAGGCTGGGGCACCCCTAGGCTTAGGCTAAGGCTAGGGCTCCCCTAGCCTAAGGCTAGGGTACCACTAGGCTTAGGCTAGGGAACCCTTATACTTAGGCTAGCGTACCCCTTGGCTTACGCTAGGGCAACTCTAGGCTTAGGCTAAGGCTAGGGCTCCTCTAGCATAACGCTAGGGCATCCCTAGGCTTGGGCTAGGGAATCCCTAGGCTTAGGCTAGGGCACCCCTAGTCTTAGGCTAGGGCACCCCTAGGCTTAGGCTAAGGCTAGGGCTCCTCTAGCCTAACGCTAGGGCATCCTTAGGCTTGGGCTAGGGAACCCCTAGGCTTAGGCTAGGGCACCCTAGGCTTAGACTAAGGCTAGGGCTCCACTAGCCTAAGGCTAGGGCACCCCTAGCCTTAGGCTAGGGCACCCCTAAGCTTAGGCTAGGGCACCCCTAAGCTTAGGGTAGGGCACCCATAGTCTTAGGCTTGTGCACCCCTAGGCTTAGGCTAGGGCACCCGAAGGCTTAGGCTAGGGCACCCCTAGGCTTAGGTAGGGAACCCCTCGACTTAGGCTAGGGCACCCCTAGGCTTAGGCTAGGGCACCCCTAGGCTTAGGCTAAGGCTAGGGCTCCAATAGCCTAACGCTAGGGTATCCCTAGGCTTGGGCTACGGCACCCCTAGGCTTAGGCTAGGGCACCCCTAGGCTTAGACTAAGGCTAGAGCTCCCCTAGCCTAAGGCTAGGTCACCCATAGGCTTAGGCTAGGGCACCCCTAGGTTTAGGCTAGGGCACCCTTAGGCTTAGGCTAGGACACCCGAAAGCTTAGGCTAGGGCACCCTTAGTCTTAGGCTAGGGCACCCCTAGGCTTAGTCTAAGGCTAGGGCTCCCCTAGCCTAAGGCTAGGGCACCCCTAGGCTTAGGTTAGGGCACCCCATGTCTTAGGCTAGGGCACACCTAGGCTTAGGCTAGGACACCACTAGGCTTAGGCTAGGACACCCCTAGGCTTAGGCTAGGGCAACCCTATTCTTAGGCTAGGGCACCCCTAGGCTTAGGGTAGAGCACCCCTAAGCTTAGGCTAGGGCACCATTAGGCTTAGGCTAGGGCACCCCTAGGCTTAGGCTAGGGCACCCCTTAGCTTAGCCTAGGGTACCCCTAGACTTAGGCTAGGGCACCCCTAGGCTAAGGCTATGGCACCCCTAGGCTTAGACTAGGGCACCCCTAGGATTAGGCTAGGGCACCCTTAGTCTTAGGCTAGGGCACCCCTAGGCTTAGTCTAAGGCTAGGGCTCCCCTAGCCTAAGGCTAGGGCACCCCTAGGCTTAGGCTAGGGCACCCCTAGGCTTAGGTTAGGGCACCACATGTCTTAGGCTAGGGCACACCTAGGCTTAGGCTAGGACACCACTAGGCTTAGGCTAGGACACCCCTAGGCTTAGGCTATGGCAACCCTATTCTTAGGCTAGGGCACCCCTAGGCTTAGGGTAGAGCACCCCTAAGCTTAGGCTAGGGCACCATTAGGCTTAGGCTAGGGCACCCCTAGGCTTAGGCTAGGGCACCCCTTAGCTTAGCCTAGGGTACCCCTAGACTTAGGCTAGGGCACCCCTAGGCTAAGGCTAGGGCACCCCTAGGCTTAGACTAGGGCACCCCTAGGATTAGGCTAGGGCACCCTTAGTCTTAGGCTAGGGCACCCCTAGGCTTAGTCTAAGGCTAGGGCTCCCCTAGCCTAAGGCTAGGGCACCCCTAGGCTTAGGCTAGGGCACCCCTAGGCTTAGGTTAGGGCACCCCATGTCTTAGGCTAGGGCACACCTAGGCTTAGGCTAGGACACCACTAGGCTTAGGCTAGGACACCCCTAGGCTTAGGCTATGGCAACCCTATTCTTAGGCTAGGGCACCCCTAGGCTTAGGGTAGAGCACCCCTAAGCTTAGGCTAGGGCACCATTAGGCTTAGGCTAGGGCACCCCTAGGCTTAGGCTAGGGCACCCCTTAGCTTAGCCTAGGGTACCCCTAGACTTAGGCTAGGGCAACCCTAGGCTAAGGCTAGGGCACCCCTAGGCTTAGACTAGGGCACCCCTAGGATTAGGCTAGGGCACCCTTAGGCTTAGGCTAGGGCATCCCTAGGCTTAGGCTAAGGCTAGGGCTCAGCTAGCCTAAGGCTAGGGTACCACTAGGCTAAGGCTAGGGCAACCTTCGGCGTACACTAAGGCTAGGGGATCCCTAGGCTTAGGCTAAGGCACCCCTAGGTTCAGGCTAGTGCACCCCTACACTTAGGCTAGGGAACCCCTAGGCTTAGGCTAAGGCTAGGGATCCCCTAGCCTAAGGCTAAGGCAACCCTAGGCATAGGCTAGGTGACCCCTAGGCTTAGGCTAGGGCACCCTTAGGCTTTGGCTAAAGCTAGGGCTCCCCTAGCCTAAGGCTAGGGCACCCATAGGCCTAGGCTAGGTCACCCCTAGGCTTAGGCTAGGTCACCCCTAGGTTTAGGCTAAGGCTAGGGCTCCCCTAGCCTAAGGCTAGGGCACCCCTAGGCTTAGGCTAGGGCACCCCTAGGCTTAGGCTAGGGCACCCCTAGGCTTAGGCTAAGGCTAGGGCTCCCCTAGTCTAAGGCTAGGGCACCCTTAGGCTTAGACTAGGGCACCCCCAGGCTTAGGCTAGGGCACACCTAGGCTTAGGCTAGGCCACCCCAAGGCTTAGGTTAAGGCTAGGGCTCCCCTAGCTTAAGGCTAGGGCACACCTAGGCTTAGGTTAGGGCACCCCTAGGTTTAGGCTAGGACAGCCGTAGGCTTAAGCTAGGGTACCCCTAGGCTTAGGTAGGGAACACCTAGGCTTAGGTTAGGGCACCCCTATGCTTAGAGTAGGCACCCCTAGACTTAGGCTAGGACAACCCTAGGCTTAGGCTGGGGCACCCCTAGGCTTAGGCTAAGGCTAGGGCTCCCCTAGCCTAAGTCTAGGGTACCGCTAGGCTTAGGCTAGGGCACCCCTATACTTAGGCTAGCGTACCCCTTTGTTTAGGCTAGGGCACCCCTAGGCTTAGACTAAGGCTAGGGCTCCCCTAGCCTAAGGCTAGGGCACCCCTAGGCTTAGGCTAGGGCACCCCTAGGCTTAGGCTAGGGCACCCTAGGCTTAGACTAAGGCTAGGGCTCCCCTAGCCTAAGGCTAGGGCACCACTAGGCTTAGGCTAGGGCACACTAGGCGTAGGCTAGGGCACCCCTAGTATTAGGCTAGGGCACCCCTAGGCTTAGGCTAGGGCACCCCTAGGCTAAGGCTATGGCACCCCTAGGCTCAGGCTAGGGCACCCCTACACTTAGGCAAGGGAAACCCTAAGCTTAGGCTAAGGCTAGGGTTCCCCTTGCCTAAGGCTAAGGCAACCCTAGGCGTAGGCTAGGTGACCCCTAGGCTTATTCTAAGGCGAGGGCTCCCCTAGTCTAAGGCTAGGGCACACTTAGGCTTAGACTAGGGCACCCCTAGTCTTAGGCTAGGGCACCCCTAGGCTTAGGCTATGGGACCCCTAGTCTTAGGCTAGGACACCCCTTACCTTAGGCTAGGGCAGCCCTAGGCTTAGGGTAAGGCAAGGGCTCCCCTAGCCTAACGCTAGGGCATCCCTAGCCTGGGCTAGGGCATACCTAGGCTTGGGCTAGGGATCCCATAGGCTTAGGCTAGGGCACCCCTAGGCTTAGACTAAGGCTAGGGCTCCCCTAGCCTAAGGCTAGGGCACCCCTAGGCTTAGGCTAGGGCACCCCAGGCTTAGGCTATGGGACCCCTAGTCTTAGGCTAGGACAACCCTAGGCTTAGGCTGGGGCACCCCTAGGCTTAGGCTAAGGCTAGGGCTCCCCTAGCCTAACGCTAGGGCATCCCTAGCCTGGGCTAGGGCATACCTAGGCTTGGGCTAGGGATCCCATAGGCTTAGGCTAGGGCACCCCTAGGCTTAGACTAAGGCTAGGGCTCCCCTAGCCTAAGGCTAGGGCACCCCTAGGCTTAGGCTAGGGCACCCCAGGCTTAGGCTAGGGCACCCCTAGGCTTGGGCTAGGGCACCCCTAGGCTTAGGCTAGGGCACCCCTAGGTTTAGACTAAGGCTAGGGCTCCCCTAGCCTAAGGCTACGGCACCCCTAGGCTTAGGCTAGGGCACACCTAGGCTTAGGCTAGGGCACCCCTAGGCTTAGGCTACGGCACCCCTAGGCTTAGGCTAGGGCACCCGAAGGCTTAGTTGGGAACCCCTAGCCTTAGTTTAGGGCATCACTATGCTTAGGCTAGGCACCCCTAGACTTAGGCTAGGGCACCCCTAGGCTTAGGCTGGGGCACCCCTAGGCTTAGGCTAAGGCTAGGGCTCCTCTAGCATAATGCTAGGGCAACCCTAGGCTTGGGCTACGTCACCCCTTGGCTTAGGCTTTGTCACTCCTAGGCTTAGACTAAGGCTAGGGCTCCCCTAGCCTAACCGTAGGTCACCCCTAGGCTTAGGTAGGGCACCCCTAGGCTTAGGCGAGGGCACCCCTAGGCTTAGGCTAGGGCACCCTTAGGCTTAGGCTATAGCTAGGGCTCCCCTAGCCTAAGGCTAGGGCACCCATAGGCCTAGGCTAGGTCACCCCTAGGCTTAGGCTAGGTCACCCCTAGGTTTAGGCTAAGGCTAGGGATCCCCTAGCCTAAGGCTAAGACAACCCTAGGCATAGGCTAGGTGACCCCTAGGCTTAGGCTAGGGCACCCTTAGGCGTAGGCTAAAGCTAGGGCTCCCCTAGCCTAAGGCTAGGGCACCCATAGGCCTAGGCTAGGTCACCCCTAGGCTTAGGCTAGGTCACCCCTAGGTTTAGGCTAAGGCTAGGGCTCCCCTAGCCTAAGGCTAGGGCACACCTAGGCTTAGGCTAGGGCACCCCTAGGCTTAGGCTAGGGCACCCCTAGGCTTAGGCTAAGGCTAGGGCTCCCCTAGTCTAAGGCTAGGGCACCCTTAGGCTTAGACTAGGGCACCCCCAGGCTTAGGCTAGGGCACATCTAGGCTTAGGCTAGGGCACCCCTAGGCTTAGGTTAAGGCTAGGGCTCCCCTAGCTTAAGGCTAGGGCACACCTAGGCTTAGGTTAGGGCACCCCTAGGTTTAGGCTAGGACAGCCGTAGGCTTAGGCTAGGGTACCCCTAAGCTTAGGTAGGGAACACCTAGGCTTAGGTTAGGGCACCCCTATGCTTAGGGTAGGTACCCCTAGACTTAGGCTAGGACAACCCTAGGCTTAGGCTGGGGCACCCCTAGGCTTAGGCTAAGGCTAGGGCTCCCCTAGCCTAAGTCTAGGGTACCGCTAGGCTTAGGCTAGGGCACCCCTATACTTAGGCTAGCGTACCCCTTGGCTTAGGCTAGGGCACCCCTAGGCTTAGACTAAGGCTAGGGCTCCCCTAGCCTAAGGCTAGGGCACCCCTAGGCTTAGGCTAGGGCACCCCTAGGCTTAGGCTATGCCACCCTAGGCTTAGACTAAGGCTAGGGCTCCCCTAGCCTAAGGCTAGGGCACCACTAGGCTTAGGCTAGGGCACACTAGGCGTAGGCTAGGGCACCCCTAGTATTAGGCTAGGGCACCCCTAGGCTTAGGCTAGGGCACCCCTAGGCTAAGGCTATGGCACCCCTAGGCTCAGGCTAGGGCACCCCTACACTTAGGCAAGGGAAACCCTAGGCTTAGGCTAAGGCTAGGGTTCCCCTTGCCTAAGGCTAAGGCAACCCTAGGCGTAGGCTAGGTGACCCCTAGGTTTATTCTAAGGCGAGGGCTCCCCTAGTCTAAGGCTAGGGCACACTTAGGCTTAGACTAGGGCACCCCTAGGCTTAGGCTAGGGCACCCCTAGGCTTAGGCTATGGGACCCCTAGTCTTAGGCTAGGACACCCCTTACCTTAGGCTAGGGCACCCCTAGGCTTAGGCTAAGGCTAGGGCTCCTCTAGCCTAACGCTAGGGCATCCCTAGCCTGGGCTAGGGCATACCTAGGCTTGGGCTAGGGCACCCATAGGCTTAGGCTAGGGCACCCCTAGGCTTAGACTAAGGCTAGGGCTCCCCTAGCCTAAGGCTAGGGCACCCCTAGGCTTAGGCTAGGGCACCCTTAGGCTTAGGCTAGGGCACCCCTAGGCTTGGGCTAGGGCACCCCTAGGCTTA
Source organism: Tenrec ecaudatus (assembly GCF_050624435.1). Taxonomy (NCBI): domain Eukaryota; kingdom Metazoa; phylum Chordata; class Mammalia; order Afrosoricida; family Tenrecidae; genus Tenrec; species Tenrec ecaudatus. The sequence continues at coordinate 105,422 of NW_027457716.1, forward strand.
GGCTAGGGCACCCCTAGGTTTAGACTAAGGCTAGGGCTCCCCTAGCCTAAGGCTACGGCACCCCTTGGCTTAGGCTAGGGCACACCTAGGCTTAGGCTAGGGCACCCCTAGGCTTAGGCTACGGCACCCCTAGGCTTAGGCTAGGGCACCCGAAGGCTTAGGTAGGGAACCCCTAGCCTTAGTTTAGGGCACCACTATGCTTAGGCTAGGCACCCCTAGACTTAGGCTAGGGCACCCCTAGGCTTAGGCTGGGGCACCCCTAGGCTTAGGCTAAGGCTAGGGCTCCTCTAGCATAATGCTAGGGCAACCCTAGGCTTGGGCTACGTCACCCCTTGGCTTAGGCTTTGTCACTCCTAGGCTTAGACTAAGGCTAGGGCTCCCCTAGCCTAACCGTAGGTCACCACTAGGCTTAGGCTAGGGCACCCCTAGGCTTAGGCTAGGGCACTCCAAGGCTTAGGCTAGGGCACCCCTAGGCTGAAGCTAGGGCACCCATAGGCTTAGGCTAAGGCTAGGGCTCCTCTACCCTAACGCTAGGGCATTCCTAGGCTTGGGCTAGGGCACCCCTTGGCTTAGGATAGCTCACCCGTAGGCTTAGGCTAGGGCACCCCTAGGCTTAGGTTAGGGCACCCCTAGGTTTAGGCTAAGACAGCCGTAGGCTTAGGCTAGGGTACCCTTAGGCTTAGGTAGGGAACACCTAGGCTTAGGTTAGGGCACCCCTATGCTTAGGCTAGGCACCCCTAGACTTAGGCTAGGACACCCCTAGGCTTAGGCTGGGGCACCCCTAGGCTTAGGCTAAGGCTAGGGCTCCCCTAGCCTAAGGCTAGGGTACCACTAGGCTTAGGCTAGGGAACCCTTATACTTAGGCTAGCGTACCCCTTGGCTTACGCTAGGGCAACTCTAGGCTTAGGCTAAGGCTAGGGCTCCTCTAGCATAACGCTAGGGCATCCCTAGGCTTGGGCTAGGGAATCCCTAGGCTTAGGCTAGGGCACCCCTAGTCTTAGGCTAGGGCACCCCTAGGCTTAGGCTAAGGCTAGGGCTCCTCTAGCCTAACGCTAGGGCATCCTTAGGCTTGGGCTAGGGAACCCCTAGGCTTAGGCTAGGGCACCCTAGGCTTAGACTAAGGCTAGGGCTCCACTAGCCTAAGGCTAGGGCACCCCTAGCCTTAGGCTAGGGCACCCCTAAGCTTAGGCTAGGGCACCCCTAAGCTTAGGGTAGGGCACCCATAGTCTTAGGCTTGTGCACCCCTAGGCTTAGGCTAGGGCACCCGAAGGCTTAGGCTAGGGCACCCCTAGGCTTAGGTAGGGAACCCCTCGACTTAGGCTAGGGCACCCCTAGGCTTAGGCTAGGGCACCCCTAGGCTTAGGCTAAGGCTAGGGCTCCAATAGCCTAACGCTAGGGTATCCCTAGGCTTGGGCTACGGCACCCCTAGGCTTAGGCTAGGGCACCCCTAGGCTTAGACTAAGGCTAGAGCTCCCCTAGCCTAAGGCTAGGTCACCCATAGGCTTAGGCTAGGGCACCCCTAGGTTTAGGCTAGGGCACCCTTAGGCTTAGGCTAGGACACCCGAAAGCTTAGGCTAGGGCACCCTTAGTCTTAGGCTAGGGCACCCCTAGGCTTAGTCTAAGGCTAGGCCTCCCCTAGCCTAAGGCTAGGGCACCCCTAGGCTTAGGTTAGGGCACCCCATGTCTTAGGCTAGGGCACACCTAGGCTTAGGCTAGGACACCACTAGGCTTAGGCTAGGACACCCCTAGGCTTAGGCTAGGGCAACCCTATTCTTAGGCTAGGGCACCCCTAGGCTTAGGGTAGAGCACCCCTAAGCTTAGGCTAGGGCACCATTAGGCTTAGGCTAGGGCACCCCTAGGCTTAGGCTAGGGCACCCCTTAGCTTAGCCTAGGGTACCCCTAGACTTAGGCTAGGGCACCCCTAGGCTAAGGCTATGGCACCCCTAGGCTTAGACTAGGGCACCCCTAGGATTAGGCTAGGGCACCCTTAGTCTTAGGCTAGGGCACCCCTAGGCTTAGTCTAAGGCTAGGGCTCCCCTAGCCTAAGGCTAGGGCACCCCTAGGCTTAGGCTAGGGCACCCCTAGGCTTAGGTTAGGGCACCACATGTCTTAGGCTAGGGCACACCTAGGCTTAGGCTAGGACACCACTAGGCTTAGGCTAGGACACCCCTAGGCTTAGGCTATGGCAACCCTATTCTTAGGCTAGGGCACCCCTAGGCTTAGGGTAGAGCACCCCTAAGCTTAGGCTAGGGCACCATTAGGCTTAGGCTAGGGCACCCCTAGGCTTAGGCTAGGGCACCCCTTAGCTTAGCCTAGGGTACCCCTAGACTTAGGCTAGGGCACCCCTAGGCTAAGGCTAGGGCACCCCTAGGCTTAGACTAGGGCACCCCTAGGATTAGGCTAGGGCACCCTTAGTCTTAGGCTAGGGCACCCCTAGGCTTAGTCTAAGGCTAGGGCTCCCCTAGCCTAAGGCTAGGGCACCCCTAGGCTTAGGCTAGGGCACCCCTAGGCTTAGGTTAGGGCACCCCATGTCTTAGGCTAGGGCACACCTAGGCTTAGGCTAGGACACCACTAGGCTTAGGCTAGGACACCCCTAGGCTTAGGCTATGGCAACCCTATTCTTAGGCTAGGGCACCCCTAGGCTTAGGGTAGAGCACCCCTAAGCTTAGGCTAGGGCACCATTAGGCTTAGGCTAGGGCACCCCTAGGCTTAGGCTAGGGCACCCCTTAGCTTAGCCTAGGGTACCCCTAGACTTAGGCTAGGGCAACCCTAGGCTAAGGCTAGGGCACCCCTAGGCTTAGACTAGGGCACCCCTAGGATTAGGCTAGGGCACCCTTAGGCTTAGGCTAGGGCATCCCTAGGCTTAGGCTAAGGCTAGGGCTCAGCTAGCCTAAGGCTAGGGTACCACTAGGCTAAGGCTAGGGCAACCTTCGGCGTACACTAAGGCTAGGGGATCCCTAGGCTTAGGCTAAGGCACCCCTAGGTTCAGGCTAGTGCACCCCTACACTTAGGCTAGGGAACCCCTAGGCTTAGGCTAAGGCTAGGGATCCCCTAGCCTAAGGCTAAGGCAACCCTAGGCATAGGCTAGGTGACCCCTAGGCTTAGGCTAGGGCACCCTTAGGCTTTGGCTAAAGCTAGGGCTCCCCTAGCCTAAGGCTAGGGCACCCATAGGCCTAGGCTAGGTCACCCCTAGGCTTAGGCTAGGTCACCCCTAGGTTTAGGCTAAGGCTAGGGCTCCCCTAGCCTAAGGCTAGGGCACCCCTAGGCTTAGGCTAGGGCACCCCTAGGCTTAGGCTAGGGCACCCCTAGGCTTAGGCTAAGGCTAGGGCTCCCCTAGTCTAAGGCTAGGGCACCCTTAGGCTTAGACTAGGGCACCCCCAGGCTTAGGCTAGGGCACACCTAGGCTTAGGCTAGGCCACCCCAAGGCTTAGGTTAAGGCTAGGGCTCCCCTAGCTTAAGGCTAGGGCACACCTAGGCTTAGGTTAGGGCACCCCTAGGTTTAGGCTAGGACAGCCGTAGGCTTAAGCTAGGGTACCCCTAGGCTTAGGTAGGGAACACCTAGGCTTAGGTTAGGGCACCCCTATGCTTAGAGTAGGCACCCCTAGACTTAGGCTAGGACAACCCTAGGCTTAGGCTGGGGCACCCCTAGGCTTAGGCTAAGGCTAGGGCTCCCCTAGCCTAAGTCTAGGGTACCGCTAGGCTTAGGCTAGGGCACCCCTATACTTAGGCTAGCGTACCCCTTTGTTTAGGCTAGGGCACCCCTAGGCTTAGACTAAGGCTAGGGCTCCCCTAGCCTAAGGCTAGGGCACCCCTAGGCTTAGGCTAGGGCACCCCTAGGCTTAGGCTAGGGCACCCTAGGCTTAGACTAAGGCTAGGGCTCCCCTAGCCTAAGGCTAGGGCACCACTAGGCTTAGGCTAGGGCACACTAGGCGTAGGCTAGGGCACCCCTAGTATTAGGCTAGGGCACCCCTAGGCTTAGGCTAGGGCACCCCTAGGCTAAGGCTATGGCACCCCTAGGCTCAGGCTAGGGCACCCCTACACTTAGGCAAGGGAAACCCTAAGCTTAGGCTAAGGCTAGGGTTCCCCTTGCCTAAGGCTAAGGCAACCCTAGGCGTAGGCTAGGTGACCCCTAGGCTTATTCTAAGGCGAGGGCTCCCCTAGTCTAAGGCTAGGGCACACTTAGGCTTAGACTAGGGCACCCCTAGTCTTAGGCTAGGGCACCCCTAGGCTTAGGCTATGGGACCCCTAGTCTTAGGCTAGGACACCCCTTACCTTAGGCTAGGGCACCCCTAGGCTTAGGGTAAGGCAAGGGCTCCTCTAGCCTAACGCTAGGGCATCCCTAGCCTGGGCTAGGGCATACCTAGGCTTGGGCTAGGGATCCCATAGGCTTAGGCTAGGGCACCCCTAGGCTTAGACTAAGGCTAGGGCTCCCCTAGCCTAAGGCTAGGGCACCCCTAGGCTTAGGCTAGGGCACCCCAGGCTTAGGCTAGGGCACCCCTAGGCTTGGGCTAGGGCACCCCTAGGCTTAGGCTAGGGCACCCCTAGGTTTAGACTAAGGCTAGGGCTCCCCTAGCCTAAGGCTACGGCACCCCTAGGCTTAGGCTAGGGCACACCTAGGCTTAGGCTAGGGCACCCCTAGGCTTAGGCTACGGCACCCCTAGGCTTAGGCTAGGGCACCCGAAGGCTTAGTTGGGAACCCCTAGCCTTAGTTTAGGGCATCACTATGCTTAGGCTAGGCACCCCTAGACTTAGGCTAGGGCACCCCTAGGCTTAGGCTGGGGCACCCCTAGGCTTAGGCTAAGGCTAGGGCTCCTCTAGCATAATGCTAGGGCAACCCTAGACTTGGGCTACGTCACCCCTTGGCTTAGGCTTTGTCACTCCTAGGCTTAGACTAAGGCTAGGGCTCCCCTAGCCTAACCGTAGGTCACCCCTAGGCTTAGGCTAGGGCACCCCTAGGCTTAGGCGAGGGCACCCCTAGGCTTAGGCTAGGGCACCCTTAGGCTTAGGCTATAGCTAGGGCTCCCCTAGCCTAAGGCTAGGGCACCCATAGGCCTAGGCTAGGTCACCCCTAGGCTTAGGCTAGGTCACCCCTAGGTTTAGGCTAAGGCTAGGGATCCCCTAGCCTAAGGCTAAGACAACCCTAGGCATAGGCTAGGTGACCCCTAGGCTTAGGCTAGGGCACCCTTAGGCGTAGGCTAAAGCTAGGGCTCCCCTAGCCTAAGGCTAGGGCACCCATAGGCCTAGGCTAGGTCACCCCTAGGCTTAGGCTAGGTCACCCCTAGGTTTAGGCTAAGGCTAGGGCTCCCCTAGCCTAAGGCTAGGGCACACCTAGGCTTAGGCTAGGGCACCCCTAGGCTTAGGCTAGGGCACCCCTAGGCTTAGGCTAAGGCTAGGGCTCCCCTAGTCTAAGGCTAGGGCACCCTTAGGCTTAGACTAGGGCACCCCCAGGCTTAGGCTAGGGCACATCTAGGCTTAGGCTAGGGCACCCCTAGGCTTAGGTTAAGGCTAGGGCTCCCCTAGCTTAAGGCTAGGGCACACCTAGGCTTAGGTTAGGGCACCCCTAGGTTTAGGCTAGGACAGCCGTAGGCTTAGGCTAGGGTACCCCTAAGCTTAGGTAGGGAACACCTAGGCTTAGGTTAGGGCACCCCTATGCTTAGGGTAGGTACCCCTAGACTTAGGCTAGGACAACCCTAGGCTTAGGCTGGGGCACCCCTAGGCTTAGGCTAAGGCTAGGGCTCCCCTAGCCTAAGTCTAGGGTACCGCTAGGCTTAGGCTAGGGCACCCCTATACTTAGGCTAGCGTACCCCTTGGCTTAGGCTAGGGCACCCCTAGGCTTAGACTAAGGCTAGGGCTCCCCTAGCCTAAGGCTAGGGCACCCCTAGGCTTAGGCTAGGGCACCCCTAGGCTTAGGCTACGCCACCCTAGGCTTAGACTAAGGCTAGGGCTCCCCTAGCCTAAGGCTAGGGCACCACTAGGCTTAGGCTAGGGCACACTAGGCGTAGGCTAGGGCACCCCTAGTATTAGGCTAGGGCACCCCTAGGCTTAGGCTAGGGCACCCCTAGGCTAAGGCTATGGCACCCCTAGGCTCAGGCTAGGGCACCCCTACACTTAGGCAAGGGAAACCCTAGGCTTAGGCTAAGGCTAGGGTTCCCCTTGCCTAAGGCTAAGGCAACCCTAGGCGTAGGCTAGGTGACCCCTAGGTTTATTCTAAGGCGAGGGCTCCCCTAGTCTAAGGCTAGGGCACACTTAGGCTTAGACTAGGGCACCCCTAGGCTTAGGCTAGGGCACCCCTAGGCTTAGGCTATGGGACCCCTAGTCTTAGGCTAGGACACCCCTTACCTTAGGCTAGGGCACCCCTAGGCTTAGGCTAAGGCTAGGGCTCCTCTAGCCTAACGCTAGGGCATCCCTAGCCTGGGCTAGGGCATACCTAGGCTTGGGCTAGGGCACCCATAGGCTTAGGCTAGGGCACCCCTAGGCTTAGACTAAGGCTAGGGCTCCCCTAGCCTAAGGCTAGGGCACCCCTAGGCTTAGGCTAGGGCACCCTTAGGCTTAGGCTAGGGCACCCCTAGGCTTGGGCTAGGGCACCCCTAGGCTTAGGCTAGGGCACCCCTAGGTTTAGACTAAGGCTAGGGCTCCCCTAGCCTAAGGCTACGGCACCCCTTGGCTTAGGCTAGGGCACACCTAGGCTTAGGCTAGGGCACCCCTAGGCTTAGGCTACGGCACCCCTAGGCTTAGGCTAGGGCACCCGAAGGCTTAGGTAGGGAACCCCTAGCCTTAGTTTAGGGCACCACTATGCTTAGGCTAGGCACCCCTAGACTTAGGCTAGGGCACCCCTAGGCTTAGGCTGGGGCACCCCTAGGCTTAGGCTAAGGCTAGGGCTCCTCTAGCATAATGCTAGGGCAACCCTAGGCTTGGGCTACGTCACCCCTTGGCTTAGGCTTTGTCACTCCTAGGCTTAGACTAAGGCTAGGGCTCCCCTAGCCTAACCGTAGGTCACCCCTAGGCTTAGGCTAGGGCACCCCTAGGCTTAGGCTAGGGCACTCCAAGGCTTAGGCTAGGGCACCCCTAGGCTGAAGCTAGGGCACCCATAGGCTTAGGCTAAGGCTAGGGCTCCTCTACCCTAACGCTAGGGCATTCCTAGGCTTGGGCTAGGGCACCCCTTGGCTTAGGATAGCTCACCCGTAGGCTTAGGCTAGGGCACCCCTAGGCTTAGGCTAGGGCTAGGGCTCCTCTAGCCTAACCCTAGAGCACCCCTAGGCTTACGCTAGGGGACCCCTAGGCTTAGGCTAGAACACCCCTAACTTAGGCTAGGGCACCCCTAGTCTTAGGCTAGGACACCCCTAGTCTTAGGCTAGGGCACCCATAGGCTTAGGCTAAGGCTAGGACTCCCCTAGCCTAAGGCTAGTGCACCACTAGGCTTAGGCTAGGGCACCCATAGGCTTAGGCTAGGGCACCACTAAGCTTAGGCTAGGGCACCCCTAGGCTTAGGTTAGGGCACCCCAAGGCTTAGGCTAAGGCACGCCTAGGCTTAGGTTAGGGCACCCCTAGGCTTAGGCTAGGGCACGCCTAGGCTTAGGCTAGGGCACCCCTAGGCTTAGGCTAGGGCACCCTTAGGCTTAGGCTAAAGCTAGGGCTCTCCTAGCCTAAGGCTAGGGCACCCATAGGCTTAGGCTAGGTCACCCCTAGGCTTAGGCTAGGGCACCCCTAGGTTTAGGCTAAGGCTAGGGCTCCCCTAGGCTAAGGCTAGGGCACCCCTAGGCTTAGGCTAGGGCACCCCTAGGCTTAGGCTAGGGCACCCCTAGGCTTAGGCTAAGGCTAGGGCTCCCCTAGTCGAAAGCTAGGGCACCGTTAGGCTTAGACTAGGGCACCCCCAGGCTTAGGCTAGGACACGCCTAGGCTTAGGCTAGGGCACCCCTAGGCTTAGGTTAAAGCTAGGGCTCCCATAGCTTAAGGCTAGGGCACACCTAGGCTTAGGTTAGGGCACCCCTAGGTTTAGGCTAGGACAGCCGTAGGCTTAGGCTAGGGTACCCCTAGGCTTAGGTAGGGAACACCTAGGCTTAGGTTAGGGCACCCCCATGCTTAGGCTAGGCACCCCTAGACTTAGGCTAGGACACCCCTAGGCTTAGGCTGGGGCACCCCTAGGCTTAGGCTAAGGCTAGTGCTCCCCTAGCCTAAGGCAAGGGTACCGCTAGGCTTAGGCTAGGGCACCCCTATACTTAGGCTAACGTACCGCTTGGCTTAGGCTAGGGCACCCCTAGGCTTAGGCTAAGGCTAGGGCTCCTCTAGCATAACGCTAGGGTATCCCTAGGCTTGGGCTAGGGAATCCCTAGGCTTAGGCTAGGGGACCCCTAGGCTTAGGCTAGGGCACCCCTAGGCTTAGGCTAAGGCTAGGGCTCCTCTAGACTAACGCTAGGGCATCCTTAGGCTTGGGCTAGGGAACCCCTAGGCTTAGGCTAGGGCACCCTAGGCTTAGACTAAGGCTAGGGCTCCCCTAGCCTAAGGCTAGGTCTCCCCTAGGCTTAGGCTAGGGAACCCCTAGGTTTAGGCTGGGCGCCACAAGGCTTAGGCTAAGGCTAGGGCTCCCCTAGCCTAAGGTTAGGGCACCCCTAGGCTTAGGCTAGGGCACCCCTGGGCTTAGGCTAGGACACCCTTAAGCTTAGGCTAGGGCACCCTTAGTCTTAGGCTAGGGTACCCCTAGGCTTAGGTTAAGGCACCCCTTGTCTTAGGCTAGGGCACCCCTAGGCTTAGGCTAGGACACCACTAGGCTTAGGCTAGGACACCCCTAGGCTTAGGCTAGGGCAACCCGATTCTTAGGCTAGGGCACCCTTAGGCTTAGGCTAGAGCACCCCTAAGCTTAGGCTAGGGCTCCCCTAGGCTTAGGCTAAGGCTAGGGCTCCCCTTGCCTAACCCTAGGGCACCCCTACGCTTAGGCTAGGGCACCCCTAGGCTTAGGCTAGGGCACCCCTAAGCTTAGGCTAGGGAACCCCTAGACTTAGGCTAAGGCATCCCTAGGCTAAGGCTAGGGCACCCCTAGGCTTAGGCTAGGGCACCCCTAGGATTAGGCTAGGGCACCCCTAGGCTTAGGCTAGGGCACCCCTAGGCTTAGGCTACGGCTAGGGCTCAGCTAGCCTAAGGCTAGGGCACCACTAGGCTAAGGCTAGGGCAACCTTCGGCGTAGACTAAGGCTAGGGGACCCCTAGGCTTAGGCTAAGGCACCACTAGGCTTAGGCTAGGGCACCCCTAGGCTTAGGCTAAGGCTAGGGCTCCTCTAGCATAATGCTAGGGCAACCCTAGGCTTGGGCTACGTCACCCCTTGGCTTAGGTTTTGTCACTCCTAGGCTTAGACTAAGGCTAGGGCTCCCCTAGCCTAACCGTAGGTCACCCCTAGGCTTAAGCTAGGGCACCCCTAGGCTTAGGCGAGGGCACCCCTAGGTTTAAGCTAGGACACCACTAGGGATAGGCTAGGGCACCCCTAGGCTTAGGCTAAGGCTAGGGCCCACTAGCCTAAGGCTAGAGCACCCCTAGGCTTAGGCTAGGGCACCCCTAGACTTAGGCTATGGCACCCCTAGGCTTAGGCTAGGGCACCCCTAAGCTTAGGCTAGGGAACGCGTATGCTTAGGCTAAGGCTAGGCTCCCCTTGCCTAACCCTAGGGCACCCCTAGGCTTATGCTAGGGCACCCCTAGGCTTAGGCTAAGGCACCCCTAAGCTTAGGCTAGGGCACCCCTAGGCTTAGGCTAAGGCTAGGGCTCCCCTAGCCTAAGGCTAGGGCACCACTAGGCTTAGGCTAGGGAACCCCTAGGCGTAGGCTAGGGCACCCCTAGGCTTAGGCTAGGGCACCCCTAGGCTTAGGCTAGGGTACCCCTAGGCTTAGGTTAAGGCTAGGGCTCAGCGAGCCTAAGGCGAGGGCACCCCTAGGCTTAGGCTAGGGCAACCCTAGGCTTAGGCTAGGGCACCCCTAGGCTTAGGCTAGGGCACCCCTAGGGTTTGGCTAAGGCTAGGGCTCCACTAGACTAAGACTAGGGCACCGCTAGCCTTAGGCTAGGGCACCCCTAGGCTTAGGCTAGGGCACCCCTAGGCTTAGGGTAGGGCACCCCTAGGCTTAGGCTAAGGCTAGGTCTCCCCTAGCCTAAGGCTAGGGCACCCCTAGGCTTAGGCTAGGGCACCCCTGTGCTTAGGCTAGGGCACCCATAAGCTTAGGCTAGGGTACCCCTAGGCTTAGGCTAGGGCGCTCCTAGGCTTAGGCTAAGGCAAGGGCTCAGCTACCCTAAGGCTAGGGCACCCCAAGGCTTAGGCTAGGGCACCCCTAGGCTTAGGTTAAGGCTAGGGCTCAGCGAGCCTAAGGCGAGGGCACCCCTAGGCTTAGGCTAGGGCAACCCTTGGCTTAGGCTAGGGCACCCCTAGACTTAGGCTAGGGCACCCCTAGGGTTTGGCTAAGGCTAGGGCTCCACTAGACTAAGGCTAGGGCACCGCTAGCCTTAGGCTAGGGCACCCCTAGGCTTAGGCTAGGGCACCCCTAGGCTTAGGCTAGGGCACCCCTAGGCTTAGGCTAAGGCTAGGTCTCCCCTAGCCTAAGGCTAGGGCACCCCTAGGCTTAGGCTAGGGCACCCCTGTGCTTAGGCTAGGGCACCCGTAAGCTTAGGCTAGGGTACCCCTAGGCTTAGGCTATGGCGCTTCTAGGCTTCGGCTAAGGCAAGGGCTCAGCTACCCTAAGGCTAGGGCACCCCAAGGCTTAGGCTAGGGTACCCCTAGGCTTACGGTAGGGCACCCCTAGGCTTAGGCTAGGGCACCCCTAGGCTTAGGCTAGGGCACCCCTAGGCTTAGGATTAGGCTAGGGCTCCCATAGCCTAAGGCTAGGACACCCCTAGGCTTAGGTTAGGGCACCCCTAGACTTAGGCTAGGGCACCCCTAGGCTTAGGCTAGGGCACCCCTAGGCGTATGCTAGGGCACCAATAAGCTTAGGGTAGGGCACGCCTAGTCTTAGGCTAGGGCACCCCTAGGCTTAGGCTAAGGTTAGGTCACCCCTTGGCTTAGGCTAGGGCACCCCTAGGCTTAGGTTAAGGCACCCCTAGGCTTAGGCTAGGGCACCCCTAGGCTTAGGCTAAGGCTAAGGCTCAGTTAGCCTAAGGCTAGGGCACCCCTAGCCTTAGGCTAGGCACCCCTAGGCTTAGGGTAGGGCACCCCTAGGCTTAGGCTAGGTTACATCTAGTCTTTGGGTAGGGCACCCCTATGCTTAGGCTAAGGCTAGGGCTCCACTAGACTAAGGCTAGGGCACCCCTAGCCTTAGGCTAGGGCACCGCTAGGCTTAGGCTAGGGCACCCCGAGGCTTGTGCTAGGGCACCCCTAGGCTTAGGCTAAGGTTAGGGCTCCCCTAGCCTAAGGCTAGGGAACCCCTAGGCTTAGGCTAGGGCACCCCTAGGCTTAGGATAGGGCATCACTAGGCTTAGGCTAGGGCACCCCTAGGCTTAAGCTAAGGCTAGGGCACCCATAAGCTTAGGCTAGGGCACCCCTAGGCTTACGCTAGGGCACCCCTAGGCTTAGGCTAGTGTACCCCTAGGCTTAGGCTAGGGCACCCCTAGGCTTATGCTAAGGCTAGGGCTCCTCTACCCTAACGCTAGGGCATCCCTAGGCTTGGGCTACGGCACCCCTTGGCTTAGGCTAGGGCACCCCTGGGCTTAGACTAAGGCAAGAGCTCCCCTAGCCTAAGGCTAGGTCACCCCTAGGCTTAGGCTAGGGCACCCCTAGGCTTAGGCTAGGACACCACTAGGCATAGGCTACGGCACCCCTAGTCTTAGGCTTAGGCTAGGGCTCAGCTAGCCTAAGGCTAGGGTAAGCCTAGGCTTAGGCTAGGGCACCCCTAGGCTTAGGGTAAGTCACCCTAGGCTTAGGCTAGGGCACGCCTAGGCTTAGGCTAGGGCACCCCTAGGCGTAGGCTAAGGCTAGTGCTCCCCTAGCCTAAGGATAGGGCGCCCCTAGGGTTAGGCTAGGGCACCCTTAGGCTTAGGCTAGGCCAACCCTAGGCTTAGGCTAGGGCAGCCATAGGCTTAGCCTAAGGCTAGGGCTCCTCTATCCTAAGGCCTGGGCACCCCTAGGCTAAGTCTAGGGCACCCCTAGGCTTAGGCTAGGGCACCCGTAGGCTTAGGCTAGGGCACACCTAGACTTAGGCTAGGGCACCCCTAGGCTTAGGCTAAGGCTAGGGGACCCCTAGGCTTAGGCTAAGGCACCCCTTGGCTTAGGCTAAGGGTAGGTCACCCCTAGGCTTAGGCTAGGGCACTCCAAGGCTTAGGCTAGGGCACCCCTAGGCTGAAGCTAGGGCACCCATAGGTTTAGGCTAAGGCTATGGCTCCTCTACCCTAACGCTAGGGCATCCCTAGGCTTGGGCTAGGGCACCCTTGGCTTAGGTTGGCGCACCCGTAGGCTTAGGCTAGGGCACCCCTAGGCTTAAGCTAGGGCACCCCTAGGCTTAGGCTAAGGCTAGGGCTCCCCTAGCCTAACCCTAGGGCACCCCTAGGCTTACGCTAGGGGACCCCTAGGCTTAGGCTAGGGCACCCCTAACTTAGGCTAGGGCACCCCTAGTCTTAGGCTAGGGCACCGATAGGCTTAGGCTAGGGCACCCCTAGGCTTAGGCTAAGGCCAATTCTCAGTTAGCCTAAGGCTAGGGCACCCCTAGGCTTAGGCTAGGCACCCCTAGGCTTAGGCTAAGGCTAGGGCTCCTCTACCCTAACGCTAGGGCATCCCTAGGCTTGGGCTAGGGCACCCCTTGGCTTAGGATAGCGCACCCGTAGGCTTAGGCTAGGGCACCCCTAGGCTTAAGCTAGGTCACCCCTAGGCTTAGGCTAAGGCACCACTAGGCTTAGGCTAGGGCACCCCTAGGCTTAGGCTAGGGCACCCCTAGGCTTAGACTAAGGCACCACTAGGCTTAGGCTAGGGCACCCCTAGGCTTAGGCTAGGGCACTCCAAGGCTTAGGCTAGGGGACCCCTAGGCTGAAGCTAGGGCACCCATAGGCTTAGGCTAAGACTAGGGCTCCTCTACCCTAATGCTAGGGCATTCCTAGGCTTGGGCTAGGGCACCCCTTGGCTTAGGATAGCGCACCCGTAGGCTTAGGCTAGGGCACCCCTAGGCTTAAGCTAGGGCACCCCTAGGCTTAGGCTAGGGCTAGGGCTCCTCTAGCCTAACCCTAGGGCACCCCTAGGCTTACGCTAGGGGACCCCTAGGCTTAGGCTAGAGCACCCCTAACTTAGGCTAGGGAACCCCTAGTCTTAGGCTAGGACACCCCTAGTCTTAGGCTAGGGCACCCATAGGCTTAGGCTAAGGCTAGGACTCCCCTAGCCTAAGGCTAGGGCACCACTAGGCTTAGGCTAGGGCACCCATAGGCTTAGGCTAGGGCACCCCTAAGCTTAGGCTAGGGCACCCCTAGGCTTAGGTTAGGGCACCCCAAGGCTTAGGCTAAGGCACGCCTAGGCTTAGGTTAGGGCACCCCTAGGCTTAGGCTAGGGCACGCCTAGGCTTAGGCGAGGGCACCCCTAGGCTAAGGCTAGGGCACCCTTAGGCTTAGGCTAAAGCTAGGGCTCTCTTAGCCTAAGGCTAGGGCACCCATAGGCTTAGGCTAGGTCACCCCTAGGCTTAGGCTAGGGCACCCCTAGGTTTAGGCTAAGGCTAGGGCTCCCCTAGGCTAAGGCTAGGGCACCCCTAGGCTTAGGCTAGGGCACCCCTAGGCTTAGGCTAGGGCACCCCTAGGCTTAGGCTAAGGCTAGGGCTCCCCTAGTCTAAAGCTAGGGCACCGTTAGGCTTAGGTTAGGGCACCCCTAGGTTTAGGCTAGGACAGCCGTAGGCTTAGGCTAGGGTACCCCTAGGCTTAGGTAGGGAACACCTAGGCTTAGGTTAGGGCATCCCTATGCTTAGGCTAGGCACCCCTAGACTTAGGCTAGGACACCCCTAGGCTTAGGCTGGGGCACCCCTAGGCTTAGGCTAAGGCTAGGGCTCCCCTAGCCTAAGGCAAGGGTACCGCTAGGCTTAGGCTAGGGCACCCTTATACTTAGGCTAACGTACCCCTTGGCTTAGGCTAGGGCACCCCTAGGCTTAGGCTAAGGCTAGGGCTCCTCTAGCATAACGCTAGGGCATCCTTAGGCTTGGGCTAGGGAACCCCTAGGCTTAGGCTAGGGCACCCTATGCTTAGACTAAGTCTAGGGCTCCCCTAGCCTAAGGCTAGGTCACCCCTAGGCTTAGGCTAGGGAACCCCTAGGTTTAGGCTAGGGCGCCACAAGGCTTAGGCTAAGGCTAGGGCTCCCCTAGCCTAAGGTTAGGGCACCCCTAGGCTTAGGCTAGGGCACCCCTGGGCTTAGGCTAGAACACCCTTAAGCTTAGGCTAGGGCACCCTTAGTCTTAGGCTAGGGCACCCCTAGGCTTAGCCTAAGGCTAGGGCTCCCCTAGCCTAAGGCTAGGGCACCCCTAGGCTTAGGCTAGGGTACCCCTAGGCTTAGGTTAGGGCACCCCTTGTCTTAGGCTAGGGCACCCCTAGGCTTAGGCTAGGACACCACTAGGCTTTGGCTAGGACACCCCTAGGCTTAGGCTAGGGCAACCCTATTCTTAGGCTAGGGCACCCTTAGGCTTAGGCTAGAGCACCCCTAAGCTTAGGCTAGGGCTCCCCTAGGCTTAGGCTAAGGCTAGGGCTCCCCTTGCCTAACCCTAGGGCACCCCTACGCTTAGGCTAGGGCACCCCTAGACTTAGGCTAAGGCATCCCTAGGCTAAGGCTAGGGCACCCCTAGGCTTAGGCTAGGGCACCCCTAGGATTAGGCTAGGGCACCCCTAGGCTTAGGCTAGGGCACCCCTAGGCTTAGGCTACGGCTAGGGCTCAGCTAGCCTAAGGCTAGGGCACCACTAGGCTAAGGCTAGGACAACCTTCGGCGTAGACTAAGGTTAGGGCACCCCTAGGCTCAGGCTAGTGCACCCCTACACTTAGGCTAGGGCACCCTTAGGCTTAGACTGGGTCACCCCTAGGCTTAGGCTAAGGCTAGGGCTCCTCTAGCCTAACTGTAGGGCATCCTTAGACTTGGGCTAGGGAACCCCTAGGCTTAGGCTAGGGCACCCTAGGCTTAGACTAAGTCTAGGGCTCCCCTACCCTAAGGCTATGGCACCCCTAGCCTTAGGCTAGGGCAACCCTAAGCTTAGGCTAGGGCACCCCTAAGCTTAGGCTAGGGCACCCCTAGTCTAAGGCTTGGGCACCCATAGGCTTAGGCTAGGTCACCCCTAGGCTTAGGCTAGGGCACCCCTAGGTTTAGGCTAAGGCTAGGGCTCCCCTAGCCTAAGGCTAGGGCACCCCTAGGCTTAGGCTAGGGCACCCCTAGGCTTAGGCTAGCGCACCCCTAGGCTTAGGCTAAGGCTAGGGCTCCCCTAGTCTAAGGGTAGGGCACACCTAGGCTTAGGTTAGGGCACCCCTAGTTTTAGGCTACGACAGCCGTAGGCTTAGGCTAGGGCTCCCCTAGTCTAAGGCTAGGGCACGCTTAGGCTTAGACTAGGTCACCCCCAGGTTTAGGCTAGGGCACGCCTAGGCTTAGGCTAGGACACCCCTAGGCTTAGGCTGGGGCACCCCTAGGCTTAGGCTAAGGCTAGGGCTCCTCTAGCCTAACGCTAGGGCATCCTTAGGCTTGGGCTAGGGAAACCCTAGTCTAAGGCTAGGGCACGCTTAGGCTTAGACTAGGTCACCCCCAGGTTTAGGCTAGGGCACCCCTAGTCTTAGGCTAGTGCACCTCTAGGCTTAGGCTAGGGCACCCGTAGGCTTAGGCTAGGGCACCCCTATGCTTAGGTAGGGAACCCCTAGACTTAGGCTAAGGCAGCCCTGGGCTTAGGCTAGGGCACCCCTAGGCTTAGGCTAAGGCTAGGGCTCCTCTAGCCTAACGCTAGAGCATCCCTAGGCTTGGGCTACGGCACCCCTTGGCTTAGGCTAGGGCACCCCTAGGCTTAGACTAAGGCTAGGGCTCCCCTAGCCTAAGGCTATGTCACCCCTTGGCTTAGGCTAGGGAACCCCTAGGTTTAGTTAGGGCGCCCCAAGGCTTAGGCTAAGGCTAGGGCTCCCCTAGCCTAAGGTTAGGGCACCCCTAGGCTTAGGCTAGGGTACCCTGGGCTTAGGCTAGGACACCCGTAAGCTTAGGCTAGGGCACCCTTAGTCTTAGGCTAGGGCACCCCTAGGCTTAGTCTAAGGCTAGGGCTCCCCTAGCCTAAGGCTAGGGCACCCCTAGGCTTAGGCTAGGGCACCCCTAGGCTTAGGCTAGGGCACCCCTAGGCTTAGGCTAAGGCTAGGGCTCAGCTAGCCTAAGGCTAGGGCACCACTAGGCTAAGGCTAGGGCAACCTTCGGCGTAGACTATGGCTAGGGGACCCCTAGGCTTAGGCTAAGGCACCCCTAGGCTTAGGCTAGGGCACCCCTAGCCTTAGGCTAGGGCACCCCTAAGCTTAGGCTAGGGCACCCCTAAGCTTAGGCTAGGGCACCCCTAGTCTTAGGCTAGTGCACCCCTAGGCTTAGGCTAGGGCACCCGTAGGCTTCGGCTAGGGCACCCCTAGGCTTAGGTAGGGCACCCATAGACTTAGGCAAGGGCACCCCTAGGCTTAGGCTAGGGCACCCCTAGGCTTAGGCTAAGGCTAGAGCTCCTATAGCCTAACGCTAGGGCATCCCTAGGCTTGGGCTACGGCACCCCTAGGCTTAGACTAAGGCTAGGGCTCCCCTAGCCTAAGGCTAGGTCACCCCTAGGCTTAGGCTAGGGAACCCCTTGGTTTAGGCTAGGGCGCCCCAAGGCTTAGGCTAAAGCTAGGGCTCCCCTAGCCTAAGGTTAGGGCACCCCTAGGCTTAGGCTAGGGCACCCCTGGGCTTAGGCTAGGACACCCGTAAGCTTAGGCTAGGGCACCCTTAGTCTTAGGCTAGGGCACCCCTAGGCTTATTCTAAGGCTAGGGCTCCCCTAGACTAAGGCTAGGGCACCCCTAGGCTTAGGCTAGGGCACCCCTAGGCTTAGGTTAAGGCACCCCTTGTCTTAGGCTAGGGCACCCCTAGGCTTAGGCTAGGACACCACTAGGCTTAGGCTAGGACACCCCTAGGCTTAGGCTAGGGCAACCCTATTCTTAGGCTAGGGCACCCTTAGGCTTAGGCTAGAGCACCCCTAAGCTTAGGCTAGGGCTCCCCTATGCTTAGGCTAAGTCTAGGGCTCCCCTTGCCTAACCCTAGGGCACCCCTAGCCTTAGGCTAGGGCACCCCGAGGCTTAGGCTAGGGCACCCCTAAGCTTAGGCTAGGGCACCCCTAGACTTAGGATAAGGCACCCATAAGCGAAGGCTAGGGCACCCCTAGGCTTAGGCTAGGGCACCCCTAGGATTAGGCTAGGGCACCCCTAGGCTTAGGCTAGGGCACCACTAGGCTTAGGCTACGGCTAGGGCTCAGATAGCCTAAGGCTAGGGCACCACTAGGCTAAGGCTAGGGCAACCTTCGGCGTAGACTAAGGCTAGGGGACCCCTAGGCTTAGGCTAAGGCACCACTAGGCTTAGGCTAGGGCACCCCTAGGCTAAGGCTAGGGCACCCCTAGGCTCAGGCTAGTGCACCCCTATACTTAGGCTAGGGCACCCTTAGGCTTAGGCTGGGGCACCCCTAGGCTTAGGCTAAGGCTAGGGCTCCTCTAGCCTAACGCTAGGGCATCCTTAGGCTTGGGCTAGGGAACCCCTAGGCTTAGGCTAGGGCACACTAGGCTTAGACTAAGGCTAGGGCTCCCCTACCCTAAGGCTACGGCACCCCTAGCCTTAGGCTAGGGCACCCCTAAGCTTAGGTTAGGGCACCCCTAAGCTTAGGCTAGGGCACCCCTAGTCTAAGGCTAGGGCACCCATAGGCTTAGGCTAGGTCACCCCTAGGCTTAGGCTTGGGCACCCCTAGGTTTAGGCTAAGGCTAGGGCTCCCCTAGCCTAAGGCTAGGGCACCCCTAGGCTTAGGCTAGGGCACCCCTAGGCTTAGGCTAGGGCACCCCTAGGCTTAGGCTAAGGCTAGGGCTCCCCTAGTCTAAGGCTATGGCGCCCTTAGGCTTGGACTAGGTCACCCCAGGCTTAGGCTAGGGCACGCCTAGGCTTAGGCTAGGACACCCCTAGGCTTAGGTTAATGCTAGGGCTCCCCTAGCTTAAGGCTAGGGCACACCTAGGCTTAGGTTAGGGCACCCCTAGGTTTAGGCTAGGACAGCCGTAGGCTTAGGCTAGGGTACCCCTAGGCTTAGGTAGGGAACACCTAGGCTTAGGTTAGGGCACCCCTATGCTTAGGCTAGGCACCCCTAGACTTAGGCTAGGACACCACTAGGCTTAGGCTGGGGCACCCCTAGGCTTAGGCTAAGGCTAGGGCTCCTCTAGCCTAACGCTAGGGCATCCTTAGGCTTGGGCTAGGGAACACCTAGGCTTAGGCTAGGGCACCCTAGGCTTAGACTAAGGCTAGGGCTCCCCTACCCTAAGGCTACGGCACCCCTAGCCTTAGGCTAGGGCACCCCTAAGCTTAGACTAGGGCACCCCTAAGCTTAGGCTAGGGCACCCCTAGTCTTAGGCTAGTGCACCTCTAGGCTTAGGCTAGGGCACCCATAGGCTTAGGCTAAAGCTAGGGCTCCCCTAGCCTAAGGCTAGGGCACCCATAGGCTTACTCTAGGTCACCCCTAGGCTTAGGCTAGGGCACCCCTAGGTTTAGTCTAAGGCTAGGGCTCCCCTAGGCTAAGGCTAGGGCACCCCTAGGCTTAGGCTAGGGCACCCCTAGGCTTAGGCTAGGGCACCCCTAGGCTTAGGCTAGGGCACCCCTAGGCTTAGGCTAAGGCTAGGGCTCCCCTAGTCTAATGCTAGGGCACCCTTAGACTTAGACTAGGGCACCCCCAGGCTTAGGCTAGGGCACGCCTAGGCTTAGGCTAGGGCACCCCTAGGCTTAGGTTAAGGCTAGGGCTCCGCTAGCTTAAGGCTAGGGCACACCTAGGCTTAGGTTAGGGCACCCCTAAGTTTAGGCTAGGACAGCCGTAGGCTTAGGCTAGGGTACCCTTAGGCTTAGGTAGGGAACACCTAGGCTTAGGTTAGGGCACCACTATGCTTAGGCTAGGCACCCCTAGACTTAGGCTAGGACACCCCTAGGCTTAGGCTGGGGCACCCCTAGGCTTAGGCTAAGGCTAGAGCTCCCCTAGCCTAAGGCTAGGGTACCGCTAGGCTTAGGCTAGGGCACACCTAGGCTTAGGTTAGGGCACCCCTAAGTTTAGGCTAGGACAGCCGTAGGCTTAGGCTAGGGCTCCCGTAGCCTAAGGTTAGGGCACCCCTAGGTTTAGGCTAGGGCACCCTTAGGCTTAGGCTAGGACACCCGAAAGCTTAGGCTAGGGCACCCTTAGTCTTAGGCTAGGGCACCCCTAGGCTTAGTCTAAGGCTAGGGCTCCCCTAGCCTAAGGCTAGGGCACCCCTAGGTTTAGGCTAGGGCACCCCTAGGCTTAGGTTAGGGCACCCCATGTCTTAGGCTAGGGCACACCTAGGCTTAGGCTAGGACACCACTAGGCTTAGGCTAGGACACCCCTAGGCTTAGGCTAGGGCAACCCTATTCTTAGGCTAGGGCACCCCTAGGCTTAGGGTAGAGCACCCCTAAGCTTAGGCTAGGGCACCATTAGGCTTAGGCTAGGGCACCCCTAGGCTAAGGCTAGGGCACCCCTAGGCTTAGACTAGGGCACCCCTAGGATTAGGCTAGGGCACCCTTAGGCTTAGGCTAGGGCACCCCTAGGCTTAGGCTAAGTCTAGGGCTCAGCTAGCCTAAGGCTAGGGTACCACTAGGCTAAGGCTAGGGCAACCTTCGGCGTAGACTAAGGCTAGGGGACTCCTAGGCTTAGGCTAAGGCACCCCTAGGCTCAGGCTAGTGCACCCCTACACTTAGGCTAGGGAACCCCTAGGCTTAGGCTAAGGCTAGGGATCCCCTAGCCTAAGGCTAAGGCAACCCTAGGCATAGGCTAGGTGACCCCTAGGCTTAGGCTAGGGCACCCTTAGGCTTAGGCTAAAGCTAGGGCTCCCCTAGCCTAAGGCTAGGGCACCCATAGACCTAGGCTAGGTCACCCCTAGGCTTAGGCTAGGTCACCCCTAGGTTTAGGCTAAGGGTAGGGCTCCCCTAGCCTAAGGCTAGGGCACCCCTAGGCTTAGGCTAGGGCACCCCTAGGCTTAGGCTAGGGCACCCCTAGGCTTAGGATAAGGCTAGGGCTCCCCTAGTCTAAGGCTAGGGCACCCTTAGGCTTAGACTAGGGCACCCCCAGGCTTAGGCTAGGGCACCCCTAGGCTTAGGTTAAGGCTAGGGCTCCCCTAGCTTAAGGCTAGGGCACACCTAGGCTTAGGTTAGGGCACCCCTAGGTTTAGGCTAGGACAGCCGTAGGCTTAGGCTAGGGTACCCCTAGGCTTAGGTAGGGAACACCTAGGCTTAGGTTAGGGCACCCCTATGCTTAGGGTAGGCACCCCTAGACTTAGGCTAGGACAACCCTAGGCTTAGGCTGGGGCACCCCTAGGCTTAGGCTAAGGCTAGGGCTCCCCTAGCCTAAGTCTAGGGTACCGCTAGGCTTAGGCTAGGGCACCCCTATACTTAGGCTAGCGTACCCCTTGGCTTAGGCTAGGGCACCCCTAGGCTTAGACTAAGGCTACGGCTCCCCTAGCCTAAGGCTAGGGCACCCCTAGGCTTAGGCTAGGGCACCCCTAGGCTTAGGCTAGGGCACCCTAGGCTTAGACTAAGGCTAGGGCTCCCCTAGCCTAAGGCTAGGCCACCACTAGGCTTAGGCTAGGGCACACTAGGCGTAGGCTAGGGCACCCGTAGTATTAGGCTAGGGCACCCCTAGGCTTAGGCTAGGGCACCCCTAGGCTAAGGCTATGGCACCCCTAGGCTCAGGCTAGAGCACCCCTACACTTAGGCAAGGGAAACCCTAGGCTTAGGCTAAGGCTAGGGTTCCCCTTGCCTAAGGCTAAGGCAACCCTAGGCGTAGGCTAGGTGACCCCTAGGTTTATTCTAAGGCGAGGGCTCCCCTAGTCTAAGGCTAGGGCACACTTAGGCTTAGACTAGGGCACCCCTAGGCTTAGGCTAGGGCACCCCTAGGCTTAGGCTATGGGACCCCTAGTCTTAGTCTAGGACACCCCTTACCTTAGGCTAGGGCACCCCTAGGCTTAGGCTAAGGCTAGGGCTCCTCTAGCCTAACGCTAGGGCATCCCTAGCCTGGGCTAGGGCATACCTAGGCTTGGGCTAGGGCTCCCATAGGCTTAGGCTAGGGCACCCCTAGGCTTAGACTAAGGCTAGGGCTCCCCTAGCCTAAGGCTAGGGCACCCCTAGGCTTAGGCTAGGGCACCCCTAGGCTTAGGCTAGGACACCCGTAGGCTTGGGCTAGGGCACCCCTAGGTTTAGGCTAGGGCACCCCTAGGTTTAGACTAAGGCTAGGGCTCCCCTAGCCTAAGGCTACGGCACCCCTAGGCTTAGGCTAGGGCACACCTAGGCTTAGGCTAGGGCACCCCTAGGCTTAGGCTACGGCACCCCTAGGCTTAGGCTAGGGCACCCGAAGGCTTAGGTAGGGAACCCCTAGCCTTAGTTTAGGGCACCACTATGCTTAGGCTAGGCACCCCTAGACTTAGGCTAGGGCACCCCTAGGCTTAGGCTGGGGCACCCCTAGGCTTAGGCTAAGGCTAGGGCTCCTCTAGCATAATGCTAGGGCAACCCTAGGCTTGGGCTACGTCACCCCTTGGCTTAGGCTTTGTCACTCCTAGGCTTAGACTAAGGCTAGGGCTCCCCTAGCCTAACCGTAGGTCACCCCTAGGCTTAGGCTAGGGCACCCCTAGGCTTAGGCGAGGGTACCCATAGGCTTAGGCTAGGACACCACTAGGCATAGGCTAGGGCACCCCTAGGCTTAGGCTAAGGCTAGGGCCCACTAGCCTAAGGCTAGAGCACCCCTAGGCTTAGGCTAGGGCACCCCTAGACTTAGGCTATGGCACCCCTAGGCTTAGGCTAGGGCACCCCTAAGCTTAGGCTAGGGAACCCCTATGCTTAGGCTAAGGCTAGGCTCCCCTTGCCTAACCCTAGGGCACCCCTAGGCTTATGCTAGGGCACCCCTAGGCTTAGGCTAGGGCACCCCTAAGCTTAGGCTAGGGCACCCCTAGGCTTAGGCTAAGGCTAGGGCTCCCCTAGCCTAAGGCTAGGGCACCACTAGGCTTAGGCTAGGGAACCCCTAGGCGTAGGCTAGGGCACCCCTAGGCTTAGGCTAGGGCACCCCTAGGCTTAGGCTAGGGTACCCCTAGGCTTAGGTTAAGGCTAGGGCTCAGCGAGCCTAAGGCGAGGGCACCCCTAGGCTTAGGCTAGGGCAACCCTAGGCTTAGGCTAGGGCACCCCTAGGCTTAGGCTAGGGCACCCCTAGGGTTTGGCTAAGGCTAGGGCTCCACTAGACTAAGACTAGGGCACCGCTAGCCTTAGGCTAGGGCACCCCTAGGCTTAGGCTAGGGCACCCCTAGGCTTAGGGTAGGGCACCCCTAGGCTTAGGCTAATGCTAGGTCTCCCCTAGCCTAAGGATAGGGCACCCCTAGGCTTAGGCTAGGGCACCCCTGTGCTTAGGCTAGGGCACCCATAAGCTTAGGCTAGGGTACCCCTAGGCTTAGGCTAGGGCGCTCCTAGGCTTAGGCTAAGGCAAGGGCTCAGCTACCCTAAGGCTAGGGCACCCCAAGGCTTAGGCTAGGGCACCCCTAGGCTTAGGTTAAGGCTAGGGCTCAGCGAGCCTAAGGCGAGGGCACCCCTAGGCTTAGGCTAGGGCAACCCTTGGCTTAGGCTAGGGCACCCCTAGGATTAGGCTAGGGCACCCCTAGGGTTTGGCTAAGGCTAGGGCTCCACTAGACTAAGGCTAGGGCACCGCTAGCCTTAGGCTAGGGCACCCCTAGGCTTAGGCTAGGGCACCCCTAGGCTTAGGCTAGGGCACCCCTAGGCTTAGGCTAAGGCTAGGTCTCCCCTAGCCTAAGGCTAGTGCACCCCTAGGCTTAGGCTAGGGCACCCCTGTGCTGAGGCTAGGGCACCCGTAAGCTTAGGCTAGGGTACCCCTAAGCTTAGGCTAGGGCGCTCCTAGGCTTAGGCTAAGGCAAGGGCTCAGCTACCCTAAGGCTAGGGCACCCCAAGGCTTAGGCTAGGGTACCCCTAGGCTTACGGTAGGGCACCCCTAGGCTTAGGCTAGGGCACCCCTAGGCTTAGGCTATGGCACCCCTAGGCTTAGGACTAGGCTAGGGCTCCCATAGCCTAAGGCTAGGACACCCCTAGGCTTAGGTTAGGGCACCCCTAGGCTTAGGCTAGGGCACCCCTAGGCTTAGGCTAGGGCACCCCTAGGCTTATGCTAGGGCACCCCTAGGCTTAGGCTAAGGTTAGGTCACCCCTTGGCTTAGGCTAGGGCACCCCTAGGCTTAGGTTAAGGCACCCCTAGGCTTAGGCTAGGGCACCCCTAGGCTTAGGGTAGGGCACCCCTCGGCTTAACTAGCTTACATCTAGTCTTAGGGTAGGGCACCCCTATGCTTAGGCTAAGGCTAGGGCTCCACTAGACTAAGGCTAGGGCACCCCTAGCCTTAGGCTAGGGCACCGCTAGGCTTAGGCTAGGGCACCCCTAGGCTTGTGCTAGGGCACCCCTAGGCTTAGGATAGGGCATCACTAGGCTTAGGCTAGGGCACCCCTAGGCTTAAGCTAAGGCTAGGGCACCCATAGGCTTAGGCTAGGGCACCCCTAGGCTTACGCTAGGGCACCCCTAGGCTTAGGCTAGTGTACCCCTAGGCTTAGGCTAGGGCACCCCTAGGCTTAGGCTAAGGCTAGGGCTCCTCTACCCTAACGCTAGGGCATCCCTAGGCTTGGGCTACGGCACGCCTTGGCTTAGGCTAGGGCACCTCTGGGCTTAGACTAAGGCAAGAGCTCCCCTAGCCTAAGGCTAGGTCACCCCTAGGCTTAGGCTAGGGCACCCCTAGGCTTAGGCTAGGACACCACTAGGCATAGGCTACGGCACCCCTAGGCTTAGGCTTAGGCTAGGGCTCAGCTAGCCTAAGGCTAGGGTAAGCCTAGGCTTAGGCTAGGGCACCCCTAGGCTTAGGGTAGGTCACCCTAGGCTTAGGCTAGGGCACGCCTAGGCTTAGGCTAGGGCACCCCTAGGCTTAGGCTAAGGCTAGTGCTCCCCTAGCCTAAGGATAGGGCGCCCCTAGGGTTAGGCTAGGGCACCCCTAGGCTTAGGCTAGGCCAACCCTAGGCTTAGGCTAGGGCAGCCATAGGCTTAGCCTAAGGCTAGGGCTCCTCTATCCTAAGGCCTGGGCACCCCTAGGCTAAGTCTAGGGCACCCCTAGGCTTAGGCTAGGGCACCTGTAGGCTTAGGCTAGGGCACCCCTAGACTTAGGCTAGGGCACCCCTAGGCTTAGGCTAAGGCAAGGGGACCCCTAGGCTTAGGCTAAGGCACCCCTTGGCTTAGGCTAAGGGTAGGTCACCCCTAGGCTTAGGCTAGGGCACTCCAAGGCTTAGGCTAGGGCACCCCTAGGCTGAAGCTAGGGCACCCATAGGCTTAGGCTAAGGCTAGGGCTCCTCTACCCTAACGCTAGGGCATCCCTAGGCTTGGGCTAGGGCACCCCTTGGCTTAGGTTGGCGCACCCGTAGGCTTAGGCTAGGGCACCCCTAGGCTTAAGCTAGGGCACCCCTAGTCTTAGGCTAAGGCTAGGGCTCCCCTAGCCTAACCCTAGGGCACCCGTAGGCTTACGCTAGGGGACCCCTAGGCTTAGGCTAGGGCACCCCTAACTTAGGCTAGGGCACCCCTAGTCTTAGTCTAGGGCACCGATAGGCTTAGGCTAGGGCACCCCTAGGCTTAGGCTAAGGCTAAGGCTCAGTTAGCCTAAGGCTAGGGCACCCCTAGGCTTAGGCTAGGCACCCCTAGGCTTAGGCTAAGGCTAGGGCTCCTCTACCCTAACGCTAGGGCATCCCTAGGCTTGGGCTAGGGCACCCCTTGGCTTAGGATAGCCCACCCGTAGGCTTAGGCTAGGTCACCCCTAGGCTTAGGCTAAGGCACCACTAGGCTTAGGCTAGGGCACCCCTAGGCTTAGGCCTGGGCACCCCTAGGCTTAGACTAAGGCACCACTAGGCTTAGGCTAGGGCACTCCTAGGCTTAGGCTAGGGCACTCCAAGGCTTAGGCTAGGGCACCCCTAGGCTGAAGCTAGGGCACTCATAGGCTTAGGCTAAGTCTAGGGCTCCTCTACCCTAACGCTAGTGCATCCCTAGGCTTGGGCTAGGGCACCCCTTGGCTTAGGATAGCGCACCCGTAGGCTTAGGCTAGGGCACCCCTAGGCTTAAGCTAGGGCACCCCTAGGCTTAGGCTTGGGCTAGGGCTCCTCTAGCCTAACCCTAGGGCACCCCTAGGCTTCCGCTAGGGGACCCCTAGGCTTAGGCTACAGCACCCCTAACTTAGGCTAGGGCACCCCTAGTCTTAGGCTAGGACACCCCTAGTCTTAGGCTAGGGCACCCATAGGCTTAGGCTAAGGCTAGGACTCCCCTAGCCTAAGGCTAGGGCACCACTAGGCTTAGGCTAGGGCACCCATAGGCTTAGGCTAGGGCACCCCTAAGCTTAGGCTAGGGCACCCCTAGGCTTAGGTTAGGGCACCCCAAGGCTTAGGCTAAGGCACGCCTAGGCTTAGGTTAGGGCACCCCTAGGCTTAGGCTAGGGCACGCCTAGGCTTAGGCTAGGGCACCCCTATGCTTAGGCTAGGGCACGCCAAGGCTTTGGCTAGGGAACCCCTAGGCTTAGGCTAGTGTACTCCTAGGCTTAGGCTAGTGTACCCCTAGGCTTAGGCTAGGGAACCCCTAGGCTTAGGCTAAGGCTAGGGCTCCTCTACCCTAAGGCTAGGGCATCCCTAGGCTTGGGCTAGGGCACCCCTTGGCTTAGGCTAGGGCACCCCTAGGCTTAGGCTAGGGCACCCTTAGACTTAGGCTAGGGCACACCTTGGCTTAGGTTAAGGCTAGGGCTCAGGTAGACTAAGGCTAGGGCAACCCTAGGCTTAGGGTAGGGCAGCCCTAGGCTTAGGCTAGGGCACCCCTAGGCTTAGGCTAGGACACCCCTAGGCTTAGGCTAAGTCTAGGGCTCCTCTAGCCTAACGCTAGGGCATCCCTAGGCTTGGGCTAGGGAATCCCTAGGTTTAGGCTAGGGCACCCCAAGGCTTAGGCTAAGGCTAGGGCTCCCCTAGCCTAAGGTTAGGGCACCCCTAGTCTTAGGCTAGTGCATCCCTGGGCTTAGGCTAGGACACCCGTAAGCTTAGGCTAGGGCACCCCTAGTCTTAGGCTAGGGCACCCCTAGGCTTAGACTAAGGCTAGGGCTCCCCTAGCCTAAGGCTAGGGCACCACTAGGTTTAGGCTAGGGCACCCATAGGCTTACGCTAGGGTACCCCATGGCTTAGGATAGGGCACCCCTAAGCTTAGGATAGGGCACCTCTAGGCTTAGGCTAAGGCTAGTGCTCCACTAAACTAAGGCTAGGGCACCCATAGCCTTAGGCTAGGACACCCCTAGGCTTAGGCTAGGACACCCCTAGGCTTAGGCTAGGGCACCCCTAGGCTTAGGCTAGAGCACCCCTAAGTTTAGGCTAGGGCACCCCTAGGCTTAGGCTAGAGCACCCCTAAGCTTAGGCTAGGGCACCCCTTGTCTTAGGCTAGGGCACCCCTAAGCTTAGGTTAGGGCACCCCTAGGCTTAGACTAAGGCACCCATAGGCTAAGGCTTTGGCACCCCTAGGCTTAGGCTAGGGCACCCCTAGACTTAGGCTAGAGCACCCCTAGGCTTAGATTAAGGCTAGGGCTCAGCTAGACTAAGGCTAAGGCAACCCTAGGCTTAGGGTTGGGCACCCCTAGGCTTAGGCTAGTTCACCCCTAGGCTTAGGCTAGGGCACCCCTAGGGTTTGGCTAAGGCTAGGGCTCCACTAGAGTAAGGCTAGGGCACCTCTAGCCTAAGGCTAGGGCACCCCTAGGCTTAGGCTAGGGTACCCCTAGGCTTAGGCTAGGGCACTCCTAGGCTTAGGCTAAGGCAAGGGCTCAGCTACCCTAATGCTAGGGCACCCCAAGGCTTAGGCTAGGGCTCCCCTAGGCTTACGGTAGGGCACCCCTAGGCTTAGGCTAGGGCACCCCTAGGCTTAGGCTAGGGCACCCTAGGCTTAGGCTACGGCACCCCTAGGCTTACGTTAGGGCACCAATAAGCTTAGGCTAGGGCACGCCTAGTCTTTGGCTGGGGCACCCCTAGGCTTAGGCTAAGGCTAGGGCACCCCTTGGCTAAGGCTAGGGCACCCCTAGGCTTAGGTTAGGGCACCCCTAGGCTTAGGCTAGGGCACCCCTAGGCTTAGGCTAAGGCTAGGACTCGGCTAGCCTAAGGCTAGGGCACCCCTAGGCTTAGGGTAGGGCACCCCTAGGCTTAGGCTAGGTTACATCTAGTCTTAGGGTCGGGCACCCCTATGCTTAGGCTAAGGCTAGGGCTCCACTTGACTAAGGCTAGGGCACCCCTAGCCTTAGGCTAGGGCACCCCTAGGCTTAGGCTAGGGCACCCCTAGGCTTGGGCTAGGGCACCCGTAGGCTTAGGCTAATGTTAGGGCTCCCCTAGCCTAAGGCTAGGGCACCCCTAGGCTTAGGCTAGGGCACCCCTAGGCTTAGGATAGGGCATCACTAGGCTTAGGCTAGTGCACCCCTAGGCTTAAGCGAAGGCTAGGGCACCCATAGTCTTAGGATAGGGCACCCCTAGGCTTAGGCTAGGGCACCCCTAGGCTTAGGCTAGGGAACCCCTAGGCTTAGGCTAGGGCAACCCTAGACTTAGGCTAGGGCAGCCATAGGCTTTGGCTAAGGCTAGGGCTCCTCTATCCTAAGGCCTGGGCACCCCAAGCCTAAGGCTAGGGCACCCCTAGGCCTAGGCTAAGGCACCCCTAGGCTTAGGCTAGGGCACCCCTAGGCTTAGACTAAGGCTAGTGCTCCCCTAGCCTAAGGATAGGGCAACCCTAGGGTTAGGCTAGGGCACCCCTAGACTTAGGCTAGGGCACCCCTAGGCTTAGGCTAGGGCACCCGTAGGCTTAGGCTAGGGCACCCCTAGGCTTAGGCTAGGGCACCTCTAGGCTTAGGCTAGGGCACCCCTAGGCTTAGGTTAGGGCACCCCTAGGCTTAGGCTAATGCTAGGTCACCCCTAGGCTTAGGCTTAGGCACCACAAGGCTTAGGCTAGGGCACCCCTATGCTTAGGCTAGGGCACCCCTAGGATTAGGCTAAGGCTAGGGCTCCGCTAGCCTAAGGCTAGGGAACCACTTGGCTTAGGCTAGGGCACCCCTAGGCTGAGGCTAGGGCACTCCTAGGCTTAGGCTAGGGCACCCCTAGGCTGAGGCTAGGGCACCCATAGGCTTAGGCTAAGGCTAGGGCTCCCCTAGCCTAAGGCTATTGCACCCCTAGGCTTAGGCTAGGGCACCCCTAAGCTTAGGCTAGGGCACCCCTAGTCTTAGGCTAAGGCTAGGGCTCCGCTAGCCTAAGGCTAGGGAACCACTTGGCTTAGGCTAGGGCACCCCTAGGCTTAGACTATGGCTAGGGCTCCCGTAGCCTAAGGCTAGGTCACCCCGAGGCTTAGGCTAAGGCACCCCTAGGCTTAGGCTAAGGCTAGGGCCCACTAGCCTAAGGCTAGAGCACCCCTAGGCTTCGGCTAGGGCACCCCTAGACTTAGGCTAGGGCAACCCTAGGCTTAGGCTACGGCACCCCTAAGCTTAGGCTAGGGCACCCCTAGTCTTAGGCTAAGGCTAGGGCTCCGCTAGCCTAAGGCTAGGGAACCACTAGGCTTAGGCTAGGGAACCCCTAGGCGTAGGCTAGGGCACCCCTAGGCTTAGGCTAGGGCACCCCAAGGCTTAGGCTACGGAACCCCTAGGCGTAGGCTAGGGCACCCCTAGGCTTAGGCTAGGGCACCCCTAGGCTTAGGCTAGGGCACCCCTAGGCTTAGGCTAAGGCTAGGGCTCAGCGAGCCTAAGGTTAGGGACCCCTAGGCTTAGGCTAGGGCAACCCTAGGCTTAGGGTAGGGCACCCCTAGGCTTAGGGTAGGGCACCCCTAGGCTTAGGCTAGGGCACCCCTAGACTTAGGCTAGGGCACCCCTAGGCTTAGATTAAGGCTAGGGCTCAGCTAGACTAAGGCTAGGGCAACCCTAGGCTTAGGGTAGGGCACCCCTAGGCTTAGGCTAATTCACCCCTAGGCTTAAGCTAGGGCACCCCTAAGGTTTGGCTAAGGTTAGGGCTCCACTAGACTAAGGCTAGGGCCCCTCTAGCCTTAGGCTAGGGCACCCCTAGGCTTAGGCTAGGGCACCCGTAGGCTTAGGCTAGGGTACCCCTCGGCTTAGGCTAGGGCACTCCTAGGCTTAGGCTAAGGCAAGGGCTCAGCTACCCTAAGGCTAGGGCACACCAAGGCTTAGGCTAGGGCACCCCTAGGCTTACGGTAGGGCACCCTAGGCTTAGGCTAGGGCACCCCTAGGCTTAGGCTAGGGCACCCTAGGCTTAGGCTAGGGCACCCCTAGGCTTACGCTAGGGCACCAATAAGCTTAGGCTAGGGCACGCCTAGTCTTTGGCTGGGGCACACCTAGGCTTAGGCTAAGGCTAGGGCACCCCTTCGCTTAGGCTAGGGCACCCCTAGGCTTAGGTTAGGGCACCCCTAGGCTTAGGTTAGGGCACCCCTAGGCTTAGGCTAGGGCACCCCTAGGCTTAGGCTAGGGCACCCTTAGTCTTAGGCTAGGGCACCCCTAGGCTTAGGCTAGGGCACCCCTAGGCTTAGGCTAAGGCTAGGGATCCCCTAGCCTAAGGCTAGGGCACCACTAGTTTTAGGCTAGGGCACCCCTAGGCGTAGGCTAGGGCACCCCTAGGCTTAGGCTAGGGCACCCCTAGGCTTAGACTAAGACTAGAACTACCCTAGCCTAAGGCTAGGGCACCCCTAGGCTTAGGCTAGGGCACCCCTTGGCTTAGGCTACGGCACCCCTAGGCTTAGGCTAGGGCACCCGTAGGCTTAGGTAGGGAACCCCTAGCCTTAGGTTAGGGCACCACTATGCTTAGGCTAGGCACCCCTAGACTTAGGCTAGGGAACCCCTATGCTTAGGCTGGGGCACACCTAGGCTTAGGCTAAGGCTAGGGCTCCTCTAGCCTAACGCTAGGGCATCCCTAGGCTTGGGCTACGGCACCCCTTGGCTTAGGCTAGGGCACCCCTAGGCTGAGACTAAGGCTAGGGCTCCCGTAGCATAAGGCTAAGTCACCCCTAGGCTTAGGCTAGGGCACCCCTAGGCTTAGGCTAAGGCTAGGGCCCACTAGCCTAAGGCTAGAGCACCCCTAGGCTTAGGCTGGGCACCCCTAAGCTTAGGCTAGGGCACCCCTAGGATTAGGCTAAGGCTAGGGCTCCCCTTGCCTAACCCTAGGGCACCCCTAGGCTTAGGCTAGGGCACCCCTAGGCTTAGGCTAGGGCACCCCTAAGCTTAGGCTAGGGCACCCCTAGTCTTAGGCTAAGGCTAGGGCTCCGCTAGCCTAAGGCTAGGGAACCACTAGGCTTAGGCTAGGGAACCCCTAGGCGTAGGCTAGGGCACCCCTAGGCTTAGGCTAGGGCACCCCTAGGCTTAGGCTAGGCAACCCCTAGGCGTAGGCTAGGGCACCCCTAGGCTTAGGCTAGGGCACCCCTAGGTTTAGGCTAGGGCACCCCTAGGCTTAGGCTAAGGCTAGGGCTCAGTGAGCCTAAGGTTAGGGCACCCCTAGGCTTAGGCTAGGGCAACCCTAGGCTTAGGGTAGGGCACCCCTAGGCTTAGGGTAGGGCACCCCTAGGCTTAGGCTAGGGCACCCCTAGACTTAGGCTAGGGCACCCCTAGGCTTAGATTAAGACTAGGGCTCAGCTAGACTAAGGCTAGGGCAACCCTAGGCTTAGGGTAGGGCACCCCTAGGCTTAGGCTAGTTCACCCCTAGGCTTAGGCTAGGGCACCCCTAGGGTTTGGCTAAGGCTAGGGCTCCACTAGACTAAGGCTAGGGCACCTCTAGCCTTAGGCTAGGGCACCCCTAGGCTTAGGCTAGGGCACCCCTAGGGTTAGGCTTGGGCACCCCTAGGCTTAGGCTAAGGCTAGGTCTCCCCTAGCCTAAGGCTAGGGCACGCCTAGGCTTAGGCTAGGGCACCCCTAGGCTTAGGCTAGGGCACCCGTAGGCTTAGGCTAGGGTACCCCTAGGCTTAGGCTTGGGCACTCCTAGGCTTAGGCTAAGGCAAGGGTTCCCCTAGTCTAAGGCTAGGGCAACCTTAGGCTTAGACTAGGGCACCCCTAGGCTTAGGCTAGGGTACCCCTAGGCTTAGCTAGGGCACCCCTAGGCTTAGGCTAGGGCACCCTAGGCTTAGGCTAGGGCACCCCTAGGCTTACGCTAGGGCACCAATAAGCTTTGGCTAGGGCTCGCCTAGTCTTTGGCTGGGGCACCCCTAGGCTTAGGCTAAGGCTAGGGCACCCCTTGTCTAAGGCTAGGGCACCCCTAGGCTTAGGTTAGGGCACCCCTAGGCTTAGGCTAGGGCACCCCTAGGCTTAGGCTAAGGCTAGGACTCAGCTAGCCTAAGGCTAGGGCACCCCTAGGCTTAGGCTAGGGCACCCCTAGGCTTAGGCTAGGGCACCTCTAGGCTTAGGCTAGGGCACCCCTAGGCTTAGGTTAGGGCACCCCTAGGCTTAGGCTAATGCTAGGTCACCCCTAGGCTTAGGCTAAGGCACCACAAGGCTTAGGCTAGGGCACCCCTATGCTTAGGCTAGGGCACCCCTAGGATTAGGCTAAGGCTAGGGCTCCGCTAGCCTAAGGCTAGGGAACCACTTGGCTTAGGCTAGGGCACCCCTAGGCTGAGGCTAGGGCACTCCTAGGCTTAGGCTAGGGCACCCCTAGGCTGAGGCTAGGGCACCCATAGGCTTAGGCTAAGGCTAGGGCTCCCCTAGCCTAAGGCTATTGCACCCCTAGGCTTAGGCTAGGGCACCCCTAAGCTTAGGCTAGGGCACCCCTAGTCTTAGGCTAAGGCTAGGGCTCCGCTAGCCTAAGGCTAGGGAACCACTTGGCTTAGGCTAGGGCACCCCTAGGCTTAGACTATGGCTAGGGCTCCCGTAGCCTAAGGCTAGGTCACCCCGAGGCTTAGGCTAGGGCACCCCTAGGCTTAGGCTAAGGCTAGGGCCCACTAGCCTAAGGCTAGAGCACCCCTAGGCTTCGGCTAGGGCACCCCTAGACTTAGGCTAGGGCAACCCTAGGCTTAGGCTACGGCACCCCTAAGCTTAGGCTAGGGCACCCCTAGGATTAGGCTAAGGCTAGGGCTCCCCTTGCCTAACCCAAGGACACCCCTAGGCTTAGGCTAGGGCACCCCTAGGCTTAGGCTAGGGCACCCCTAAGCTTAGGCTAGGGCACCCCTAGTCTTAGGCTAAGGCTAGGGCTCCGCTAGCCTAAGGCTAGGGAACCACTAGGCTTAGGCTAGGGAACCCCTAGGCGTAGGCTAGGGCACCCCTAGGCTTAGGCTAGGGCACCCCAAGGCTTAGGCTACGGAACCCCTAGGCGTAGGCTAGGGCACCCCTAGGCTTAGGCTAGGGCACCCCTAGGCTTAGGCTAGGGCACCCCTAGGCTTAGGCTAAGGCTAGGGCTCAGCGAGCCTAAGGTTAGGGACCCCTAGGCTTAGGCTAGGGCAACCCTAGGCTTAGGGTAGGGCACCCCTAGGCTTAGGGTAGGGCACCCCTAGGCTTAGGCTAGGGCACCCCTAGACTTAGGCTAGGGCACCCCTAGGCTTAGATTAAGGCTAGGGCTCAGCTAGACTAAGGCTAGGGCAACCCTAGGCTTAGGGTAGGGCACCCCTAGGCTTAGGCTAATTCACCCCTAGGCTTAAGCTAGGGCACCCCTAAGGTTTGGCTAAGGTTAGGGCTCCACTAGACTAAGGCTAGGGCCCCTCTAGCCTTAGGCTAGGGCACCCCTAGGCTCAGGCTAGGGCACCCGTAGGCTTAGGCTAGGGTACCCCTCGGCTTAGGCTAGGGCACTCCTAGGCTTAGGCTAAGGCAAGGGCTCAGCTACCCTAAGGCTAGGGCACACCAACGCTTAGGCTAGGGCACCCCTAGGCTTACGGTAGGGCACCCTAGGCTTAGGCTAGGGCACCCCTAGGCTTAGGCTAGGGCACCCTAGGCTTAGGCTAGGGCACCCCTAGGCTTACGCTAGGGCACCAATAAGCTTAGGCTAGGGCAGGCCTAGTCTTTGGCTGGGGCACACCTAGGCTTAGGCTAAGGCTAGGGCACCCCTTCGCTTAGGCTAGGGCACCCCTAGGCTTAGGTTAGGGCACCCCTAGGCTTAGGCTAGGGCACCCCTAGGCTTAGGCTAGGGCACCCCTAGGCTTAGGCTAGGGCACCCCTAGGCTTAGGTTAAGGCTAGGGATCCCCTAGCCTAAGGCTAGGGCACCACTAGTTTTAGGCTAGGGCACCCCTAGGCGTAGGCTAGGGCACCCCTAGGCTTAGGCTAGGGCACCCCTAGGCTTAGACTAAGACTAGAACTACCCTAGCCTAAGGCTAGGGCACCCCTAGGCTTAGGCTAGGGCACCCCTTGGCTTAGGCTACGGCACCCCTAGGCTTAGGCTAGGGCACCCGTAGGCTTAGGTAGGGAACCCCTAGCCTTAGGTTAGGGCACCACTATGCTTAGGCTAGGCACCCCTAGACTTAGGCTAGGGAACCCCTATGCTTAGGCTGGGGCACCCCTAGGCTTAGGCTAAGGCTAGGGCTCCTCTAGCCTAACGCTAGGGCATCCCTAGGCTTGGGCTACGGCACCCCTTGGCTTAGGCTAGGGCACCCCTAGGCTGAGACTAAGGCTAGGGCTCCCGTAGCATAAGGCTAAGTCACCCCTAGGCTTAGGCTAGGGCACCCCTAGGCTTAGGCTAAGGCTAGGGCCCACTAGCCTAAGGCTAGAGCACCCCTAGGCTTAGGCTGGGCACCCCTAAGCTTAGGCTAGGGCACCCCTAGGATTAGGCTAAGGCTAGGGCTCCCCTTGCCTAACCCTAGGGCACCCCTAGGCTTAGGCTAGGGCACCCCTAGGCTTAGGCTAGGGCACCCCTAAGCTTAGGCTAGGGCACCCCTAGTCTTAGGCTAAGGCTAGGGCTCCGCTAGCCTAAGGCTAGGGAACCACTAGGCTTAGGCTAGGGAACCCCTAGGCGTAGGCTAGGGCACCCCTAGGCTTAGGCTAGGGCACCCCTAGGCTTAGGCTAGGCAACCCCTAGGCGTAGGCTAGGGCACCCCTAGGCTTAGGCTAGGGCACCCCTAGGTTTAGGCTAGGGCACCCCTAGGCTTAGGCTAAGGCTAGGGCTCAGTGAGCCTAAGGTTAGGGCACCCCTAGGCTTAGGCTAGGGCAACCCTAGGCTTAGGGTAGGGCACCCCTAGGCTTAGGGTAGGGCACCCCTAGGCTTAGGCTAGGGCACCCCTAGACTTAGGCTAGGGCACCCCTAGGCTTAGATTAAGACTAGGGCTCAGCTAGACTAAGGCTAGGGCAACCCTAGGCTTAGGGTAGGGCACCCCTAGGCTTAGGCTAGTTCACCCCTAGGCTTAGGCTAGGGCACCCCTAGGGTTTGGCTAAGGCTAGGGCTCCACTAGACTAAGGCTAGGGCACCTCTAGCCTTAGGCTAGGGCACCCCTAGGCTTAGGCTAGGGCACCCCTAGGGTTAGGCTAGGGCACCCCTAGGCTTAGGCTAAGGCTAGGTCTCCCCTAGCCTAAGGGTAGGGCACGCCTAGGCTTAGGCTAGGGCACCCCTAGGCTTAGGCTAGGGCACCCGTAGGCTTAGGCTAGGGTACCCCTAGGCTTAGGCTTGGGCACTCCTCGGCTTAGACTAAGGCAAGGGTTCCCCTAGTCTAAGGCTAGGGCAACCTTAGGCTTAGACTAGGGCACCCCTAGGCTTAGGCTAGGGTACCCCTAGGCTTAGCTAGGGCACCCCAAGGCTTAGGCTAGGGCACCCTAGGCTTAGGCTAGGGCACCCCTAGGCTTACGCTAGGGCACCAATAAGCTTTGGCTAGGGCTCGCCTAGTCTTTGGCTGGGGCACCCCTAGGCTTAGGCTAAGGCTAGGGCACCCCTTGTCTAAGGCTAGGGCACCCCTAGGCTTAGGTTAGGGCACCCCTAGGCTTAGGCTAGGGCACCCCTAGGCTTAGGCTAAGGCTAGGACTCAGCTAGCCTAAGGCTAGGGCACCCCTAGGCTTAGGGTAGGGCACCCCTAGGCTTAGGCTAGGTTACATCTAGTCTTAGGGTAGGGCACCCCTATGCTTAGGCTAAGGCTAGGGCTCCACTTGACTAAGGCTAGGGCACCCCTAGCCTTAGGCTAGGGCACCCCTAGGCTTAGGCTAGGGCACCCCTAGGCTTGGGCTAGGGAACCCGTAGGCTTAGGCTAATGTTAGGGCTCCCCTAGCCTAAGGCTAGGGCACCCCTAGGCTTAGGCTAGGGCACCCCTAGGCTTAGGATAGGGCATCACTAGGCTTAGGCTAGTGCACCCCTAGGCTTAAGCTAAGGCTAGGGCACCCATAGTTCTTAGGATAGGCCACCCCTAGGCTTAGGCTAGGGCACCCCTAGGCTTAGGCTAGGGAACCCCTAGGCTTAGGCTAGGGCACCCCTAGGCCTAGGCTAAGGCACCCCTAGGCTTAGGCTAGGGCACCGCTTGGCTTAGGCTCGGGCACCCCTAGGCTTAGACTAAGGCTATTGCTCCCCTAGCCTAAGGATAGGGCAACCCTAGGGTTAGGCTAGGGCACCCCTAGACTTAGGCTAGGGCAGCCATAGGCTTAGGCTTAGGCTAGTGCTCCTCTATGCTAAGGCCTGGGCACCCCTAGGCTTAGGCTAGGGCACCCCTAGGCTTAGGCTAGGGCACCCGTAGGCTTAGGCTAGGACACCCCTAGGCTTAGGCTAGGGCACACCTAGGCTTAGGCTAGGGCACCCCTAGGCTTAGGTTAAGGCACCCCTAGGCTTAGGCTAATGCTAGGTCACCCCTAGGCTTAGGCTAAGGCACCACTAGGCTTAGGCTAGGGCACCCCTAGGCTTAGGCTAGGGCACTCCTAGGCTTAGGCTAGGGCACCCCTAGGCTGAGGCTAGGGGACCCCTAGGCTTAGGCTAAGGCACCTCTTGGCTTAGGCTAAGGGTTGGTCACCCCTAGGCTTAGGCTAAGGCACCACTAGGCTTAGGCTAGGGCACCCCTAGGCTTGGGCTAGGGCACCCGTAGGCTTAGGCTAATGTTAGGGCTCCCCTAGCCTAAGGCTAGGGCACCCCTAGGCTTAGGCTAGGGCACCCCTAGGCTTAGGATAGGGCATCACTAGGCTTAGGCTAGTGCACCCCTAGGCTTAAGCTAAGGCTAGGGCACCCATAGTTCTTAGGATAGGCCACCCCTAGGCTTAGGCTAGGGCACCCCTAGGCTTAGGCTAGGGAACCCCTAGGCTTAGGCTAGGGCACCACTAGGCCTAGGCTAAGGCACCCCTAGGCTTAGGCTAGGGCACCACTAGGCCTAGGCTAAGGCACCCCTAGGCTTAGGCTAGGGCACCGCTTGGCTTAGGCTCGGGCACCCCTAGGCTTAGACTAAGGCTATTGCTCCCCTAGCCTAAGGATAGGGCAACCCTAGGGTTAGGCTAGGGCACCCCTAGACTTAGGCTAGGGCAGCCATAGGCTTAGGCTTAGGCTAGGGCTCCTCTATGCTAAGGCCTGGGCACCCCTAGGCTTAGGCTAGGGCACCCCTAGGCTTAGGCTAGGGCACCCGTAGGCTTAGGCTAGGGCACCCCTAGGCTTAGGCTAGGGCACACCTAGGCTTAGGCTAGGGCACCCCTAGGCTTAGGTTAGGGCACCCCTAGGCTTAGGCTAATGCTAGGTCACCCCTAGGCTTAGGCTAAGGCACCACTAGGCTTAGGCTAGGGCACCCCTAGGCTTAGGCTAGGGCACTCCTAGGCTTAGGCTAGGGCACCCCTAGGCTGAGGCTAGGGGACCCCTAGGCTTAGGCTAAGGCACCTCTTGGCTTAGGCTAAGGGTTGGTCACCCCTAGGCTTAGGCTAAGGCACCACTAGGCTTAGGCTAGGGCACCCCTAGGCTTAGGCTAGGGTACCCCTAGGCTTAGGCTAAAGCTAGGTCACCCCTAGGCTTAGGCTAGGGCACTCCTAGGCTTAGGCTAGGGCACCCCTAGGCTGAGGCTAGGGCACTCCTAGGCTTAGGCTAGGGCACCCCTAGGCTGAGGCTAGGGCACCCATAGGCTTAGGCTAAGGCTAGGGCTCCCCTAGCCTAAGGCTAGGGCACCCCTAGGCTTAGGCTAGGGCACCCCTAAGCTTAGGCTAGGGCACCCCTAGTCTTAGGCTAAGGATAGGGCTCCGCTAGCTTAAGGCTAGGTCACCCCTAGGCTTAGGCGAGGGCACCCCTAGGCTTAGGCTAAGGCTAGGGCCCACTAGCCTAAGGCTAGAGCACCCCTAGGCTTAGGCTAGGGCACCCCTAGACTTAGGCTAGGGCACCCCTAGGCTTAGGCTAGGGCACCCCTAAGCTTAGGCTAGGGCACCCCTAGGATTAGGCTAAGGCTAGGGCTCCCCATGCCTAACCTTAGGGCACCCCTAGGCTTAGGCTAGGGCACCCCTAGGCTTAGGCTAGGGCACCCCTTGGCTTAGGCTAGGGCACCCCTAGTCTTAGGCTAAGGCTAGGGCTCCGCTAGCCTAAGGCTAGGGAACCACTAGGCTTAGGCTAGGGAACCACTAGGCGTAGGCTAGGGCACCCCTAGGCTTAGGCTAGGGCACCCCTAGGCTTAGTCTAGGGAACCCCTAGGCATAGGCTAGGTCACCCCTAGGCTTAGGCTAGGGCACCCCTAGGCTTAGGCTAGGGCACCCCTAGGCTTAGTCTAGGGAACCCCTAGGCGTAGGCTAGGGCACCCCTAGGCTTAGGCTAGGGCACCCCTAGGCTTAGGCTAAGGCTAGGGCTCAGCGAGCCTAAGGTTAGGGCACCCCTAGGCTTAGGCTAGGGCAACCCTAGGCTTAAGGTAGGGCACCTAGGCTTAGGGTAGGGCACCCCTAGGCTTAGGCTAGGGCACCCCTAGACTTAGGCTAGGGCACCCCTAGGCTTAGATTAAGGCTAGGGCTCAGATAGATTAAGGCTAGGGCAACCCTAGGCTTAGGGTAGGGCACCCCTAGGTTTAGGCTAGTTAACCCCTAGGCTTAGGCTAGGGCACCCCTAGGGTTTGGCTAAGGCTAGGGCTCCACTAGACTAAGGCTAGGGCACCTCTAGCCTTAGGCTAGGGCACCCCTAGGCTTAGGCTCGGGCACCCCTAGGCTTAGGCTAGGGCACCCCTAGGCTTAGGCTAAGGCTAGGTCTCCCCTAGCCTAAGGCTAGGGCACGCCTAGGCTTAGGCTAGGGCACCCCTAGGCTTAGGCTAGGGCACCCGTAGGCTTAGGCTAGGGTACCCCTAGGCTTAGGCTAGGGCACTCCTAGGCTTAGGCTAAGGCAAGGCCTCAGCTACCCTAAGGCTAGGGCACCCCAAGGCTTAGCCTAGGGCACCCCTAGGCTTACGGTAGGGCACCCCTAGGCTTCGGCTAGGGCACCCCTAGGCTTAGGCTAGGGCAGCCTAGGCTTAGGCTAGGGCACCCCTAGGCTTACGCTAGGGCACCAATAAGCTTAGGCTAGGGCACGCCTAGTCTTTGGCTGGGGCACCCCTAGGCTTAGGCTAAGGCTAGGGCACCCCTTGGCTTAGGCTAGGGCACCCCTAGGCTTAGGTTAGGGCACCCCTAGGCTTAGGCTAGGGCACCCCTAGGCTTAGGCTAAGGCTAGGACTCAGCTAGCCTAAGGCTAGGGCACCCCTAGGCTTAGGGTAGGGCACCCCTAGGCTTAGGCTAGGTTACATCTAGTCTTAGGGTAGGGCACCCCTATGCTTAGGCTAAGGCTAGGGCTCCACTTGACAAAGGCTAGGGCACCCCTAGCCTTAGGCTAGGGCACCCCTAGGCTTGGGCTAGGGCACCCGTAGGCTTAGGCTAATGTTAGGGCTCCCCTAGCCTAAGGCTAGGGCACCCCTAGGCTTAGGCTAGGGCACGCCTAGGCTTAGGATAGGGCATCACTAGGCTTAGGCTAGTGCACCCCTAGGCTTAAGCTAAGGCTAGGGCACCCATAGGCTTAGGCTAGGGCACCCCTAGGCTTAGGCTAGGGCACCCCTAGGCTTAGGCTAGGGAACCCCTAGGCTTAGGTTAGGGCAACCCTAGGCTTAGGCTAGGGCAGCCATAGGCTTAGGCTAAGGCTAGAGCTCCTCTATCCTAAGGCCTGGGCACCCCTAGGCTTCGGCTAGGGCACCCCTAGGCTTAGGCTAAGGCACCCGTAGGCTTAGGCTAGGGCACCCCTAGGCTTAGGCTAGGGCACCCCTAGGCTTAAGCTAGGGCACCCCTAGGCTTAGACTAATGCTAGGTCACCCCTAGGCTTATGCTAAGGCACCACTAGGCATAGGCTAGGGCACCCCTAGGCTTAGGCTAGGGCACTCCTAGGCTTAGGCTAGGGCACCCCTAGGCTGAGGCTAGGGGACCCCTAGGCTTAGGCTAAGGCACCTCTTGGCTTAGGCTAAGGGTTGGTCACCCCTAGGCTTAGGCTAAGGCACCACCAAGCTTAGGCTAGGGCACCCCTAGGCTTAGGCTAGGGTACCCCTAGGCTTAGGCTAATGCTAGGTGACCCCTAGGCTTAGGCTAGGGCACTCCTAGGCTTAGGCTAGGGCACCCCTAGGCTGAGGCTAGGGCACTCCTAGGCTTAGGCTAGGGCACCCCTAGGCTGAGGCTAGGGCAACCCTAGGCTTAGGCTAAGACTAGGGCTCAGCTAGACTAAGGCTAGGGCAACCCTAGGCTTAGGGTAGGGCACCCCTAGGCTTAGGCTAATTCACCCCTAGGCTTAGGCTAGGGCACCCCTAAGCTTAGGCTAGGGCACCCCTAGTCTTAGGCTAAGGCTAGGGCTCCGCTAGCCTAAGGCTAGGGAACCACTAGGCTTAGGCTAGGGAACCCCTAGGCGTAGGCTAGGGCACCCCTAGGCTTAGGCTAGGGCACCCCTAGGCTTAGGCTAGGCAACCCCTAGGCGTAGGCTAGGGCACCCCTAGGCTTAGGCTAGGGCACCCCTAGGTTTAGGCTAGGGCACCCCTAGGCTTAGGCTAAGGCTAGGGCTCAGTGAGCCTAAGGTTAGGGCACCCCTAGGCTTAGGCTAGGGCAACCCTAGGCTTAGGGTAGGGCACCCCTAGGCTTAGGGTAGGGCACCCCTAGGCTTAGGCTAGGGCACCCCTAGACTTAGGCTAGGGCACCCCTAGGCTTAGATTAAGACTAGGGCTCAGCTAGACTAAGGCTAGGGCAACCCTAGGCTTAGGGTAGGGCACCCCTAGGCTTAGGCTAGTTCACCCCTAGGCTTAGGCTAGGGCACCCCTAGGGTTTGGCTAAGGCTAGGGCTCCACTAGACTAAGGCTAGGGCACCTCTAGCCTTAGGCTAGGGCACCCCTAGGCTTAGGCTAGGGCACCCCTAGGGTTAGGCTTGGGCACCCCTAGGCTTAGGCTAAGGCTAGGTCTCCCCTAGCCTAAGGCTAGGGCACGCCTAGGCTTAGGCTAGGGCACCCCTAGGCTTAGGCTAGGGCACCCGTAGGCTTAGGCTAGGGTACCCCTAGGCTTAGGCTTGGGCACTCCTAGGCTTAGGCTAAGGCAAGGGTTCCCCTAGTCTAAGGCTAGGGCAACCTTAGGCTTAGACTAGGGCACCCCTAGGCTTAGGCTAGGGTACCCCTAGGCTTAGCTAGGGCACCCCTAGGCTTAGGCTAGGGCACCCTAGGCTTAGGCTAGGGCACCCCTAGGCTTACGCTAGGGCACCAATAAGCTTTGGCTAGGGCTCGCCTAGTCTTTGGCTGGGGCACCCCTAGGCTTAGGCTAAGGCTAGGGCACCCCTTGTCTAAGGCTAGGGCACCCCTAGGCTTAGGTTAGGGCACCCCTAGGCTTAGGCTAGGGCACCCCTAGGCTTAGGCTAAGGCTAGGACTCAGCTAGCCTAAGGCTAGGGCACCCCTAGGCTTAGGCTAGGGCACCCCTAGGCTTAGGCTAGGGCACCTCTAGGCTTAGGCTAGGGCACCCCTAGGCTTAGGTTAGGGCACCCCTAGGCTTAGGCTAATGCTAGGTCACCCCTAGGCTTAGGCTAAGGCACCACAAGGCTTAGGCTAGGGCACCCCTATGCTTAGGCTAGGGCACCCCTAGGATTAGGCTAAGGCTAGGGCTCCGCTAGCCTAAGGCTAGGGAACCACTTGGCTTAGGCTAGGGCACCCCTAGGCTGAGGCTAGGGCACTCCTAGGCTTAGGCTAGGGCACCCCTAGGCTGAGGCTAGGGCACCCATAGGCTTAGGCTAAGGCTAGGGCTCCCCTAGCCTAAGGCTATTGCACCCCTAGGCTTAGGCTAGGGCACCCCTAAGCTTAGGCTAGGGCACCCCTAGTCTTAGGCTAAGGCTAGGGCTCCGCTAGCCTAAGGCTAGGGAACCACTTGGCTTAGGCTAGGGCACCCCTAGGCTTAGACTATGGCTAGGGCTCCCGTAGCCTAAGGCTAGGTCACCCCGAGGCTTAGGCTAGGGCACCCCTAGGCTTAGGCTAAGGCTAGGGCCCACTAGCCTAAGGCTAGAGCACCCCTAGGCTTCGGCTAGGGCACCCCTAGACTTAGGCTAGGGCAACCCTAGGCTTAGGCTACGGCACCCCTAAGCTTAGGCTAGGGCACCCCTAGGATTAGGCTAAGGCTAGGGCTCCCCTTGCCTAACCCAAGGACACCCCTAGGCTTAGGCTAGGGCACCCCTAGGCTTAGGCTAGGGCACCCCTAAGCTTAGGCTAGGGCACCCCTAGTCTTAGGCTAAGGCTAGGGCTCCGCTAGCCTAAGGCTAGGGAACCACTAGGCTTAGGCTAGGGAACCCCTAGGCGTAGGCTAGGGCACCCCTAGGCTTAGGCTAGGGCACCCCAAGGCTTAGGCTACGGAACCCCTAGGCGTAGGCTAGGGCACCCCTAGGCTTAGGCTAGGGCACCCCTAGGCTTAGGCTAGGGCACCCCTAGGCTTAGGCTAAGGCTAGGGCTCAGCGAGCCTAAGGTTAGGGACCCCTAGGCTTAGGCTAGGGCAACCCTAGGCTTAGGGTAGGGCACCCCTAGGCTTAGGGTAGGGCACCCCTAGGCTTAGGCTAGGGCACCCCTAGACTTAGGCTAGGGCACCCCTAGGCTTAGATTAAGGCTAGGGCTCAGCTAGACTAAGGCTAGGGCAACCCTAGGCTTAGGGTAGGGCACCCCTAGGCTTAGGCTAATTCACCCCTAGGCTTAAGCTAGGGCACCCCTAAGGTTTGGCTAAGGTTAGGGCTCCACTAGACTAAGGCTAGGGCCCCTCTAGCCTTAGGCTAGGGCACCCCTAGGCTCAGGCTAGGGCACCCGTAGGCTTAGGCTAGGGTACCCCTCGGCTTAGGCTAGGGCACTCCTAGGCTTAGGCTAAGGCAAGGGCTCAGCTACCCTAAGGCTAGGGCACACCAACGCTTAGGCTAGGGCACCCCTAGGCTTACGGTAGGGCACCCTAGGCTTAGGCTAGGGCACCCCTAGGCTTAGGCTAGGGCACCCTAGGCTTAGGCTAGGGCACCCCTAGGCTTACGCTAGGGCACCAATAAGCTTAGGCTAGGGCAGGCCTAGTCTTTGGCTGGGGCACACCTAGGCTTAGGCTAAGGCTAGGGCACCCCTTCGCTTAGGCTAGGGCACCCCTAGGCTTAGGTTAGGGCACCCCTAGGCTTAGGCTAGGGCACCCCTAGGCTTAGGCTAGGGCACCCCTAGG
Organism: Tenrec ecaudatus; assembly: GCF_050624435.1. Classification (NCBI taxonomy): domain Eukaryota; kingdom Metazoa; phylum Chordata; class Mammalia; order Afrosoricida; family Tenrecidae; genus Tenrec; species Tenrec ecaudatus. The sequence continues at coordinate 148,213 of NW_027457716.1, forward strand.
CTTAGGCTAGGGCACCCCTAGGCTTAGGTTAAGGCTAGGGATCCCCTAGCCTAAGGCTAGGGCACCACTAGTTTTAGGCTAGGGCACCCCTAGGCGTAGGCTAGGGCACCCCTAGGCTTAGGCTAGGGCACCCCTAGGCTTAGACTAAGACTAGAACTACCCTAGCCTAAGGCTAGGGCACCCCTAGGCTTAGGCTAGGGCACCCCTTGGCTTAGGCTACGGCACCCCTAGGCTTAGGCTAGGGCACCCGTAGGCTTAGGTAGGGAACCCCTAGCCTTAGGTTAGGGCACCACTATGCTTAGGCTAGGCACCCCTAGACTTAGGCTAGGGAACCCCTATGCTTAGGCTGGGGCACCCCTAGGCTTAGGCTAAGGCTAGGGCTCCTCTAGCCTAACGCTAGGGCATCCCTAGGCTTGGGCTACGGCACCCCTTGGCTTAGGCTAGGGCACCCCTAGGCTGAGACTAAGGCTAGGGCTCCCGTAGCATAAGGCTAAGTCACCCCTAGGCTTAGGCTAGGGCACCCCTAGGCTTAGGCTAAGGCTAGGGCCCACTAGCCTAAGGCTAGAGCACCCCTAGGCTTAGGCTGGGCACCCCTAAGCTTAGGCTAGGGCACCCCTAGGATTAGGCTAAGGCTAGGGCTCCCCTTGCCTAACCCTAGGGCACCCCTAGGCTTAGGCTAGGGCACCCCTAGGCTTAGGCTAGGGCACCCCTAAGCTTAGGCTAGGGCACCCCTAGTCTTAGGCTAAGGCTAGGGCTCCGCTAGCCTAAGGCTAGGGAACCACTAGGCTTAGGCTAGGGAACCCCTAGGCGTAGGCTAGGGCACCCCTAGGCTTAGGCTAGGGCACCCCTAGGCTTAGGCTAGGCAACCCCTAGGCGTAGGCTAGGGCACCCCTAGGCTTAGGCTAGGGCACCCCTAGGTTTAGGCTAGGGCACCCCTAGGCTTAGGCTAAGGCTAGGGCTCAGTGAGCCTAAGGTTAGGGCACCCCTAGGCTTAGGCTAGGGCAACCCTAGGCTTAGGGTAGGGCACCCCTAGGCTTAGGGTAGGGCACCCCTAGGCTTAGGCTAGGGCACCCCTAGACTTAGGCTAGGGCACCCCTAGGCTTAGATTAAGACTAGGGCTCAGCTAGACTAAGGCTAGGGCAACCCTAGGCTTAGGGTAGGGCACCCCTAGGCTTAGGCTAGTTCACCCCTAGGCTTAGGCTAGGGCACCCCTAGGGTTTGGCTAAGGCTAGGGCTCCACTAGACTAAGGCTAGGGCACCTCTAGCCTTAGGCTAGGGCACCCCTAGGCTTAGGCTAGGGCACCCCTAGGGTTAGGCTAGGGCACCCCTAGGCTTAGGCTAAGGCTAGGTCTCCCCTAGCCTAAGGGTAGGGCACGCCTAGGCTTAGGCTAGGGCACCCCTAGGCTTAGGCTAGGGCACCCGTAGGCTTAGGCTAGGGTACCCCTAGGCTTAGGCTTGGGCACTCCTCGGCTTAGACTAAGGCAAGGGTTCCCCTAGTCTAAGGCTAGGGCAACCTTAGGCTTAGACTAGGGCACCCCTAGGCTTAGGCTAGGGTACCCCTAGGCTTAGCTAGGGCACCCCAAGGCTTAGGCTAGGGCACCCTAGGCTTAGGCTAGGGCACCCCTAGGCTTACGCTAGGGCACCAATAAGCTTTGGCTAGGGCTCGCCTAGTCTTTGGCTGGGGCACCCCTAGGCTTAGGCTAAGGCTAGGGCACCCCTTGTCTAAGGCTAGGGCACCCCTAGGCTTAGGTTAGGGCACCCCTAGGCTTAGGCTAGGGCACCCCTAGGCTTAGGCTAAGGCTAGGACTCAGCTAGCCTAAGGCTAGGGCACCCCTAGGCTTAGGGTAGGGCACCCCTAGGCTTAGGCTAGGTTACATCTAGTCTTAGGGTAGGGCACCCCTATGCTTAGGCTAAGGCTAGGGCTCCACTTGACTAAGGCTAGGGCACCCCTAGCCTTAGGCTAGGGCACCCCTAGGCTTAGGCTAGGGCACCCCTAGGCTTGGGCTAGGGAACCCGTAGGCTTAGGCTAATGTTAGGGCTCCCCTAGCCTAAGGCTAGGGCACCCCTAGGCTTAGGCTAGGGCACCCCTAGGCTTAGGATAGGGCATCACTAGGCTTAGGCTAGTGCACCCCTAGGCTTAAGCTAAGGCTAGGGCACCCATAGTTCTTAGGATAGGCCACCCCTAGGCTTAGGCTAGGGCACCCCTAGGCTTAGGCTAGGGAACCCCTAGGCTTAGGCTAGGGCACCCCTAGGCCTAGGCTAAGGCACCCCTAGGCTTAGGCTAGGGCACCGCTTGGCTTAGGCTCGGGCACCCCTAGGCTTAGACTAAGGCTATTGCTCCCCTAGCCTAAGGATAGGGCAACCCTAGGGTTAGGCTAGGGCACCCCTAGACTTAGGCTAGGGCAGCCATAGGCTTAGGCTTAGGCTAGTGCTCCTCTATGCTAAGGCCTGGGCACCCCTAGGCTTAGGCTAGGGCACCCCTAGGCTTAGGCTAGGGCACCCGTAGGCTTAGGCTAGGACACCCCTAGGCTTAGGCTAGGGCACACCTAGGCTTAGGCTAGGGCACCCCTAGGCTTAGGTTAAGGCACCCCTAGGCTTAGGCTAATGCTAGGTCACCCCTAGGCTTAGGCTAAGGCACCACTAGGCTTAGGCTAGGGCACCCCTAGGCTTAGGCTAGGGCACTCCTAGGCTTAGGCTAGGGCACCCCTAGGCTGAGGCTAGGGGACCCCTAGGCTTAGGCTAAGGCACCTCTTGGCTTAGGCTAAGGGTTGGTCACCCCTAGGCTTAGGCTAAGGCACCACTAGGCTTAGGCTAGGGCACCCCTAGGCTTGGGCTAGGGCACCCGTAGGCTTAGGCTAATGTTAGGGCTCCCCTAGCCTAAGGCTAGGGCACCCCTAGGCTTAGGCTAGGGCACCCCTAGGCTTAGGATAGGGCATCACTAGGCTTAGGCTAGTGCACCCCTAGGCTTAAGCTAAGGCTAGGGCACCCATAGTTCTTAGGATAGGCCACCCCTAGGCTTAGGCTAGGGCACCCCTAGGCTTAGGCTAGGGAACCCCTAGGCTTAGGCTAGGGCACCACTAGGCCTAGGCTAAGGCACCCCTAGGCTTAGGCTAGGGCACCACTAGGCCTAGGCTAAGGCACCCCTAGGCTTAGGCTAGGGCACCGCTTGGCTTAGGCTCGGGCACCCCTAGGCTTAGACTAAGGCTATTGCTCCCCTAGCCTAAGGATAGGGCAACCCTAGGGTTAGGCTAGGGCACCCCTAGACTTAGGCTAGGGCAGCCATAGGCTTAGGCTTAGGCTAGGGCTCCTCTATGCTAAGGCCTGGGCACCCCTAGGCTTAGGCTAGGGCACCCCTAGGCTTAGGCTAGGGCACCCGTAGGCTTAGGCTAGGGCACCCCTAGGCTTAGGCTAGGGCACACCTAGGCTTAGGCTAGGGCACCCCTAGGCTTAGGTTAGGGCACCCCTAGGCTTAGGCTAATGCTAGGTCACCCCTAGGCTTAGGCTAAGGCACCACTAGGCTTAGGCTAGGGCACCCCTAGGCTTAGGCTAGGGCACTCCTAGGCTTAGGCTAGGGCACCCCTAGGCTGAGGCTAGGGGACCCCTAGGCTTAGGCTAAGGCACCTCTTGGCTTAGGCTAAGGGTTGGTCACCCCTAGGCTTAGGCTAAGGCACCACTAGGCTTAGGCTAGGGCACCCCTAGGCTTAGGCTAGGGTACCCCTAGGCTTAGGCTAAAGCTAGGTCACCCCTAGGCTTAGGCTAGGGCACTCCTAGGCTTAGGCTAGGGCACCCCTAGGCTGAGGCTAGGGCACTCCTAGGCTTAGGCTAGGGCACCCCTAGGCTGAGGCTAGGGCACCCATAGGCTTAGGCTAAGGCTAGGGCTCCCCTAGCCTAAGGCTAGGGCACCCCTAGGCTTAGGCTAGGGCACCCCTAAGCTTAGGCTAGGGCACCCCTAGTCTTAGGCTAAGGATAGGGCTCCGCTAGCTTAAGGCTAGGTCACCCCTAGGCTTAGGCGAGGGCACCCCTAGGCTTAGGCTAAGGCTAGGGCCCACTAGCCTAAGGCTAGAGCACCCCTAGGCTTAGGCTAGGGCACCCCTAGACTTAGGCTAGGGCACCCCTAGGCTTAGGCTAGGGCACCCCTAAGCTTAGGCTAGGGCACCCCTAGGATTAGGCTAAGGCTAGGGCTCCCCATGCCTAACCTTAGGGCACCCCTAGGCTTAGGCTAGGGCACCCCTAGGCTTAGGCTAGGGCACCCCTTGGCTTAGGCTAGGGCACCCCTAGTCTTAGGCTAAGGCTAGGGCTCCGCTAGCCTAAGGCTAGGGAACCACTAGGCTTAGGCTAGGGAACCACTAGGCGTAGGCTAGGGCACCCCTAGGCTTAGGCTAGGGCACCCCTAGGCTTAGTCTAGGGAACCCCTAGGCATAGGCTAGGTCACCCCTAGGCTTAGGCTAGGGCACCCCTAGGCTTAGGCTAGGGCACCCCTAGGCTTAGTCTAGGGAACCCCTAGGCGTAGGCTAGGGCACCCCTAGGCTTAGGCTAGGGCACCCCTAGGCTTAGGCTAAGGCTAGGGCTCAGCGAGCCTAAGGTTAGGGCACCCCTAGGCTTAGGCTAGGGCAACCCTAGGCTTAAGGTAGGGCACCTAGGCTTAGGGTAGGGCACCCCTAGGCTTAGGCTAGGGCACCCCTAGACTTAGGCTAGGGCACCCCTAGGCTTAGATTAAGGCTAGGGCTCAGATAGATTAAGGCTAGGGCAACCCTAGGCTTAGGGTAGGGCACCCCTAGGTTTAGGCTAGTTAACCCCTAGGCTTAGGCTAGGGCACCCCTAGGGTTTGGCTAAGGCTAGGGCTCCACTAGACTAAGGCTAGGGCACCTCTAGCCTTAGGCTAGGGCACCCCTAGGCTTAGGCTCGGGCACCCCTAGGCTTAGGCTAGGGCACCCCTAGGCTTAGGCTAAGGCTAGGTCTCCCCTAGCCTAAGGCTAGGGCACGCCTAGGCTTAGGCTAGGGCACCCCTAGGCTTAGGCTAGGGCACCCGTAGGCTTAGGCTAGGGTACCCCTAGGCTTAGGCTAGGGCACTCCTAGGCTTAGGCTAAGGCAAGGCCTCAGCTACCCTAAGGCTAGGGCACCCCAAGGCTTAGCCTAGGGCACCCCTAGGCTTACGGTAGGGCACCCCTAGGCTTCGGCTAGGGCACCCCTAGGCTTAGGCTAGGGCAGCCTAGGCTTAGGCTAGGGCACCCCTAGGCTTACGCTAGGGCACCAATAAGCTTAGGCTAGGGCACGCCTAGTCTTTGGCTGGGGCACCCCTAGGCTTAGGCTAAGGCTAGGGCACCCCTTGGCTTAGGCTAGGGCACCCCTAGGCTTAGGTTAGGGCACCCCTAGGCTTAGGCTAGGGCACCCCTAGGCTTAGGCTAAGGCTAGGACTCAGCTAGCCTAAGGCTAGGGCACCCCTAGGCTTAGGGTAGGGCACCCCTAGGCTTAGGCTAGGTTACATCTAGTCTTAGGGTAGGGCACCCCTATGCTTAGGCTAAGGCTAGGGCTCCACTTGACAAAGGCTAGGGCACCCCTAGCCTTAGGCTAGGGCACCCCTAGGCTTGGGCTAGGGCACCCGTAGGCTTAGGCTAATGTTAGGGCTCCCCTAGCCTAAGGCTAGGGCACCCCTAGGCTTAGGCTAGGGCACGCCTAGGCTTAGGATAGGGCATCACTAGGCTTAGGCTAGTGCACCCCTAGGCTTAAGCTAAGGCTAGGGCACCCATAGGCTTAGGCTAGGGCACCCCTAGGCTTAGGCTAGGGCACCCCTAGGCTTAGGCTAGGGAACCCCTAGGCTTAGGTTAGGGCAACCCTAGGCTTAGGCTAGGGCAGCCATAGGCTTAGGCTAAGGCTAGAGCTCCTCTATCCTAAGGCCTGGGCACCCCTAGGCTTCGGCTAGGGCACCCCTAGGCTTAGGCTAAGGCACCCGTAGGCTTAGGCTAGGGCACCCCTAGGCTTAGGCTAGGGCACCCCTAGGCTTAAGCTAGGGCACCCCTAGGCTTAGACTAATGCTAGGTCACCCCTAGGCTTATGCTAAGGCACCACTAGGCATAGGCTAGGGCACCCCTAGGCTTAGGCTAGGGCACTCCTAGGCTTAGGCTAGGGCACCCCTAGGCTGAGGCTAGGGGACCCCTAGGCTTAGGCTAAGGCACCTCTTGGCTTAGGCTAAGGGTTGGTCACCCCTAGGCTTAGGCTAAGGCACCACCAAGCTTAGGCTAGGGCACCCCTAGGCTTAGGCTAGGGTACCCCTAGGCTTAGGCTAATGCTAGGTGACCCCTAGGCTTAGGCTAGGGCACTCCTAGGCTTAGGCTAGGGCACCCCTAGGCTGAGGCTAGGGCACTCCTAGGCTTAGGCTAGGGCACCCCTAGGCTGAGGCTAGGGCAACCCTAGGCTTAGGCTAAGACTAGGGCTCAGCTAGACTAAGGCTAGGGCAACCCTAGGCTTAGGGTAGGGCACCCCTAGGCTTAGGCTAATTCACCCCTAGGCTTAAGCTAGGGCACCCCTAGGGTTTGGCTAAGGTTAGGGCTCCACTAGACTAAGGCTAGGGTACCTCTAGCTTTAGGCTAGGGCACCCCTAGGCTTAGGCTAGGGCACCCATACGCTTAGGCTAGGGCACCCCTAGGCTTAGGCTAAGGCTAGGTCTCCCCTAGCCTAAGGCTAGGGCACGCCTAGGCTTAGGCTAGGGCACCCCTAGGCTTAGGCTAGGGCACCCGTAGGCTTAGGCTAGGGTACCCCTAGGCTTAGGCTAGGGCACTCCTAGGCTTAGGCTAAGGCAAGGGCTCAGCTACCCTAAGGCTAGGGCACCCCAAGGCTTAGGCTAGGGCACCCCTAGGCTTACGGTAGGGCACCCTTAGGCTTAGGCTAGGGCCCCCCTAGGCTTAGGCTAGGGCACCCTAGGCTTAGGCTAGTGCACCCCTAGGCTTACGCTAGGGCACCAATAAGCTTAGGCTAGGGCACGCCTAGTCTTTGGCTGGGGCACCCCTAGGCTTAGGCTAAGGCTAGGGCACCCCTTGGCTTAGGCTAGGGCACCCCTAGGCTTAGGCTAGGTTACATCTAGTCTTAGGGTAGGGCACCCCTATGCTTAGGTTAAGGCTAGGGCTCCACTTGACTAAGGCTAGGGCACCCCTAGCCTAAGGCTAGGGCACCCCTAGGCTTGGGCTAGGGCACCCCTAGGCTTAGGATAGGGCATCACTAGGCTTAGGCTAGTGCACCCCTAGGCTTAATCTAAGGCTAGGGCACCCATAGGCTTAGGCTAGGGCACCCCTAGGCTTAGGCTAGGGCACCCCTAGGCTTAGGCTAGGGAACCCCTAGGCTTAGGCTAGGGCAACCCTAGGCTTAGGCTAGGGCAGCCATAGGCTTAGGCTAAGGCTAGGGCTCCTCTATCCTAAGAACTGGGCACCCCAAGCCTAAGGCTAGGGCACCCCTAGGCCTAGGCTAAGGCACCCCTAGGCTTAGGCTAGGGCACCGCTTGGCTTAGGCTAGGGCACCCCTAGGCTTAGGCTAAGGCTAGTGCTCCCCTAGCCTAAGGATAGGGCAACCCTAGGGTTAGGGTAGGGCACCCCTAGGCTTAGGCTAGGGCAACCCTAGGCTTAGGCTAGGGCAGCCATAGGCTTAGGCTAAGGCTAGGGCTCCTCTATCCTAAGGCCTGGGCACCCCTAGGCTTAGGCTAGGGCACCCCTAGGCTTAGGCTAGGGCACCCGTAGGCTTAGGCTAGGGCACCTCTAGGCTTAGGCTCGGGCACCCCTAGGCTTAGGCTAGGGCACCCCTAGGCTTAGGCTAATGCTAGGTCACCCCTAGGCTTAGGCTAAGGCACCACTAGGCTTAGGCTAGGGCACCCCTAGGCTTAGGCTAGGGCACTCCTAGGCTTAGGCTAGGGCACCCCGAGGCTGAGGCTAGGGGACCCCCAGGCTTAGGCTAAGGCACCTCTTGGCTTAGACTAAGGGTTGGTCACCCCTAGGCTTAGGTTAAGGCACCACTAGGCTTAGGCTAGGGCACCCCTAGGCTTAGGCTAGGGTACCTCTAGGCTTAGGCTAATGCTAGGTCTCCCCTAGGCTTAGGCTAGGGCACTTCTAGGCTTAGGCTAGGGCACCCCTAGGATGAGGCTAGGGCACTCCTAGGATTAGGCTAGGGCACCCCTAGGCTGAGGCTAGGGCACCCATAGGCTTAGGCTTAGGCTAGGGCTCCCCTAGCCTAAGGCTAGGGCACCCGTAGGCTTAGGCTAGGGCATCCCTAGGCTTAAGCTAGGGCACCCCTAGGCTTAGGCTAAGGCTAGGGCTCCCCTAGCCTAAGGCTAGGGCACCACTAGGCTTAGGCTAGGGCACCCATAGGCTTAGGCTAGGGCACCCCTAAGCTTAGGCTAGGGCACCCCTAGGCTTAGGTTAGGGCACCCCTAGGCTTAGGCTAGGGCACGCCTAGGCTTAGGTTAGGGCACCCCTAGGCTTAGGCTAGGGCACGCCTAGGCTTAGGCTAGGGCACCCCTAGGGTTAGGCTAGGGCACGCCAAGGCTTACGGTAGGGAACCCCTAGGCTTAGGCTAGGGTACCCCTAGGCTTAGGCTAGGGCACCCCTAGGCTTAGGCTAAGGCTAGGGCTCCTCTACCCTAACGCTAGGGCATCCCTAGGCTTGGGCTAGGGCACCCCTTGGCTTAGGCTAGGGCACCCCTAGGCTTAGACTAAGGCAAGGGCTCCCCTAGCCTAAGGCTAGGTCACCCATAGGCTTAGGCTAGGGCACCCCTAGACTTAGGCTAGGACACCACTAGGCATAGGCTACGGCCCCCTAGGCTTAGGCTAAGGCTAGGGCCCCCTAGCCTAAGGCTAGGGCACCCCTGGGTTTAGGCTAGTGCACCCCTAGACTTAGGCTAGGGCACCCCTAGGCTTAAGCTAGGGCACCCCTAGGCTTAGGCTAAGGCTAGGGCTCCCTTTACCTAACCCTAGGGCACCACTAGGCTTAGGCTAGGGCACCCCTAAGCTTAGACTAGGGCACCCCTAGGCTTAGGCTAAGGCTAGGGTTCCCCTAGCCTAAGGCTAGGGCACCACTAGGCTTAGTCTTTGGAACCCCTACGCGTAGGTTAGGGCACCCATAGGCTTAGGCTAGGGCACCCCTAGGCTTAGGTTAGGGCACCCCTAGGCTTAGGCTAGGGCACGCCTAGGCTTAGGTTAGGGAACCCCTCGGCTTAGGCTAGGGCACGCTTAGGCTTAGGCTAGGGCACCCCTATGCTTAGGCTAGGGCACGCCAAGGCTTAGGCTAGGGAACCCCTAGGCTTAGGCTAGTGTACCCCTAGGCTTAGGCTAGGGCACCCCTAGGCTTAGACTAAGGCTAGGGCTCCCCTAGCCTAAGGCTAGGGTTCCCCTAGCCTAAGGCTAGGGCACCCATAGGCTTAAGCTAGGGCACCCCTAGGCTTAGGCTAGGGCACCCCTAAGCTTAGGCAAGGGCACCCCTAGGCTTAGGTTAGGGCACCCCTAGGCTTAGGCTAGGGCACGCCTAGGCTTAGGTTAGGGCACCCCTAGGCTTAGGCTAGGGCACGCCTAGGCTTAGGCTAGGGCACCCCTATGCTTAGGCTAGGGCACGCCAAGGCTTAGGCTAGGGAAACCCTAGGCTTAGGCTAGTGTACCCCTAGGCTTGGGCTAGGGCACCCCTTGGCTTAGGCTAGGGGACCCCTAGGCTTAGACTAAAGAAAGGGCTCCCCTAGCCTAAGGCTAGGTCACCCCTAGGCTTAGGCTAGGGCACCCCTAGGCTTAGGCTAGGACACCACTAGCCATAAGCTACGGCACCCTAGGATTAGGCTAAGGCTAGGGACCCCTAGCCTAAGCCTAGGGCACCCCTAGTCTTAGGCTGGGGCACCCCTAGATTTAGGCTAGGGCACCCCTGGGCTTAAGCTAGGGCACCTCTAGGCTTAGGCTAAGGCTAGGGTTCCCCTAGCCTAAGGCTAGGGTTCCCCTAGCCTAAGGCTAGGGCACCACTAGGCTTAGGCTAGGGAACCCCTAGGCGTAGGTTAGGGCACCCATAGGCTTAGGGTAGGGCACCCCTAGGCTTAGGCTAGGTAACCCCTGGGCTTTGGCTAAGGCTAGGGCTCAGCGAGCCTAAGGCTAGGGCACCCCTAGGTTTGGCTAGGGCAACCCTAGGCTTAGGGTAGGGCACCACTAGGCTTAGGGTAGGGCACACCTAGGCTTAGGCTAGGGCACCCCTAGACTTAGGCTAGGGCACCCCTAGGCTTAGGTTAAGACTAGGGCTCAGCTAGACTAAGGCTAGGGCAACCCTAGACTTAGGGTAGGGCACCCCTAGGCTTAGGCAAGGCACCCCTAGGCTTAGGCTAGGGCACCCCTAGGCTTAGGCTAAGTCTAGGGCTCCTCTAGCCTAAAGCTGGGGCATCCCTAGGCTTGGGCTACAGCACCCCTAGACTTAGGCTAGGGCGCCCCAAGGCTTAGGCTAAGGCTAGGGCTCCCCTAGCCTAAGGTTAGGGCACCCCTAGGCTTAGGCTAGTGCACCCCTGGGCTTAGGCTAGGACACCCGTAGGCTTAGGCTAGGGCACCCCTAGTCTTAGGCTAGGGCACCCCTAGGCTTAGACTAAGGCTAGGGCTCCACTAGTCTAAGGCTAGGGCACCACTTGGCTTAGGCTAGGGCACCCCTAAGCATAGGTTAGGGCACCCCATGGCTTAGGATAGGGTACCCCTAGGCTTAGGCTAAGGCTAGGGCTCCACTAAACTAAGGCTAGGGCACCCCTAGCCTTAGGCAAGGGCACCCCTAGGCTTAGGCTAGGACACCCCTAGGCTTAGGCTAGGACACCCCTAGGCTTAGGCTAGGGCACCCCTAGGCTTAGGCTAGAGCAACCCTAAGCTTAGGCTAGGGCACCCCTAGTCTTAGGCTAGGGCACCCCTAGGTTTAGGCTAAGGCACCCCTAGGCTTAGGCTAAGGCTAGGGATCCCCTAGCCTAAGGCTAGGGCACCCTAGGCTTAGACAAAGGCAAGGGCTCCCCTAGCCTAAGACTAGGGCACCCCTAGCCTTCGGCTAGGGCACACCTAACTTACGTTTTGGCACCCCTAAGCTTAGGCTAGGGCACCACTAGGCTTATGCTAGGGCACCCCTAGGCTTAGCCTAGGGCACCCGTAGGCTTAGGCTAGGGCATCCCTAGCCTTAGGTAGGGAACCCCTAGACTTAGGATAGGGCACCCCTAGGCTTAGGCTAGGGCACCCCTAGGCTTAGTCTAGGGCACCCCTAGGCTTAGGCAAGGGCACCCCTAGGCTTAGGCTAGGGCACCCCTAGGCTTAGGCTAGGGCACTCCTAGGCTTAGGGTAAGGCTAGGGCTCCCCTAGTCTAAGGCTAGGGCACACCTAGGCTTAAGCTAGGGCACCCCTAGGCTAAGGCTAGGACACCACTAGGCTTAGGCAAGGGCACCCCTAGTCTTAGGCTAAGGCTACGGCCCCCTCGCCTAAGGCTAGGGCATGCCTAGGCTTAGGCTAGGGCACCCCTAGGCGTAGGCTAGGGCACACTAGGCTTAGGCTAGGGAACCCCTAGGCGTAGGCTAGGGCACCCCTAGGCTTAGGCTAGGGCACCCCATGGTTTAGAAAGGGCAACCCTAGGCTTACGCGAAGGCTACGGCCCCCTCGCCTAAGGTTAGGGCACCCCTAGGCTTAGGCTAGTGCACCCCTAAGCTTAGGCTAGGGCACCCCTAGGCTTATTATAAGGCTAGGGCTCCCCTTGCCTAACCCGAGGGCACCCCTAGGCTTAGGCTAGGGCACCCCTAGGCTTAGGCTAGGCCACCCCTAAGAATAGGCTAGGGCACCCCTAGTCTTAGGCTAGGGCACCCCTAGACTTAGGCTAAGGCTAGGGCTCCCCTTGCCTAACCCTAGGTCACCCCTAGGCTTAGGTTAGGGCACCCCTAGGCTTAGGCTAGGGCAACCCTAAGATTAGGGTAGGGCACCCCTAGGTTTAGGCTTAGGCTAGGGCTCCCCTAGCCTAAGGCTAGGGCACCACTAGGCTTAGGCTAGGGCACCCCTAGGCGTAGGCTAGGGCACCACTAGGCGTAGGCTAGGGCACCCCTAGGCTTAGGCTAAGGCTAGGGCTCAGCTAGCCTAAGGCTAGGGCACCCCTAGGCTTAGGCTAGGGCAACCCTAGGTGTAGACTAAGGCTCGGGGACCCCTAGGCTTAGGCTAAGGCACCCCTAGGCTTAGGTTAGGGCACCCCTAGGCTAAGGCTAGGGCACCCCTAGGCTCAGGCTAGAGCACCCCTACACTTAGGCTAGGGAACCCCTAGGCTTAGACTAAGGCTAGGGATCCCCTAGCCTAAGGCTAAGGCACCCCTAGGCGTAGGCTAGGTGACCCCTAGGCTTAGGCTAGGGCACCCCTAGGTTTAGGCTAAGGCTTGGGCGCCCCTAGCCTAAGGCTAGGTCACCTCTAGGCTTGAGCTAGGGCTCCCCAAGTCTAAGGCTAGGGCACCCTTAGGCTTAGACTAGGGCACCCCTAGGCTTAGGCTAGGGAACCCCTAGGCTTAGGCTAGGGCACCCCTAGGCTTAGGTTAAGGCTAGGGCACCCCTAGCTTAAAGCTAGGGCACCCCTAGGCTTAGGTTACGGCACCCATAGGCTTAGGCTAGGGCACACCTAGGCTTACGCTAGGGCACCGCTAGGCTTAGGTAGGGAACCCCTACTCTTAGGTTACGGCACCCCTATGCTTAGGCTAGGCACCCCTAGACTTAGGCTAGGGCACACCTAGGCTTAGGCTAGGGCACCCCTAGGCTTAGGCTCAGGCTACGGCTCCTCTAGCCTAACGCTAGGGTATCCCTAGGCTTGGGCTAGGGCACCCCTTGGCTTAGGCTAGGGCACCCCTAGGCTTAGAATAAGGCTAGGGCTCCCCTTGCCTAACGCTAGGTCACCCCTAGGCTTAGGCTAGGGAAACACTAGGTTTAGGCTAGGGCGCCCCAAGGCTTGCGCTAAGGCTAGGGCTCCCCTAACCTAAGGTTAGGGAACCCCTAGGCTTAGACTAGGGCACCCCTAGGCTTAGGCTAGGGCACCTCTAGGCTTAGACTAGGACACCACTAGGCTTAGGCTAGGGCACCCCTAGGCTTAGGCTAGGGCACCTCTAGGCTTAGGCTAGGGCACCCTTAAGCTTAGGCTAGGGCACCCCTAGGCTTAGGCTAAGGCTAGCGCTCCCCTTGTCTAACCCTAGGGCACCCCTAGGCTTAGGCTAGGGCACCCCTAGTCTTAGGCTAGGGCACCCATAAGCTTAGGCTAGGGCACCCCTAGTCTTAGCCTAGGGCACCCCTAGGCTTAGGATAAGGCTAGGGCTCCCCTAGCCTTAGGCTAGGGCACCACTAGGCTTAGGCTAGGGAACCCCTAGTCGTAGGCTAGGGCACCCCTATGCTTAGGGTAGGGCACCCCTAGGCTTACGGTAGGGTACCCCTAGGCTTAGGCTAGGGCACCCCTAGGCTTAGGCTAGGGCACCCCTAGGCTTAGGTTAAGGCTAGGGCTCAGCTAGGCTAAGTCTAGGGCAACCCTAGGCTTAGGGTAGGACACCCCTATGGTTAGACTAGGGCACCCCTAGGCTTAGGCTAGGGCACCCCTAGGGTTAAGCTAAGGCTAGGGCTCCACTAGACTAAGGCTAGGGCACCTCTAGCCTAAGGCTATGGCACCCCTAGGCTTAGGCTAGGGCACACCTAAGCTTAGGCTAGGGCACCTCTAGGCTTAGGCTAGGGAACCCCTAGGCTTAGGCTAGGGCACCCCTAGGCTTAGGCTATGGCACCCCTAGGCTTAGGCTAGGGCAGCCCTAGGCTTACGCTAGGGCACCACTAAGCTTAGGCTAGGGCACCCCTAGTCTTAGGCTAGGGCACCCCTAGGCTTAGGGTAGGGCACCCTTATGCTTAGACTAGGGCACCCTAGGTATAGGCTATGGCACCCCTAGGGTTAGGCTAAGGCTAGGGCTCCACTAGACTAAGGCTAGGGCACCTCTAGCCTTAGGCTAGGGCACCCCTAGGTTAAGGCTAGGTCACCCCTAGGCTTAGGCTAGGACAGCCATAGGCTTAGGGTAGGGTACCCCTAGGCTTAGGTAGGGAACACTTAGGCTTAGGTTAGAGCACCCCTATGCTTAGGCTAGGCACCCCTAGACTTAAGCTAGGGCACCCCTAGGCTTAGGCTGGGGCACCCCTAGTCTTAGGCTAAGGCTAGGGCTCCCCTAGCCTAAGGCTAGGGTACCCCTAGGCTTAGGCTAGGGCACCCCTGTAATTAGGCTAGCGTACCCCTTGGCTTAGGCTAGGACACCCCTAGGCTTAGGCTAAGGCTAGGGCTCCTCTAGCATAACGCTAGGGCATCCCTAGGATTGGGCTAGGGAACCCCTAGGCTTAGGCTAGGGCACCCCTAGGCTTAGGCTAAGGCTAGGGCTCCTCTAGCCTAACCCTAGGGCATCATTAGGCTTGGGCTAGGGAACCCCTAGGCTTAGGCTAGGGCACCCTAGGCTTAGACTAAGGCTAGGGCTCCCCTAGCCTAAGGCTAGGGCACCCGTAGCCTTAGGCTAGGGCACCCCTAAACTTAGGCTAGGGCACCCCTAAGCTTAGGCTAGGGCACCCGTAGTCTTAGGCTAGTGCACCCCTAGGCTTAGGCTAGGGCACCCGTAGGCTTAGGGAAGGGCACCCCTAGGCTTAGGTAGGGAATACCTAGACTTAGGCTAGGACACCCCTAGGCTTAGGCTAGGGCACCCCTAGGCTTAGGCTAGGGCATCCCTAGGCTTACGCTAGGGCACCACTAAGCTTAGGCTAGGGCACCCCTAGTCTTAGGCTAGGGCACCCCTAGGCTTAGGCTAAGGCACCACTAGGCTTAGGCTAGGGCACCCCTAGGCTTAGGCTAGGGCACCCCTAGGCTTAGGCTAAGGCTAGGGCTCAGCTAGCCTAAGGCTAGGGCTCAGCCAGCCTAAGGCTAGGTCACCCCTAGGCTTAGGTTCGGGCACCCCTAGGCTTAGGCTAGGGCACATCTAGGCTTAGGCTAGGGCACCCCTAGGCTTAGGCTAGGGCAACCCTAGGCTTAGAGTAGGGCACCCCTAGGATTATGGTAGGGCACCCCTAGGCTTAGGCTAGGGCACCCCTAGGCTTAGGTTAAGGCTAGGGCTCAGCTAGGCTAAGGCTAAAGCAACCCTAGGCTTAGGGTAGGGCACCCTTAGGCTTAGACTAGGGCACCCCTAGGATTAGGCTAGGGCACCCCTAGGGTTAGGCTAAGGTTAGGGCTCCACTAGACTAAGGCTAGGGCACCTCTAGCCTTAGGCTAGGGCACCCCTAGGTTAAGGCTAGGTCACCCCTAGGCTTAGGCTAGGACAGCCATAGGCTTAGGCTAGGGTACCCCTAGGCTTAGGTAGGGAACACCTAGGCTTAGGTTAGAGCACCCCTATGCTTAGGCTAGGCACCCCTAGACTTAAGCTAGGGCACCCCTAGGCTTAGACTAAGGCTAGGGATCCCCTAGCCTAAGGCTAAGGCACCCCTAGGCGTAGGCTAGGTGACCCCTAGGCTTAGGCTAGGGCACCCCTAGGTTTAGGCTAAGGCTAGGGCTCCTCTAGTCTAAGGCTAGGGCACCCTTAGGCTTAGTCAAGGGCACCCCTAGGCTTAGCCTAGGGAACCCCTACGCGTAGGCTAGGGCACCCCTAGGCTTAGGCTAGGGCACCCCTAGGCGTGGGCTACGGCACCCCTATGCTTAGGCTAAGGCTAGGGCTCCCCTAGGCTAAGGCTGGGGCACCCCTAGGTATAGGCTAGGGCACCCCTAGGCTTCGGCTAGGACACCCCTAGGCTTAGTCTAGGGCACCACTAGGCTTAGGCTAGGGCACCCCTATACTTAGGCTAAGGCTAGGGCTCCCCTAGCCTAAGACTAGGGGACCCCTCGGCTTAGGCTAGGGCACCCCTTGGCTTAGGCTAGGGCACCCCTAGGCTTAGGCTAGGGCACCCCTAGGATTAGGCTAAGGCTAGGGCCCCCCTAGCCTAACCCTAGGGCACTCCTAGGCTTAGGCTAGGGCACCCCTAGGCTTAGGCTAGGGCACCACTAAGCTTAGGCTAGTGCACCCGAGTCTTAGGCTAGGGCACCCCTAGGCGTAGGCTAGGGCAACCTTAGGCTTAGGCTAAGGCTAGGGCTCACCTAGCCTAAGGCTAGGGCACGCCTAGGCATAGGCTACGGCACCCGAGTCTTAGGCCTGGGCACCCATAGGCATAGGCTAGGGCAACCTTAGGCTTAGGCTAAGGCACCCCTAGGATTAGGCTAAGGCTAGGGCTCCTGTAGCCTAAGGCTAGAGCACCCCTAGGCTTAGGTTAGGGCACCCCTAGCCTAAGGCTAGGGTACACCTAGGCTTAGGCTAGGGTACCCCTATACTTAGGCTAGCGCACCCCTTGGCTTAGGCTAGGGCACCCCTAGGCTAAGGCTAGGGCTCCTCTAGCCTAAGGCTAGGGTACACCTAGGCTTATGCTAGGGTACCCCTATACTTAGGCTAGCGCACCCCTTGGCTTAGGCTAGGGCACCCCTAGGCTAAGGCTAGGGCTCCTCTAGCCTAACTCTAAGGCATCCCTAGGCTTGGGCTAGGGAAGCCCTAGGCTTAGGCTAGGGCACCCTAGGCTTAGACAAAGGCAAGGGATCCCCTGGCCTAAGACTAGGGCACCCCTAGCCTTCGGCTAGGGCACCCCTAACTTAGGTTTTGGCACCCCTAAGCTTAGGCTAGGGCACCCCTAGGCTTATGCTAGGGCACCCCTAGGCTTAGCCTAGGGCACCCGGAGGCTTTGGCTAGGGCATCCCTAGGCTTAGGTAGGGAACCCCTAGACTTAGGCTAGGGCACCCCTAGGCTTATGCTAGGGCACCCCTAGGCTTAGTCTAGGGCACCCCTAGGCTTAGGCTAGGGCACCCGTAGGCTTAGGCTAGGGCACCCCTAGGGTTAGGCTAGGGCACTCCTAGGCTTAGGGTAAGGCTAGGGCTCCCCTAGTCTAAGGCTAGGGCACCCCTAGGCTTAAGCTAGGGCACCCCTAGGCTAAGGCTAGGACACCACTAGGCTTAGGCAAGGGCACCCCTAGTCTTAGGCTAAGGCTACGGCCCCCTCGCCTAAGTCTAGGGTACGCCTAGGCTTAGGGTAGGGCACCCCTAGGCTTAGGCTAGGGCACCCCTAGGCTTAGGCTAGAGCACCCCTAAGCTTAGGCTAGGGCACCCCTAGGCTTAGGCTAAGGCTAGGCCTCCCCTTGCCTAACCCGAGGGCACCCCTAGGCTTTGGCTAGGGCACCCCTAGGCTTAGGCTAGGGCACCCCTATGATTAGGCTAGGGCAACCCAAGTCTTAGGCTAGGGCACCCCTAGGCTTAGGCTAAGGCTAGGGCTCCCCTTGCCTAACCCTAGGGCACCCCTAGGCTTAGGTTAGGGCACCCCTAGGCTTAGGCTAGGGCACCCCTAAGATTAGGCTAGGGCACCCCTAGTCTTAGGCTAGGGTACCCCTAGGTTTAGGCTAAGGCTAGGGCTCCCCTAGCCTAAGGCTAGGGCACCACTATGCTTAGGCTAGGGCATCCCTAGGCGTAGGCTAGGGCACCCCTAGGCTTAGGCTAAGGCTAGGGCTCAGCTAGCCTAAGGCTAGGGCACCCCTAGGCTTAGGCTAGGGCAACCCTAGGCGTAGATTAAGGCTCGGGGACCCCTAGGCTTAGGCTAAGGCACCCCTAGGCTTAGGTTAGGGCACCCCTAGGCTAAGTCTAGGGCACCCCTAGGCTCAGGCTAGGGCACCCCTACACTTAAGCTAGGGATCCCCTAAGCTTAGACTAAGGCTAGGGATCCCCTAGCCTAAGGCTAAGGCACCCCTAGGCGTAGGCTAGGTGACCCCTAGGCTTAGGCTAGGGCACCCCTAGGTTTAGGCTAAGGCTAGGGCTCCCCTAGCCTAAGGCTATGGCACCCCTAGGCTTAGGCTAGGGCACCCCTAGGCTTAGGCTAGGGCACCCCAAGGGTTAGGCTAAAGCACCTCTAAGCTTAGGCTAGGGCACCCCTATGCTTAGGCTTGGGCACCCCTAGGCTGAGGCTAGAGCACCCCTAGGCTTAGGCTAGGGCACCCCTAGGCTTAGGCTAGGGCACCCCTAGGCTTAGGCTAGGGCACCCCTAGGCTTAGGCTAGGGCACCCCTAGGCTTAGGCTAAGGCTAGGGCTTTCGTAGCCTAAGACTAGGGCACCACTAGTCTTAGGCTAGGGTACCCCAAGGCGTAGGCTAGGGCAACCCTAGGCTTAGGCTAGGGCACCCCTAGGCTTAGGCAAGGGCACCCCTAGGCTTCGGCTAAGGCTAGGGCTCAGCTACCCTAAGGCTAGGGCACCCCTAGGATTAAGCTAGGGCAACCCTAGGTGTAGACTACGGCTAGGGGACCCCTAGGCTTAGGCTAAGGCACCCCTAGGCTTAGGGTAGGGCACCCCTAGGCTAAGGCTAGGGCACCCCAAGGCTCAGGCTAGGGCACCCCTACACTTAGGCTAGGGAACCCCTAGGCTTAGGCTAAGGCTAGGGATCCCCTAGCCTAAGGCTAAGGCAACCCAAGCGTAGGCTAGGTGACCCCTAGGCTTAGGCTAGGGCACCCTTAGGCTTAGGCTAAAGCTAGGGCTCCCCTAGCCTAAGGCTAGGGCACCCATAGGCTTAGGCTAGGGCACCTCTAGGCTTAGGCTAGGGCACCCCTAGGTTTAGTCTAAGGCTAGGGCTCCCCTAGCCTAAGACTAGGGCACCCCTAGGCTTAGGCTAGGGCACCCCTAGGCTTAGGCTAGGGCACCCCTAGGCTTAGGCTAAGGCTAGGGTTCCCCTAGTCTAAGGCTAGGGCACCCTTAGGCTTAGACTAGGGCACCCCTAGGCTTTGGCTAGGGTACCCCTAGGCTTAGGTTAAGGCTAGGGCTCCCCTAGCTTAAGGCTAGGGCACCCCTAGGCTTAGGCTCGGGCACCCCTAGGCTTAGGCAAGGGCACCCCTAGGCTTCGGCTAAGGCTAGGGCTCAGCTACCCTAAGGCTAGGGCACCCCTAGGATTAAGCTAGGGCAACCCTAGGTGTAGACTACGGCTAGGGGACCCCTAGGCTTAGGCTAAGGCACCCCTAGGCTTAGGGTTGGGCACCCCTAGGCTAAGGCTAGGTCACCCCTAGGCTCAGGCTAGGGCACCCCTACACTTAGGCTAGGGAACCCCTAGGCTTAGGCTAAGGCTAGGGATCCCCTAGCCTAAGGCTAAGGCAACCCAAGCGTAGGCTAGGTGACCCCTAGGCTTAGGCTAGGGCACCCTTAGGCTTAGGCTAAAGCTAGGGCTCCCCTAGCCTAAGGCTAGGGCACCCATAGGCTTAGGCTAGGGCACCTCTAGGCTTAGGCTAGGGCACCCCTAGGTTTAGTCTAAGGCTAGGGCTCCCCTAGCCTAAGACTAGGGCACCCCTAGGCTTAGGCTAGGGCACCCCTAGGCTTAGGCTAGGGCACCCCTAGGCTTAGGCTAAGGCTAGGGTTCCCCTAGTCTAAGGCTAGGGCACCCTTAGGCTTAGACTAGGGCACCCCTAGGCTTAGGCTAGGGTACCCCTAGGCTTAGGTTAAGGCTAGGGCTCCCCTAGCTTAAGGCTAGGGCACCCCTAGGCTTAGGCTCGGGCACCCCTAGGCTTAGGCTAGGGCTAGGGCTTCCCTAGCCTAAGGCTAGGGCACCCATTGGCTTAGGCTACGGCACCCGTAGGCTTAGGCTAGGGCACCCCTAGGCTTAGGTAGGGAACCCCTAAGCTTAGGTTAGGGCACCCCTATGCTTAGGCTAGGGCACCCCTAGGCTTGGGCTAGGGCACCACTAGGCTTAGGCTAGGGCACCCCTAGGCTTATACTAAGGCTAGGGCTCCCCTAGCCTAAGGCTAGGGCACCCCTAGGCTTAGGCTAGGGCTCCCCTTGCCTAACCCTAGAGCACCCGTAGGCTTAGGGTAGGGCACCCCTAGGCTTAGGCTAGGGCACCCCTAAGCTTAGGCTAGGGCACCCTAGGCTTAGACAAAGGCAAGGGCTCCCCTGGCCTAAGACTAGGGCACCCCTAGCCTTCGGCTAGGGCACCCCTAACTTAGGTTTTGGCACCCCTAAGCTTAGGCTAGGGCACCCCTAGGCTTATGCTAGGGCACCCCTAGGCTTAGCCTAGGGCACCCGGAGGCTTTGGCTAGGGCATCCCTAGGCTTAGGTAGGGAACCCCTAGACTTAGGCTAGGGCACCCCTAGGCTTATGCTAGGGCACCCCTAGGCTTAGTCTAGGGCACCCCTAGGCTTAGGCTAGGGCACCCGTAGGCTTAGGCTAGGGCACCCCTAGGGTTAGGCTAGGGCACTCCTAGGCTTAGGGTAAGGCTAGGGCTCCCCTAGTCTAAGGCTAGGGCACCCCTAGGCTTAAGCTAGGGCACCCCTAGGCTAAGGCTAGGACACCACTAGGCTTAGGCAAGGGCACCCCTAGTCTTAGGCTAAGGCTACGGCCCCCTCGCCTAAGTCTAGGGTACGCCTAGGCTTAGGGTAGGGCACCCCTAGGCTTAGGCTAGGGCACCCCTAGGCTTAGGCTAGAGCACCCCTAAGCTTAGGCTAGGGCACCCCTAGGCTTAGGCTAAGGCTAGGCCTCCCCTTGCCTAACCCGAGGGCACCCCTAGGCTTTGGCTAGGGCACCCCTAGGCTTAGGCTAGGGCACCCCTATGATTAGGCTAGGGCAACCCAAGTCTTAGGCTAGGGCACCCCTAGGCTTAGGCTAAGGCTAGGGCTCCCCTTGCCTAACCCTAGGGCACCCCTAGGCTTAGGTTAGGGCACCCCTAGGCTTAGGCTAGGGCACCCCTAAGATTAGGCTAGGGCACCCCTAGTCTTAGGCTAGGGTACCCCTAGGTTTAGGCTAAGGCTAGGGCTCCCCTAGCCTAAGGCTAGGGCACCACTATGCTTAGGCTAGGGCATCCCTAGGCGTAGGCTAGGGCACCCCTAGGCTTAGGCTAAGGCTAGGGCTCAGCTAGCCTAAGGCTAGGGCACCCCTAGGCTTAGGCTAGGGCAACCCTAGGCGTAGATTAAGGCTCGGGGACCCCTAGGCTTAGGCTAAGGCACCCCTAGGCTTAGGTTAGGGCACCCCTAGGCTAAGTCTAGGGCACCCCTAGGCTCAGGCTAGGGCACCCCTACACTTAAGCTAGGGATCCCCTAAGCTTAGACTAAGGCTAGGGATCCCCTAGCCTAAGGCTAAGGCACCCCTAGGCGTAGGCTAGGTGACCCCTAGGCTTAGGCTAGGGCACCCCTAGGTTTAGGCTAAGGCTAGGGCTCCCCTAGCCTAAGGCTATGGCACCCCTAGGCTTAGGCTAGGGCACCCCTAGGCTTAGGCTAGGGCACCCCAAGGGTTAGGCTAAAGCACCTCTAAGCTTAGGCTAGGGCACCCCTATGCTTAGGCTTGGGCACCCCTAGGCTGAGGCTAGAGCACCCCTAGGCTTAGGCTAGGGCACCCCTAGGCTTAGGCTAGGGCACCCCTAGGCTTAGGCTAGGGCACCCCTAGGCTTAGGCTAAGGCTAGGGCTTTCGTAGCCTAAGACTAGGGCACCACTAGTCTTAGGCTAGGGTACCCCAAGGCGTAGGCTAGGGCAACCCTAGGCTTAGGCTAGGGCACCCCTAGGCTTAGGCAAGGGCACCCCTAGGCTTCGGCTAAGGCTAGGGCTCAGCTACCCTAAGGCTAGGGCACCCCTAGGATTAAGCTAGGGCAACCCTAGGTGTAGACTACGGCTAGGGGACACCTAGGCTTAGGCTAAGGCACCCCTAGGCTTAGGGTAGGGCACCCCTAGGCTAAGGCTAGGGCACCCCTAGGCTCAGGCTAGGGCACCCCTACACTTAGGCTAGGGAACCCCTAGGCTTAGGCTAAGGCTAGGGATCCCCTAGCCTAAGGCTAAGGCAACCCAAGCGTAGGCTAGGTGACCCCTAGGCTTAGGCTAGGGCACCCTTAGGCTTAGGCTAAAGCTAGGGCTCCCCTAGCCTAAGGCTAGGGCACCCATAGGCTTAGGCTAGGGCACCTCTAGGCTTAGGCTAGGGCACCCCTAGGTTTAGTCTAAGGCTAGGGCTCCCCTAGCCTAAGACTAGGGCACCCCTAGGCTTAGGCTAGGGCACCCCTAGGCTTAGGCTAGGGCACCCCTAGGCTTAGGCTAAGGCTAGGGTTCCCCTAGTCTAAGGCTAGGGCACCCTTAGGCTTAGACTAGGGCACCCCTAGGCTTTGGCTAGGGTACCCCTAGGCTTAGGTTAAGGCTAGGGCTCCCCTAGCTTAAGGCTAGGGCACCCCTAGGCTTAGGCTCGGGCACCCCTAGGCTTAGGCAAGGGCACCCCTAGGCTTCGGCTAAGGCTAGGGCTCAGCTACCCTAAGGCTAGGGCACCCCTAGGATTAAGCTAGGGCAACCCTAGGTGTAGACTACGGCTAGGGGACCCCTAGGCTTAGGCTAAGGCACCCCTAGGCTTAGGGTTGGGCACCCCTAGGCTAAGGCTAGGTCACCCCTAGGCTCAGGCTAGGGCACCCCTACACTTAGGCTAGGGAACCCCTAGGCTTAGGCTAAGGCTAGGGATCCCCTAGCCTAAGGCTAAGGCAACCCAAGCGTAGGCTAGGTGACCCCTAGGCTTAGGCTAGGGCACCCTTAGGCTTAGGCTAAAGCTAGGGCTCCCCTAGCCTAAGGCTAGGGCACCCATAGGCTTAGGCTAGGGCACCTCTAGGCTTAGGCTAGGGCACCCCTAGGTTTAGTCTAAGGCTAGGGCTCCCCTAGCCTAAGACTAGGGCACCCCTAGGCTTAGGCTAGGGCACCCCTAGGCTTAGGCTAGGGCACCCCTAGGCTTAGGCTAAGGCTAGGGTTCCCCTAGTCTAAGGCTAGGGCACCCTTAGGCTTAGACTAGGGCACCCCTAGGCTTAGGCTAGGGTACCCCTAGGCTTAGGTTAAGGCTAGGGCTCCCCTAGCTTAAGGCTAGGGCACCCCTAGGCTTAGGCTCGGGCACCCCTAGGCTTAGGCTAGGGCTAGGGCTTCCCTAGCCTAAGGCTAGGGCACCCATTGGCTTAGGCTACGGCACCCGTAGGCTTAGGCTAGGGCACCCCTAGGCTTAGGTAGGGAACCCCTAAGCTTAGGTTAGGGCACCCCTATGCTTAGGCTAGGGCACCCCTAGGCTTGGGCTAGGGCACCACTAGGCTTAGGCTAGGGCACCCCTAGGCTTATACTAAGGCTAGGGCTCCCCTAGCCTAAGGCTAGGGCACCCCTAGGCTTAGGCTAGGGCTCCCCTTGCCTAACCCTAGAGCACCCGTAGGCTTAGGGTAGGGCACCCCTAGGCTTAGGCTAGGGCACCCCTAAGCTTAGGCTAGGGCACCCCTAGTCTTAGGCTAGGGCACCCCTAGGCTTAGGCTAGGGCACCCCTAGGCTTAGGCTAAGGCTAGGGCTCAGCTAGGCTAAGGCTAAGGCACCCCTAGGCTTAGGCTAGGGCACCCCTAGACTTAGGCTAGTTCACCCCTAGGCTTAGGCTAGGGCAGCCCTAGGCTTACGCTAGGGCACCACTAAGCTTAGGCTAGGGCACCCCTAGTCTTAGGCTAGGGCACGCCTAGGCTTAGGCTAAGGCACCACTAGGCTTTGGCTAGGGCACCCCTAGGCTTAGGCTAGGGCACCCCTAGGCTTAGGCTAAGGCTAGGGCTCAGCTAGCCTAAGGCTAGGGGTAAGCTAGCCTAAGGCTAGGGCACCCCTAGGCTTAGGCTAGGGCACCCATAGGCTTAGGCTAAGGCTAGGGCTCAGCTACCCTAAGGCTAGGGCTAAGCTAGCCTAAGGCTAGGGCACATCTAGGCTTAGGCTAGGGCACCCCTCGGCTTAGGCTAGGGCAACCCTAGGCTTAGTGTAGGGCACCCCTAGGATTATGGTACGGCACCCCTAGGCTTAGGCTAGGGCACCCCTAGGCTTAGGCTAGGGCACCCATTGGCTTAGGCTGGGGCACCACTAGGCTTAGGCTAAGGCTAGGGCTCCTCTAGCATAACGCTAGGGCATCCCTAGGATTGGGCTAGGGAACCCCTAGGCATAGGCTAGGGCACCCCTGGGCTTAAGCTAGGGCACCCCTAGGCTTAGGCTAAGGCTAGGGCTCCTCTAGCCTAACGCTAGGGCATCCTTAGGGGTGGGCTAGGGAACCCCTAGGCTTAGGCTAGGGCACCCTAGGCTTAGACTAAGGCTAGGGCTCCCCTAGCCTAAGGCTAGGGCACCCCTAGCCTTAGGCTTGGGCACCCCTAAGCTTAGGCTAGGCCACCCCTAAGCTTAGGCTAGGGCACCCCTAGTCTTAGGCTAGTGCACCCCTAGGCTTAGGCTAGGGCACCCGTAGGCTTAGGGAAGGGCACCCTTAGGCTTAGGTAGGGAAACCCTAGATTTAGGCTAGGGCACCCCTATGCTTAGTCTAAGGCTAAGGCTCCTCTAGCCTAACGCTAGGGAATCCCAAGGCTTGGGCTACGGCACCACTAGGCTTAGGCTAGGGCACCCCTAGGCTTAGACTAAGGCTAGGGCTCCCCTAGCCTAAGGCTAGGTCACCCCTAGGCTTAGGCTAGGGAACTCCTAGGTTTAGGCTAGGGCGCCCCAAGGCTTAGGCTAAGGCTAAGGCTCCCCTAGCCTAAGGTTAGGGCACCCCTAGGCTTAGGTTAGGGCACCCCTGGGCTTAGGCTAGGACACCCGTAGGCTTAGGCTAGGGCACCCCTAGTCTTAGGCTAGGGCACCCCTAGGCTTAGGCTAGAGCACCCCTAAGCTTAGGCTAGGGCACACCTAGGCTTAGGCTAGGGCACCCCTAGGCTGAGGCTAGAGCACCCCTAGGCTTAGGCTAGGGCACCCCTAGGCTTAGGCTAGGGCACCCCTAGGCTCAGGCTAGGGCACCCCTACACTTAGGCTAGGGAACCCCTAGGCTTAGGCTAAGGCTAGGGATCCCCTAGCCTAAGTCTAAGGCAACCCTAGGCGTAGGCTAGGTGACCCCTAGGCTTAGGCTAGGGCACCCTTAGGCTAAGGCTAAAGCTAGGGCTCCCCTAGCCTAAGGCTAGGGCACCCATAGGCTTAGGCTACGGCAACCCTAGGCTTAGGCTAGGGCACCCCTAGGTTTAGGCTAAGGCTAGGGCTCCCCTAGCCTAAGGCTAGGGCACCCCTAGGCTTAGGCTAGGGCACCCCTAGCCTAAGGCTAGCGCACCCCTAGGCTTAGGCTAAGGCTAGGGCTCCCCTAGTCTAAGGCTAGGGCACCCTTAGGCTTAGACTAGGGCACCCTTAGGCTTAGGCTAGGGCACCCCTAGGCGTAGGCTAGGGCACCCCTAAGCTAAGGTTAAGGCTAGGGCTCCGCTAGCTTAAGGCTAGGGCACCCCTAAGCTTAGGCTAGGGCACCCCTAGGCTTGGGCTAGGGCACGCCTATGTTTAGGCTAGGGCACCCTTAGGCTTAGGTAGGGAACCCCTAGGCTTAGGTTAGGGCACCCCATTGCTTAGGCTACGCACCCCTAGACTTAGGCAGGGCACCCCTAGGCTTAGGCAGGGGCACCCCTAGGCTTAGGCTAAGGCTAGGGCTCCCCTAACCTAAGGATAGGGTACACCTAGGCTTAGGCTAGGGCACCCCTAGACTTAGGCTAGGGCACCCCTTGCCTTTGGCTAGGAGACCCCTAGGCTTAGGCTAAGGCTAGGGCTCCTCTAGCCTAACGCTAGGGCATCGCTAGCCTGGGCTAGGGCATCCCTAGGCTTGCGCTAGGGCACCCCTAGCCTTAGGCTAGGTCACCCCTAGGCTTAGACTAAGGCTAGGGCTCCCCGTGCCTAAGGCTAGGGAACCCCCAGGCTTAGGCTAGGGCACACTAGGCTTAGGCTAGGGCACCCCTAGGCTTGGGCTAGGGCACCCCTAGGCTTAGGTTAGGGCTCCCCTTGCCTAACCCTAGGGCACCCGTAGGCTTAGGCTAGGGCACCCCTAGGCTTAGGCTAGGGTACCCCTAAGCTTAGGCTAGGGCACCCCTAGTCTTAGGCTATGGCACCCTTAGGCTTAGGCTAGGGCACCCCTAGGCTTAGGCTAAGGCTAGGGCTCCACTAGCCTAAGGCTAGGTCACCCCTAGGCTTAGGCTAGGGAACCCCTAGGCTTAGGATAAGGCTAGGGCTCCTCTAGCCTAACTCTAGGTCATCCCTAAGCTTGGGCTAGGGCACACCTTGGCTTAGGCTAGGGCACCCCTAGGCTTAGGCTAGGGTACCCCTAAGCTTAGGCTAGGGCACCCCTAGTCTTAGCCTAGGGCACCCCTAGGCTTAGGCTAAGGCTAGGGCTCCCCGAGCCGTAGGCTAGGGCACCACTAGCTTAGGCTAGGGAACCCCTAGGCGTAGGCTAGGGCACCCCTATGCTTAGATTAGGGCACCCCTAGGCTTAGGGTAGGGCACCCGTAGACTTAGGCTAGGGCACCCCTAGACTTAGGCTAGGGCACCCCTAGGCTTAGGTTAAGGCTAGGGCTCAGCTAGGCTAAGGCTAGGGCAACCCTAGGCTTAGGGTAGGACACCCGTAGGGCTAGACTAGGGCACCCCTTGGCTTAGGCTAGGGCACCCCTAGGGTTAGGCTAAGGCTAGGGCTCCACTAGACTAAGGCTAGGGCACCCCTAAGCTTAGGCTAGGGCACCCCTAGTCTTAGCCTAGGGCACCCCTAGGCTTAGGCTAAGGCTAGGGCTCCCCGAGCCTTAGGCTAGGGCCCCCCTAGGCTTAGGCTAGGGCACCCCTAGGCTTAGGCCTGGGCACCCCTAGGCTTAGGGTAGGGCACCCCTAGGATTATGGTAGGGCACCCCTAGGCTTAGGCTAGGGCACCCCTAGGCTTAGGCTAGGGCACCCCTCGGCTTAGGTTAAGGCTAGGGCTCAGCTAGGCTAAGGCTAGGGCAACCCTAGCCTTAGGGTAGGGCACCCCTAAGCTTAGGCTAGGGCACCCCTAGGCTTAGGCTAGGGCACCCCTAAGCTTAGGCTAGGGCACCCCTAGGCTTAAGCTAAGGTTAGGGGACCCCTAGGTTTAGGCTAAGGCACATCTAGGCTAAGGCTAGGGCTCCCCTAGCCTATGGCTAGGGCACCCCTAGGCTTAGGCTAGGTAACCCATAGACTTCGGCTAGGGCACCCCTAGGCTTGGGCTAAGGCTAGGAGACCCCAAGGCTTTGGCTAAGGTACCCGAAGGCTTAGGCTAGGGCAACCCTAGGCTTAGGCTAATGCTAAGGCACCCCTTGGCTTATGCTAGGGCACCACTAGGCTTAGGCTAGGGCACCCCTAGGCTTAGGCTAGGGCCCCCCTAGGCTTAGGCTAAGGCTAGTTGTCAGCTAGCCTAAGGCTAGGGCTCAGCTAGCCTAAGGCTAGGGCACCCCTAGGCTTAGGCTAGGGCACCCCTAGGCTTAGGCTAGGACACATCTAGGCTTAGGCTAGGGCACCCCTATGCTTAGGCTAAGGCTAGGGCTCCACTAGACTAAGGCTAGGGCACCCCTAGCCTTAAGCTAGGGCACCCCTAGGCTTAGGCTAGGGCACCCCTAGGCTTAGGCTAAGGTTAGGGGACCCCTAGGTTTAGGCTAAGGCACATCTAGGCTAAGGCTAGGGCTCCCCTAGCCTATGGCTAGGGCACCCCTAGGCTTAGGCTATGTAACCCATAGACTTCGGCTAGGGCACCCCTAGGCTTGGGCTAAGGCTAGGACACCCCAAGGCTTAGGCTAAGGTACCCGAAGGCTTAGGCTAGGGCACCCCTAGGTTTAGGCTAGGGCACCCTAGGCTTAGGCTAAAGCTAGGGCTCCCATAGGCTTAGGCTAGGGCACCCTTAGGCTAAGGCTACGGCACCCCTAGGCTAAGGCTAGGGCACCCCTGGGCTTAGGCTAAGGCTAGGGGACCCCTAGGTTTAGGCTAAGGCACCCCTAGGCTTAGGCTCGGGCACACTTAGGCATAGGCTAGGGCACCCCTAGGCTTAGGCTAAGGCACCCTTAGGCTTAGGCTAAGGCACCTCGAGGCTTAAGCTAGGGCACCCCTAGGTTTAGGCTAGGGCAACCCTAGGCTTAGACTAAGGCTAGGGGACCCCTATGCTTAGGCTAAGGCACCCCTAGGCTTAGGCTAGGGCACCCCTAGGCTAAGGCTAGGGCACCCCTATGCTCAGGCTAGGGCACACCTACACTTAGGCTAGGGAACCCCTAGGCTTAGGCAAAGGCTAGGGATCCCCTAGCCTAAGGCTAGGGCACCCATAGGCTTAGGTAGGGCACCCCTAGGCTTAGGCTAGGGTACCCCTAGGTTTAGGCTAAGGCTAGGGCTCCCCTAGCCTAAGGTTAGGGCACCCTTAGGCTTAGGCTAAGGCACCCGTAGGCTTAGGCTAGGGCACCCCTAGGCTTAGGCTAAAGCTAGGGCTCCCCTACCCTAAGGCTAGGGCACCCATAGGCTTAGGCTAGGGCACCCCTAGGCTTAAGCTAGGGCACCCCTAGGCTTAGGCTAAGGCTAGGGTGCCCTAGCCTTAGGCTAGGGCACCACTAGGCTTAGGCTAGGGAACCCCTAGGCGTAGGCTAGGGCACCCCTAGGCTTAGGCTAAAACTAGGGCTCCCCTATCCTAAGGCTAGGGCACCCCTAGGCTTAGGGTAGGGCACCCCTAGGCTTAGCTAGAGCACTCCTAGGCTTAGGCTAGGGCACCCCTAGGCTTAGGGTAGGACACCCCTAGGGTTAGACTAGGGCACCCCTAGGCTTAGGCTAGGGCACCCCTAGGCTTAGGCCTGGGCAACCCTAGGCTTAGGCTAAGGCTAGGGCTCAGCTAGCCTAAGGCTAGGGCTCAGCTAGCCTAAGGCTAGGGCACCCCTAGGCTTGGCTAGGGCACCCCTAGGCTTAGGCTAGGGCACATCTAGGCTTAGGCTAGGGCACCCGTAGGCTTAGGCTAGGGCAACCCTAGGCTTAGGGTAGGGCACCCCTAGGATTATGGTAGGGCACCCCTAGGCTTAGGCTAGTGCACCCCTAGGCTTAGGCTAGGGCACCCCTAGGCTTAGGTTAAGGCTAGGGCACACTTAGGCTAAGGCTAGGGCAACCCTAGGCTTAGTGTAGGGCACCCCTAGGCTTAGACTAGGGCACCCCTAGGCATAGGCTAGGGCACCCCAAGGGTTTGGCTAAGGCTAGGGCTCCACTAGACTAAGGCTAGGGCACCTCTAGCCTTAGTCTAGGGCACCCCTAGGCTTAGGCTAGGGCACCTCTAGGCTTAGGCTAGGGAAACCCTAGGCTTAGGCTAGGGCACCCGTAGGCTTAGGCTAAGGTTAGGGCTCCCATAGCCTAAGGCTATGGCACCCCTAGGCTTAGGCTAGGGCACCCCTATGCTTAGGCTAGGGCACCCCTAGGCTTCGGCTAGGGCACCTCTAGGCTTACGCAAGGGCAAAACAAAGCTTAGGCTAGGGCACCCTTAGTCTTAGGCTAGGGCAACCCTAGGCTTAGGCTAATGCTAGGGCACCCCTTGGCTTATGCTAGGGCACCCCTAGGCTTAGGCAAGGGCACCCCTAGGCTTAGGCTAGGGCACATCTAGGCTTAGGCTAGAGCACCCCTAGGCTTAGGCTAAGGCTAGTGCTCCACTGGACTAAGGCTAGGGCACCCCTAGCCTTAGGCTAGGGCACCCCTAGGCTTAGGCTAGGGCACCTCTATGCTTCGGGTACGGCACCCCTAGGCTTAGGCTAAGGCTAGTGCTCCACTGGACTAAGGCTAGGGCACCCCTAGCCTTAGGCTAGGGCACCCCTAGGCTTAGGCTAGGGCACCCCTATGCTTCGGGTACGGCACCCCTAGGCTTAGGCTGAGGCTAGGGCTCCCCTAGCCTAAGGCTAGGGCACCCCTAGGCTTAGGCTAGAGCACCCATAGGCTTAGGCTAGGGAACCCCTAGGCTTAGGCTAGGGAACCCCTAAGCTTAGGCTCGGGCACCCCTATGCTTAGGCTAAGGCTAGGACTCCCCTAGCCTATGGCTAGGGCACCCCTAGGCTTAGGCTAGGGCACCCATAGGCTTCGGCTATGGCACCCCTAGGCTTGGGCTAAGGGTAGGGGACACCAAGGCTTAGGCTAAGGCACCCCTAGGCTTAGGCTAGGGCACCCCTAAGTTTAGGCTAGGGCACCCTAGGCTTAGGCTAAAGTTAGGGCTCCCATAGGCTTAGGCTAGGGCACCCTTAGGCTAAGGATACGGCACCCCTAGGCTCAGGCTAGGGCACCCCTAGACTTAGGCTAAGGTTAGGGGACCCCTAGGTTTAGGCTAAGGAACCCCTAGGCTTAGGCTCGGGCACACCTAGGCTTAGGCGAGGGCACCCCTAGGCTTAGGCTAAGGCACCCCTAGGCTTAGGCTAAGGCACCTCGAGGCTTAAGCTAGGGCACACCTAGGTTTAGGCTAGGGCAACCCTAGGCTTAGACTAAGGCTAGGGGACCCCTATGCTTAGGCCAAGGCACCCCTAGGCTTAGGCAAGGGCACCCCAAGGCTAAGGCTAGGGCACCCCTAGGTGCAGGCTAAGGCACCCCTACACTTAGGCTAGGGAACCCCTAGGCTTATGCTAAGGCTAGGGATCCCCTAGCCTAAGGCTAGGGCACCCTTAGGCTTAGGCTAGGGCAACCCTAGGCTGAGGCTAGGGCACCCCTAGGCTTAGGCTAAAGCTACGGCTCCCCTAGCCTAAGGCTAGGGCACCCATAGGCTTAGGCTAGGGCACCCCTAGGCTTAGCCTAGGGCACCCCTAGGTTTAGGCTAAGGCTAGGGCTCCCCTAGCCTAAGGCTAGGGCACCCTTAGGCTTAGGCTAGGGCACCCCGAGGCTTAAGCTAGGGCACCACTAGGCTTAGTCTAGGGCACCCCTAGGATTAGGCTAGGGCACCCCTAGGCTTAGGCTAGGGCGCACCTATGCTTACGTTAAGGCTAGGGCTCCCCTAGTCTAAGCCTAGGGCACCCTTAGACTTAGACTAGGGCACCCCTAGGCTTAGGCTAGGGCACCCCTAGGCTTAGGCTAGGGCACCCCTAGGATTAGGTTAAGGCTAGGGCTCCCCTAGCTTAAGGTTAGGGCACCCCTAGGCTTAGGTTAGGGCACCCCTAGGCTTAGGATTGGGCACCCTTAGGCTTAGGTTAGGGCACCCCTAGGCTTAGGCTAGGGCACCCCTAGGCTTAGGCTAGGGCACCCCTAGGCTTAGGCTAGGGCACCCCTAGGCTTAGGCTAGGACAGCCGTAGGCTTAGGCTAGTGTAACCCTAGGCTTAGGTAGGGAACACCTAGGCTTAGGTTAGGGCACCTCTATGCTTAAGATAGGCACCCCTAGACTTAGGCTAGGGTACCCCTAGGCTTAGGCTGGGGCAACCCTAGGCTTAGGCTAAGGCTAGGGCTCCCATAGCCTAAGGCTAGGGTACCCCTAGGCTTAGTCTAGGGCATCCCTATACTTAGGCTAGCGTACACCTTGGCTTTGGCTAGGGCACCCCTAGGCTTAGGCTAAGGCTAGGGCTCCTTTGGCATAATGTTAGGGCATCCCTAGGCTTGGGCTAGGGAACCCCTAGGCTTAGGCTAAGGCTAGGGCTCCTCTAGCCTAACGCTAGGGCATCCTTAGGCTTGGGTTAGGGAACCCCTAGGCTTAGGGTAGGGCACCCTAGGCATAGACTAAGGCTAGGGCTCCCCTAGCCTAAGGCTACGGCACCCCTATCCTTAGGCTAGGGCACCCCTAAGCTTAGGCTAGGGCACCCCTAGTCTTAGGCTAGTGCACCCCTAGGCTTAGGCTAGGGCACCCCTAGGCTTAGGCTAGGGCACCCCTAGGCTTAGGTAGGGAACCCCTAGACTTAGGCTAGGGCACCCCTAGGCTTAGGCTAGGGCACCCCTAGGCTTAGGCTAAGGCTAGGGCTCCTATAGCCTAACGCTAGGCCATCCCTAGGCTTGGGCTACGGCACCCTTAGGCTTAGGCAAGGGCACCCCTAGGCTTAGACTAAGGCTAGGGCTCCCCTAGCCTAAGGCTAGGTCACCCCCAGGCTTAGGCTAGGGAAGCCCTAGGTTTAGCCTAGGGCGCCCCAAGGCTTAGGCTAAGGCTAGGGCTCCCCTAGCCTAAGGTTATGGCACCCCTAGGCTTAGGCTAGGGCACCACTGGGCTTAGGCTAGGACACCCGTAAGCTTAGGCTACGGCACCCTTAGTCTTAGGCTAGGGAACCCCAAGGCTTAGTCTAAGGCTAGGGCTCCCCTAGCCTAAGGCTAGGGCACCCCTAGTCTTAGGCTAGGGCACCCATTGGCTTAGGTTAGGGCACCCCATGTCTTAGGCTAGGGCACCCCTAGGCTTAGGCTAGGACACCACTAGGCATAGGCTAGACACCCCTAGGCTTAGGCTAGGGCAACCCTATTCTTAGGCTAGAGCACCCCTAGGCTTAGGCTAGAGCACCCCTAAGCTTAGGCTAGGGCTCCCCTAGGCTTAGGCTAAGGCTAGGGCTCCCCTTGCCTAACCCAAGGCACCCCTAGGCTTAGGCTAGGGCACCCCTAGGCTTAGGCTAGGGCACCCCTAAGCTTAGGCTAGTGCACCCCTAGACTTAGGCTAGGGCACCCCTAGGCTAAGGCTAGGGCACCCCTAGGCTTAGGCTAGGGCACCCCTAGGATTAGGCTAGGTCACCCCTAGGCTTAGGCTAGGGCACATCTAGGCTTAGGCTAGAGCACCCCTAGGCTTAGGCTAAGGCTAGTGCTCCACTGGACTAAGGCTAGGGCACCCCTAGCCTTAGGCTAGGGCACCCCTAGGCTTAGGCTAGGGCACCCCAATGCTTCGGGTACGGCACCCCTAGGCTTAGGCTGAGGCTAGGGCTCCCCTACCCTAAGGCTAGGGCACCCCTAGGCTTAGGCTAGAGCACCCATAGGCTTAGGCTAGGGAACCCCTAGGCTTAGGCTAGGGAACCCCTAAGCTTAGGCTCGGGCACCCCTATGCTTAGGCTAAGGCTAGGGCTCCCCTAGCCTATGGCTAGGGCACCCCTAGGCTTAGGCTAGGGCACCCATAGGCTTCGGCTAGGGCACCCCTAGGCTTGGGCTAAGGGTAGGGGACACCAAGGCTTAGGCTAAGGCACCCCTAGGCTTAGGCTAGGGCACCCCTAAGTTTAGGCTAGGGCACCCTAGGCTTAGGCTAAAGCTAGGGCTCCCATAGGCTTAGGCTAGGGCACCCTTAGGCTAAGGCTACGGCACCCCTAGGCTCAGGCTAGGGCACCCCTAGACTTAGGCTAATGTTAGGGGACCCCTAGGTTTAGGCTAAGGAACCCCTAGGCTTAGGCTCGGGCACACCTAGGCTTAGGCGAGGGCACCCCTAGGCTTAGGCTAAGGCACCCCTAGCCTTAGGCTAAGGCACCTCGAGGCTTAAGCTAGGGCACACCTAGGTTTAGGCTAGGGCAACCCTAGGCTTAGGCTAAGGCTAGGGGACCCCTATGCTTAGGCTAAGGCACCCCTAGGCTTAGGCAAGGGCACCCCTAGGCTAAGGCTAGGGCACCCCTAGGTGCAGGCTAAGGCACCCCTACACTTAGGCTAGGGGACCCCTAGGCTTAGGCTAAGGCTAGGGATCCCCTAGCCTAAGGCTAGGGCACCCTTAGGCTTAGGCTAGGGCACCCCTAGGCTGAGGCTAGGGCACCCCTAGGCTTAGGCTAAAGCTACGGCTCCCCTAGCCTAAGGCTAGGGCACCCATAGGCTTAGGCTAGGGCACCCCTAGGCTTAGCCTAGGGCACCCCTAGGTTTAGGCTAAGGCTAGGGCTCCCCTAGCCTAAGGCTAGGGCACCCTTAGGCTTAGGCTAGGGCACCCCGAGGCTTAAGCTAGGGCACCACTAGGCTTAGTCTAGGGCACCCCTAGGCTTAGGCTAGAGCACCCCTAGGCTTAGGCTAGGGCACCCCTTGGCTTAGGTTAAGGCTAGGGCTCCCCTAGTCTAAGGCTAGGGCACCCTTAGACTTAGACTAGGGCACCCCTAGGCTTAGGCTAGGGCACCCCTAGGCTTAGGCTAGGGCACCCCTAGGCTTCGGTTAAGGCTAGGGCTCCCCTAGCTTAAGGTTAGGGCACCCCTAGGCTTAGGTTAGGGCACCCCTAGGCTTAGGATTGGGCACCCCTAGGCTTAGGTTAGGGCACCCCTAGGCTTAGGCTAGGGCACCCCTAGGCTTAGGCTAGGGCACCCCTAGGCTTAGGCTAGGACAGCCGTAGGCTTAGGCTAGTGTACCCCTAGGCTTAGGTAGGGAACACCTAGGCTTAGGTTAGGGCACCTCTATGCTTAAGATAGGCACCCCTAGACTTAGGCTAGGGTACCCCTAGGCTTAGGCTGGGGCACCCCTAGGCTTAGGCTAAGGCTAGGGCTCCCATAGCCTAAGGCTAGGGTACCCCTAGGCTTAGTCTAGGGCATCCCTATACTTAGGCTAGCGTACACCTTGGCTTTGGCTAGGGCACCCCTAGGCTTAGGCTAAGGCTAGGGCTCCTCTAGCATAACGTTAGGGCATCCCTAGGCTTGGGCTAGGGAACCCCTAGGCTTAGGCTAAGGCTAGGGCTCCTCTAGCCTAACGCTAGGGCATCCTTAAGCTTGGGTTAGGGAACCCCTAGGCTTAGGGTAGGGCACCCTAGGCATAGACTAAGGCTAGGGCTCCCCTAGCCTAAGGCTACGGCACCCCTATCCTTAGGCTAGGGCACCCCTAAGCTTAGGCTAGGGCACCCCTAGTCTTAGGCTAGTGCACCCCTAGGCTTAGGCTAGGGCACCCCTAGGCTTAGGCTAGGGCACCCCTAGGCTTAGGTAGGGAACCCCTAGACTTAGGCTAAGGCTAGGGCTCCTCTAGCCTAACGCTAGTGCATCCCTAGGCTTGGGCTACGGCACCCCTAGGCTTAGGCTAGGGCACCCCTAGGCTTAGACTAAGGCTAGGGCTCCCATAGCCTAAGGCTATGTCACCCCTAGGCTTAGGCTAGGGAACCCCTAAGTTTAGGCTAGGGCGCCCCAAGGCTTAGGCCAAGGCTAGGGCTCCCCTTGCCTAAGGTTAGGGCACCCCTAGGCTTAGGCTAGGGCACCCCTGGGCTTAGGCTAGGACACCCGTAAGCTTAGGCTAGGGCACCCTTAGTCTTAGGCTAGGGCACCCCTAGGCTTAGTCTAAGGCTAGGGCTCCCTAGCCTAAGTTTAGGGCACCCCTAGGCTTAGGCTAGGGCATCCCTAGGCTTAGGCTAGGGGACCCCTAGGCTTAGGCTAAGGCACCCCTAGGCTTAGGCTAGGGCACCACTAGGCTAAGGCTAGGGCAACCTTCGGCGTAGACTAAGGCTAGGGGACCCCTAGGCTTAGGTTAAGGCACCCCTAGGCTTAGGCTAGGGCACCCCTAGGCTAAGGCTAGGGCACCCCTAGGCTCAGGCTAGTGCACCCCTACACATAGGCTAGGGAACCCCTAGGCTTAGGCTAAGGCTAGGGATCCCCTAGCCTAAGGCTAAGGCAACCTTAGGCATAGGCTAGGTGACCCCTAGGCTTAGGCTAGGGCACCCTTACGCTTAGGCTAAAGCTAGGGCTCCACTAGCCTAAGGCTAGGGCACCCATAGGCTTAGGCTAGGTCACCCCTAGGCTTAGGCTAGGGCACCAGTAGGTTTAGGCAAAGGCTAGGGTTCCCCTAGCCTAAGGCTAGGGCACCCCTAGGCTTAGGCTAGGGCACCCCTAGGCTTAGGCGAGGGCACCCCTAGGCTTAGGCTAAGGCTATGCCTCCCCTAGTCTAAGGCTAGGGCACCCTTAGGCTTAGACTTGGGCACCCCCAGGCTTAGGCTAGGGCACGCCTAGGCTTAGGCTAGGGCACCCCTAGGCTTAGGCTAAGGCTAGGGCTCCCCTAGCCTAAGGCTAGGGTACCGCTAGGCTTAGGCTAGGGCACCCCTATACTTAGGATAGCGTACCCCTTGGCTTAGGCTAGGGCACCCCTAGGCTTAGGCTAACGCTAGGGCTCCCCTAGCTTAAGGCTAGGGCACATCTAGGCTTAGGTTAGGGCACCCCTAGGTTTAGGCTAGGACAGCCGTAGGCTTAGGCTAGGGTACCCTAGGCTTAGGTAGGGAACACCTAGGCTTAGGCTAAGGATAGGGCTCCCCTAGCCTAAGGCTAGGGTACAGCTAGGCTTAGGCTAGGGCACCCCCATACTTAGGCTAGCGTACCCCTTGGCTTAGGCTAGGGCACCCCTAGGCTTAGGCTAAGGCTAGGGCTCCTCTAGCATAACGCTAGGGCATCCCTAGGCTTGGGCTAGGGAATCCCTAGGCTTAGGCTAGGGCACCACTAGGCTTAGGCTAGGGCACCCCTAGGCTTAGGCTAAGGCTAGGGCTCCTCTAGCCTAACGCTAGGGCATCCTTAGGCTTGGGCTAGGGAACCCCTAGGCTTAGGCTAGGGCACCCTAGGCTTAGACTAAGGCTAGGGCTCCCCTAGCCTAAGGCTAGGACACCCCTAGCCTTAGACTAGGGCACCCCTAAGCTTAGGCTAGGGCACCCCTAAGCTTAGGCTAGGGCACCCCTAATCTTAGGATCGGGCACCCCTAGGCTTAGGCTAGGGCACCCCTAGGCTTAGGCTAGGGCACCCCTAGGCTTAGCTAGGGAACCCCTAGACTTAGGCTAGGGCACCCCTAGGCTTAGGCTAGGGCACCCCTAGGCTTAGGCTAAGGCTAGGGCTCCTATAGCCTAACGCTAGGGCATCCCTAGGCTTGGGCTACGGCACCCCTAGGCTTAGGCAAGGGCACCCCTAGGCTTAGACTAAGGCTAGGGCTCCCCTAGCCTAAGGCTAAGTCACCCCTAGGCTTAGGCTAGGGAACCCCTAGGTTTAGGCTAGGGCGCCCCAAGGCTTAAGCTAAGGCTAGGGCTCCCCTAGCCTAAGGTTAGGGCACCCCTAGGCTTAGGTTAGGGCACCCCTGGTCTTAGGCTAGGATACCCGTAAGCTTAGGCTAGGGCACCCTTAGTCTTAGTCTAGGGCACCCCTAGGCTTAGGCTAGGGCAACCCTATTCTTAGGCTAGGGCACCCCTAGGCTTAGGCTAGAGCACCCCTAAGCTTAGGCTAGGGCTCCCCTAGGCTTAGGCTAAGGCTAGGGCTCCCCTTGCCTAACCCTAGGGCACCCCTAGGCTTAGGCTAGGGCACCCCTAAGCTTAGGCTAGGGCACCCCTAGAATTAGGCTAAGGCACCCCTAGGCTAAGGCTAGGGCACCCCTAGGCTTAGGCTAGGGCACCCCTAGGATTAGGCTAGGGCACCCCTAGGCTTATGCTAGGGCACCCCTAGGCTTAGGCTAAGGCTAGGGCTCAGCTAGCCTAAGGCTAGGGCACCACTAGGCTAAGGCTAGGGCAACCTTCGGCGTAGACTAAGGCTAGGGGACCCCTAGGCTTAGGCTAAGGCACCACTAGGCTTAGGCTAGGGCACCACTAGGCTCAGGCTAGTGCACCCCTACACTTAGGCTAAGGAACACTTAGGCTTAGGCTAAGGCTAGGGATCCCCTAGCCTAAGCCTAAGGCAACCCTAGGCATAGGCTAAGTGACCCCTAGGCTTAGGCTAGGGCACCCTTAGGCTTAGGCTAAAGCTAGGGCTCCCCTAGCCTAAGGCTAGGGCACCCATAGGCTTAGGCTAGGTCACCCCTAGGCTTAGGCTAGGGCACCCCTAGGTTTAGGCTAAGGCTAGGGCTCCCATAGCCTAAGGCTAGGGCACCCCTAGGCTTACGCTAGGGCACCCCTAGGCTTAGGCTAAGGCTAGGGCTCCCCTAGTCTAAGGCTAGGGCACCCTTAGGCTTAGACTAGGGCACCCCCAGGCTTAGGCTAGGGCACGCCTAGGATTAGGCTAGGGCACCCCTAGGCTTAGGTTAAGGCTAGGGCTCCCCTAGCTTAAGACTAGGGCACACCTAGGCTTAGGTTAGGGCACCCCTAGGTTTAGGCTAGGACAGCTGTAGGCATAGGCTAGGGTACCCCTAGGCTTAGGTAGGGAACACCTAGGCTTAGGTTAGGGCACCCCTATGCTTAGGGTAGGCACCCCTAGACTTAGGCTAGGACACCCCTAGGCTTAGGCTGGGGCACCCCTAGGCTTAGGCTAAGGCTAGGGCTCCTCTAGCCTAACGCTAGGGCATCCTTAGGCTTGGGCTAGGGAACCCCTTGGCATAGGCTAGGGCACCCTAGGCTTAGACTAAGGCTAGGGCTCCCCTACCCTAAGGCTACGGCACCCCTAGCCTTAGGCTAGGGCACCCCTAAGCTTAGGCTAGGGCACCCCTAAGCTTAGGCTAGGGCACCCCTAGTCTTAGGCTAGTGCACCTCTAGGCTTAGGCTAGGGCACCCGTAGGCTTAGGCTAGGGCACCCCTATGCTTAGGTAGGGAACCCCTAGACTTAGGCTAAGGCAGCCCTAGGTTTAGGCTAGGGCACCCCTAGGATTAGGCTAAGGCTAGGACTCCTCTAGCCTAACGCTAGAGCATCCGTAGGCTTGGGCTACGGCACCCCTAGGCTTAGGCTAGGGCACCCCTAGGCTTAGACTAAGGCTAGGGCTCCCCTAGCCTATGGCTATGTCACCCCTAGGCTTAGGCTAGGGAACCCCTAGGTTTAGGCTACGGCGCCCCAAGGCTTAGGCTAAGGCTAGGGCTCCCCTAGCCTAAGGTTAGGGCACCCCTGGGCTTACGTTAGGACACCCATAAGCTTAGGCTAGGGCACCCTTAGTCTTAGGCTAGGGCACCCCTAGGCTTAGTCTAAGGCTAGGGCTCCCCTAGGCTTAGGCTAAGGCTAGGGCTCCCCTAGTCTAAGGCTAGGGCACCCTTAGGCTTAGACTAGGGCACCCCCAGGCTTAGGCTAGGGCACGCCTAGGCTTAGGCTAGGGCACCCCTAGGCTTAGGTTAAGGCTAGGGCTCCCCTAGCTTAAGGCTAGGGCACACCTAGGCTTAGGTTAGGGCACCCCAAGGTTTAGGCTAGGACAGCCGTAGGCTTAGGCTAGGGCACCCCTAGGCTTAGGCTAGGGCACCCCTAGGCTTAGGCTAGGGTACCCCTAGGCTTAGGCTAAGGCTAGGGCTCAGCTAGCCTAAGGCTAGGGCACCACTAGGCTAAGGCTAGGGCAACCTTCGGCGTAGACTAAGGCTAGGGGACCCCTAGGCATAGGCTAAGGCACCCCTAGGCTTAGGCTAGGGCACCCCTAGGCTAAGGCTAGCGCACCCCTAGGCTCAGGCTAGTGCACCCCTACACTTAGGCTAGGGAACCCCTAGGGTTAGGCTAAGGCTAGGGATCCCCTAGCCTAAGGTTAAGGCAACCTTAGGCATAGGCTACGTGACCCCTAGGCTTAGGCTAGGGCACCCTTAGGCTTAGGCTAAAGCTAGGGCTCTCCTAGCCTAAGGGTAGGGCACCCATAGGCTTAGGCTAGGTGACCCCTAGGCTTAGGCTAGGGCACCCCTAGGTTTAGGCTAAGGCTAGGGCTCCCCTAGGCTAAGGCTAGGGCACCCCTAGGCTTAGGCTAGGGCACCCCTAGGCTTAGGCTAAGGCTAGGGCTCCCCTAGTCTAAAGCTAGGGCACCGTTAGACTTAGACTAGGGCACCCCCAGGCTTAGGCTAGGACACGCCCAGGCTTAGGCTAGGGCACCCCTAGGCTTAGGTTAAGGCTAGGGCTCCCATAGCTTAAGGCTAGGGCACACCTAGGCTTAGGTTAGGGCACCCCTAGGTTTAGGCTAGGACAGCCGTAGGCTTAGGCTAGGGCACCCCTAGG
The DNA here is from genome assembly GCF_050624435.1 of Tenrec ecaudatus. Classification (NCBI taxonomy): domain Eukaryota; kingdom Metazoa; phylum Chordata; class Mammalia; order Afrosoricida; family Tenrecidae; genus Tenrec; species Tenrec ecaudatus. Next base: position 187,772 of record NW_027457716.1, read on the forward strand.
CTTAGTCTAAGGCTAGGGCTCCCCTAGGCTTAGGCTAAGGCTAGGGCTCCCCTAGTCTAAGGCTAGGGCACCCTTAGGCTTAGACTAGGGCACCCCCAGGCTTAGGCTAGGGCACGCCTAGGCTTAGGCTAGGGCACCCCTAGGCTTAGGTTAAGGCTAGGGCTCCCCTAGCTTAAGGCTAGGGCACACCTAGGCTTAGGTTAGGGCACCCCAAGGTTTAGGCTAGGACAGCCGTAGGCTTAGGCTAGGGCACCCCTAGGCTTAGGCTAGGGCACCCCTAGGCTTAGGCTAGGGTACCCCTAGGCTTAGGCTAAGGCTAGGGCTCAGCTAGCCTAAGGCTAGGGCACCACTAGGCTAAGGCTAGGGCAACCTTCGGCGTAGACTAAGGCTAGGGGACCCCTAGGCATAGGCTAAGGCACCCCTAGGCTTAGGCTAGGGCACCCCTAGGCTAAGGCTAGCGCACCCCTAGGCTCAGGCTAGTGCACCCCTACACTTAGGCTAGGGAACCCCTAGGGTTAGGCTAAGGCTAGGGATCCCCTAGCCTAAGGTTAAGGCAACCTTAGGCATAGGCTAGGTGACCCCTAGGCTTAGGCTAGGGCACCCTTAGGCTTAGGCTAAAGCTAGGGCTCTCCTAGCCTAAGGGTAGGGCACCCATAGGCTTAGGCTAGGTGACCCCTAGGATTAGGCTAGGGCACCCCTAGGTTTAGGCTAAGGCTAGGGCTCCCCTAGGCTAAGGCTAGGGCACCCCTAGGCTTAGGCTAGGGCACCCCTAGGCTTAGGCTAAGGCTAGGGCTCCCCTAGTCTAAAGCTAGGGCACCGTTAGGCTTAGACTAGGGCACCCCCAGGCTTAGGCTAGGACACGCCTAGGCTTAGGCTAGGGCACCCCTAGGCTTAGGTTAAGGCTAGGGCTCCCATAGATTCAGGCTAGGGCACACCTAGGCTTAGGTTAGCGCACCCCTAGGTTTAGGCTAGGACAGCCGTAGGCTTAGGCTAGGGTACCCCTAGGCTTAGTTAGGGAACACCTAGGCTTAGGTAAGGGCACCCCTATGCTTAGGCTAGGCACCCCTAAACTTAGGCTAGGACACCCCTAGGCTTAGGCTGGGGCACCCCTAGGCTTAGGCTAAGGCTAGGGCTCCCCTAGCCTAAGGAAAGGGTACCGCTAGGCTTAGGCTAGGGCACCCCTAGGCTTAGGCTAGGGGACCCCTAGGCTTAGGCTAGGGCACCCCTAGTCTTAGGCTAAGGCTAGGGCTCCTCTAGCCTAACGCTAGGGCATCCTTAGGCTTGGGCTAGGGAACCCCTAGGCTTAGGCTAGGGCACCCTAGGCTTAGACTAAGGCTAGGGCTCCCCTAGCCTAAGGCTAGGTCACCCCTAGGCTTAGGCTAGGGAACCCCTAGGTTTAGGCTAGGGCGCCACAAGGCTTAGGCTAAGGCTAGGGCTCCTCTAGCATAACGCTAGGGCATCCCTAGGCTTGGGCTAGGGAATCCCTAGGCTTAGGCTAGGGGACCCCTAGGCTTAGGCTAGGGCACCCCTAGGCTTAGGCTAAGGCTAGGGCTCCTCTAGCATAACGCTAGGGCATCCCTAGTCTTGGGCTAGGGAATCCGTAGGCTTAGGCTAGGGCACCCCTAGGCTTAGGCTAGGGCACCCTTGGGCTTAGGCTAGGACACCCTTAAGCTTAGGCTAGGGCACCCTTAGTCTTAGGCTATGGCACCCCTAGGCTTAGTCTAAGGCTAGGGCACCCCTAGCCTAAGGCTAGGGCACCCCTAGGCTTAGGCTAGGGTACCCCTAGGCTTAGGTTAGGGCACCCCTTGTCTTAGGCTAGGGCACCCCTAGGCTTAGGCTAGGACACCACTAGGCTTAGGGTAGGACACCCCTAGGCTTAGGCTAGGGCAACCCTATTCTTAGGCTAGGGCACCCTTAGGCTTAGGCTAGAGCACCCCTAAGCTTAGGCTAGGGCTCCCCTAGACTTAGGCTAAGGCTAGGGCTCCCCTTGCCTAACGCTAGGGCACCCCTACGCTTAGGCTAGGGCACCCCTAGGCTTAGGCTAGGGCACCCCTAAGCTTAGGCTAGGGCACCCCTAGACTTAGGCTAAGGCATCCCTAGGCTAAGGCTAGGGCACCCCTAGGCTTAGGCTAGGGCACCCCTAGGATTAGGCTAGGGCACCCCTAGGCTTAGGCTAGGGCACCCCTAGGCTTAGGCTACGGCTAGGGCTCAGCTAGCCTAAGGCTAGGGCACCACTAGGCTAAGGCTAGGGCAACCTTCGGCGTAGACTAAGGCTAGGGGACCCCTAGGCTTAGGCTAAGGCACCACTAGGCTTAGGCTAGGGCACCCCTAGGCTAAGGCTAGGGCACCCCTAGGCTCAGGCTAGTGCACCCCTACACTTAGGCTAGGGCACCCTTAGGCTTAGGCTGGGGCACCCCTAGACTTAGGCTAAGGCTAGGGCTCCTCTAGCCTAACGCTAGGGCATCCTTAGACTTGGGCTAGGGAACCCCTAGGCTTAGGCTAGGGCACCCTAGGCTTAGACTAAGGCTAGGGCTCCTCTACCCTAAGGCTATGGCACGCCTAGCCTTAGGCTAGGGCACCCCTAAGCTTAGGCTAGGGCACCCCTAAGCTTAGGCTAGGGCACCCCTAGTCTAAGGCTAGGGCACCCATAGGCTTAGGCTAGGTCACCCCTAGGCTTAGGCTAGGGCACCCCTAGGTTTAGGCTAAGGCTAGGGCTCCCCTAGCCTAAGGCTAGGGCACCCCTAGGCTTAGGCTAGGTCACCCCTAGGCTTAGGCTAGGGCACCCCTAGGCTTAGGCTAAGGCTAGGGCTCCCCTAGTCTAAGGCTAGGGCAGGCTTAGGCTTAGACTAGGTCACCCCCAGGCTTAGGCTAGGGCACGCCTAGGCTTAGGCTAGGGCACCCCTAGGCTTAGGTTAAGGCTAGGGCTCCCCTAGCTTAAGGCTAGGGCACACCTAGGCTTAGGTTAGGGCACCCCTAGGTTTAGGCTAGGACAGCCGTAGGCTTAGGCTAGGGTACCCCTAGGCTTAGGTAGGGAACACCTAGGCTTAGGTTAGGGCACCCCTATGCTTAGGCAAGGCACCCCTAGACTTAGGCTAGGACACCCCTAGGCTTAGGCTGGGGCACCCCTAGGCTTAGGCTAAGGCTAGGGCTCCTCTAGCCTAACGCTAGGGCATCCTTAGGCTTGGGCTAGGGAAACCCTAGGCTTAGGCTAGGGCACCCTAGGCTTAGACTAAGGCTAGGGCTCCCCTACCCTAAGGCTACGGCACCCCTAGCCTTAGGCTAGGGCACCCCTAAGCTTAGACTAGGGCCCCCCTAAGCTTAGGCTAGGGCACCCCTAGTCTTAGGCTAGTGCACCTCTAGGCTTAGGCTACGGCACCCCTAGCCTTAGGCTAGGGCACCCCTAAGCTTAGACTAGGGCCCCCCTAAGCTTAGGCTAGGGCACCCCTAGTCTTAGGCTAGTGCACCTCTAGGCTTAGGCTAGGGCATCCCTTGGCTTAGGCTAAGGCTAGGGCTCCTCTAGCCTAACGCTAGAGCATCCCTAGGCTTGGGCTACGGCACCCCTTGGCTTAGGCTAGGGCACCCCTAGGCTTAGACTAAGGCTAGGGCTCCCCTAGCCTAAGGCTATGTCACCCCTTGGCTTAGGCTAGGGAACCCCTAGGTTGAGTTAGGGCGCCCCAAGGCTTAGACTAAGGCTAGGGCTCCCCTAGCCTAAGGTTAGGGCACCCCTAGGCTTAGGCTAGGGCACCCCTGGGCTTAGGCTAGGACACCCGTAAGCTTAGGCTAGGGCACCCTTAGTCTTAGGCTAGGGCACCCCTAGGCTTAGTCTAAGGCTAGGGCTCCCCTAGCCTAAGGCTAGGGCACCCCTAGTCTTAGGCTAGGGCACCCCTAGGCTTAGGCTAGGGCACCCCTAGGCTTAGGCTAAGGCTAGGGCTCAGCTAGCCTAAGGCTAGGGCACCACTAGGCTAAGGCTAGGGCAACCTTCGGCGTAGACTAAGGCTAGGGGACCCCTAGGCTTAGGCTAAGGCACCCCTAGGCTTAGGCTAGGGCACCCCTAGCCTTAGGCTAGGGCACCCCTAAGCTTAGGCTAGGGCACCCCTAACCTTAGGCTAGGGCACCCCTAGTCTTAGGCTAGTGCACCCCTAGGCTTAGGCTAGGGCACCCGTAGGCTTAGGCTAGGGCACCCCTAGGCTTAGGTAGGGAACCCATAGACTTAGGCTAGGGCACCCCTAGGCTTAGGCTAGGGCACCCCTAGGCTTAGTCTAAGGCTAGAGCTCCTATAGCCTAACGCTAGGGCATCCCTAGGCTTGGGCTACGGCACCCCTAGGCTTAGACTAAGGCTAGGGCTCCCCTAGCCTAAGGCTAGGACACCCCTAGGCTTAGGCTAGGGAACCCCTTGGTTTGGCTAGGGCGCCCCAAGGCTTAGGCTAAGGCTAGGGCTCCCCTAGCCTAAGGTTAGGGCACCCCTAGGCTTAGGCTAGGGCACCCCTGGGCTTAGGCTAGGACACCCGTAAGCTTAGGCTAGGGCACCCTTAGTCTTAGGCTAGGGCACCCCTAGGCTTCGTCTAAGGCTAGGGCTCCCCTAGACTAAGGCTAGGGCACCCCTAGGCTTAGGCTAGGGCACCCCTAGGCTTAGGTTAGGGCACCCCTTGTCTTAGGCTAGGGCACCCCTAGGCTTAGGCTAGGACACCACTAGGCTTAGGCTAGGACACCCCTAGGCTTAGGATAGGGCAACCCTATTCTTAGGCTAGGGCACCCTTAGGCTTAGGCTAGAGCACCCCTAAGCTTAGGCTAGGGCTCCCCTATGCTTAGGCTAAGGCTAGGGCTCCCCTTGCCTAACCCTAGGGCACCCCTAGGCTTAGGCTAGGGCACCCCGATGCTTAGGCTAGGGCACCCCTAAGCTTAGGCTAGGGCACCCCTAGACTTAGGCTAAGGCACCCATAGGCGAAGGCTAGGGCACCCCTAGGCTTAGGCTAGGGCACCCCTAGGATTAGGCTAGGGCACCCCTAGGCTTAGGCTAGGGCACCACTAGGCTTAGGCTACGGCTAGGGCTCAGATAGCCTAAGGCTAGGGCACCACTAGGCTAAGGCTAGGGCAACCTTCGGCGTAGACTAAGGCTAGGGGACCCCTAGGCTTAGGCTAAGGTACCACTAGGCTTAGGCTAGGGCACCCCTAGGCTAAGGCTAGGGCACCCCTAGGCTCAGGCTAGTGCACCCCTACACTTAGGCTAGGGCACCCTTAGGCTTAGGCTGGGGCACCCCTAGGCTTAGGCTAAGGCTAGGGCTCCTCTAGCCTAACGCTAGGGCATCCTTAGGCTTGGGCTAGGGAACCCCTAGGCTTAGGCTAGGGCACCCTAGGCTTAGACTAAGGCTAGGGCTCCCCTACCCTAAGGCTACGGCACCCCTAGCCTTAGGCTAGGGCACCCTTAAGCTTAGGCTAGGGCACCCCTAAGCTTAGGCTAGGGCACCCCTAGTCTAAGGCTAGGGCACCCCTAGGCTTAGGTTAAGGCTAGGGCTCCCATAGCTTAAGGCTAGGGCACACCTAGGCTTAGGTTAGGGCACCCCTAGGTTTAGGCTAGGACAGCCGTAGGCTTAGGCTAGGGTACCCCTAGGCTTAGGTAGGGAACACCTAGGCTTAGGTTAGGGCACCCCTATGCTTAGGCTAGGCACCCCTAGGCTTAGGAAAATGCTAGGACACCCCTAGACTCAGGCTAGGGCACCCCCAGGTTTAGGCTAAGGCTAGGGCTCCCCTAGCCTAAGGCTAGAGCACCCCTAAGCTTAGGCTAGGGAACCCCTAGGCTTAGGCTAGGGCACCCCTAGGCTTAGGCTAAAGCTAGGTCTCCCCTACCCTAAGGCTAGTGTACCCTTAGGCTTAGGTTAGGGCAATCCTAGGCTTAGGCTAGGGCACCCCTAGGCTTAGGCTAGGGCACCCCTAGGCTTAGGCTAGGGCACCCCTAGCCTTAGGTTAAGGCTAGGGCTCCCCTAGCCTAAGGCTAGGGCACCCCTAAGCTCAGGCGAGGGCAACCCTAGGCTTAGGCTAGGGCACCCCTAGGCTTAGGCTAATGCTACGATTCCCCTAGCCTAAGGCTAGGACACCCTTAGGCTCAGGCTATGGCACCCCTTGGCTTAGGCTAAGGCACCCCTATCCTTAGGCTAGGACACCCCTAGGCTTAGGCTAGGGCACCCCTAGGCTTAGGCTAGGGAACCCCAAGGCTTATTTTAGGGCACCCCTAGGCTTAGGCTAGGGCACCCGTAGGCTTAGGCTAGGGCACCCCTAGGCTTAGGTTAGGGCACCCCTAGGCTTAGGCTAAGGATAGGACTCGCCTAGGCTAAGGCTAGGGAACCCCTAGGCTCAGGCTATGGCACCCCTAGACTTAGGCTTCGGCAATCATAGGCTTAGGGTAAGGCTAGGACTCGCCTAGCCTAAGGCTAGGGTACCCGTAGGCTCAGGCTAGGGCACAACTAGCCTAAGGCTAGGGCACCCCTATGCTTAGGCTAGGGCACCCCTAGGCTTAGGTTAGGGTACCCCTAGATTTAGGCTAAGGCTAGGGCTCCCCTAGCCTAAGGCTAGGGCACCGTTAGGCTTATTCTAGGGCACCCCTAGGCTTAGGCTAGGGCACCCCTAGGCTTAGGCTAAGGCTAGGGCTCGCCTACCCTAAGGCTAGGGCACCCCTAGGCTTAGGCTAGGGAACCCCTAGACTTAGGCTAGGGCACCCCTAGGCTTAGGCTAGGGCACCCCTAGGCTTACGCTAGGGCACCCTAGGCTTCGGCTAAGACACCCGTAGGCTTAGGCTAGGAAACCCGTAGGCTTAGGCTAAGGCTAGGGCTCCCCTAGCCTAAAGCTAGGACACCCCTAGGCTTAGGCTAGGGCACCCCTAGGCTTAGGCTAGGGCACTCCTATGCTTAGGCTAAGGCTAGGGCTCCCCTAGCCTAAGGCTAGGGAACCCCTAGGCTTAGGCAAGGGCGCCCCTAGACTTGGCTAAGGCAACGGCTCCCCTAGCCTCAAGTTAGGGCACCCCTCGACTCAGGATAGGGCACCCCTAGGCTTAGGCTAGGGCAATCCTAGGCTTAGGGTAAGGCTAGGGCTCCACTAACCTCAGGCTACGTCACCCCTAGGCTCAGGTTAGGGCACCCCTACGCTTAGGCTAGGGCACCCCTAGGCTTAGGAAAAGGCTAGGGCACCCCTAGGCTTAGGCTAGGGAACCCCTTGGCTTAGGCTAGGGCACCCCTAGGCTTAGGCTAAAGCTAGGTCTCCCCTACCCTAAGGCTAGTGTACCCTTAGGCTTAGGCTAGGGCACACCTAGGCTTAGGCTAGGGCCCCCCTAGTCTTAGGCTTGGGCACCCCTAGGCTTAGGCTAGGGCACCCCTAGCTTTAGGTTAAGGCTAGGGTTCCCCTAGCCTAAGGCTAGGGCACCCCTAAACTCAGGCGAGGGCACCCCTAGGCTTAGGCTAGGGCACCCCTAGCTTAGGCTAAGGCTACGGCTCCCCTAGCCTAACCCTAGGGCACCCCTAGGCTTAGGCTGGGGCACCCCTAGGCTTAGGCTAGGGCACCCCTAAGCTTAGGCTAGGGCACCCCGAGTCTTAGGGTAGGGCACCCCTAGGCTTAAGCTAGGGCACCCCTAGGCTTAGGCTAAGGCTAGGGCTCACCTAGCCTAAGGCTAGGGCACCCCTTGGCATAGTCTAGGGCACCCCTAAGCTTAGGCTAGGGCACACCTAGGCTTAGGCTAAGCCTAGGGCACCCCTAGCATAAGGCTAGGGCACACCTAGACTTAGGCTAGGGCAATCCTACGCTTAGTCTAGGGCACCCATAGGCTTAGGCTAGGGCACCCCTAGGTATAGGCTAAGGCTAGGGCTCCCCTAGCCTAAGGCTAGGGCTTCCCTAGGCTTAGGCTAGGGCACCCCTAAGCTTAGGCTAGGACACCCCTAGGCTTAAGCTAGGGCACCCCTAGGCTTAGGCTTAGACTAGGTATCCCCTAGCCAAAGATAGGGCACTCCTAGGCTTAGGCTAGGGCACCCATAGGCTTAGGCTAAGGCTAGGGCTCCCCTAGCCTAAGGCTAGGGCACCCCTAGGCTTAGGCTATGGCACCCCTAGGCTTGGCTAGGGCACCCCTAGGCTTACGATAATGTTAGGGCTCCCCTAGCCTAAGGCGAAGGCACCTCTAGGCTTAGGCTAAGGCACCCCTAGGCTTAGGCTAGGGCACCCATAGGTTTAGGCTAGGGCACCGCTAGGATTAAGCAAGGGCACCCCTAGGCTTAGGCTAGGGCACCCCAAGGCTTAGGCTAAGGCTAGGGCTTCCCTAGCCTAAGGCTAGGGCACCCCTAGGCTTAGGCTAGGGCAGCCCTAGGCTTAGGTTAGGGCACCCCTAGACTTTGGCTAGGGCACCCCTAGGCTTAGGCTTAGGCTAGGCCTCACCTAGCCTAAGGCTAGGGCACCCCTAGGCTTAGGCTTTTGCACCCCTAGGCTTAGGCTTGGGCAGCCCTAGGCTTAGGGTAAGGCTAGGGCTACCCTAGCCTAAGGCTAGGGCAGACCTATGCTTAGGCTAGGGCACCCCTAGGCTTAGGCTAGGGCAAGCCTATGCTTAAGCTAGGTCACCCCTAGGCTTAGGCTAAGTCTAGGGCTCCTTAGCCTAAGGCTAGGGCACCCATAGGCTTAGGCTAGGGCACCCCTACGCTTACGCTAGTGCACCCCTAGGCTTGGGCTAAGGCTAGGGCTCCCCAACATAAGGCTAGGGCACCCATATCCTTAGGCTTAGGCACCCCTAGGCTTTGGCTAGGGAACCCCTAGCCTAAGGCTAGGGCACCCCTAGGCTTAGACAAGGGCACCCCTAGGCTTTGGCTAGGGCTCCCCTAGCCTAAGTCTAGGACACCCCTAGGTTTAGTCTAGGGCACCCCGAGGCTTAGGCTAGTGCACCCCTAGGCTTAGGCTAAGGCTAGGGCTCCCAGCCTAAGGCTAGGGCACCCCTAGGCTTAGGCTAGGGCACGCCTAGGCTTAGGCTAGGGCACCCCTAGGCTTAGTATAGGGCACCCCTAGGCTTAGACTAAGACTAGGGCACCCATAGGCTCAGGCTAGGGCACCCCTACACTTAGACTAGGGCACCACTAGGCTTAGGCTAAGGCTAGGGATCCCCTAGCGTAAGGCTAGGTCACCCCTAGGCATAGGCTAGGGCACCCTTAGGCTTAGGCTAAGGCTAGGGCTCCCCTAGCCTAAGGCTAGGGCACCCCTAAACTTAGTTTAGGGCACCGCTAGACTTAGGCTAGGGCACCCCTCGGCTTGGCTAGGGCACCCCTAGTCTTAGGCTAAGTCTAGCGCTCCCCTAGCCTAAAGCCAGGGCACCCCTAGGCGTAGGCTAGGGCACCCCTACGCTTAGGCTAAGTCTAGGGCTACCATAGCCTAAGGCTAGGGCACCCATAGGCTTAGGCTAGGGCACACCTAGGTTTAGGCTAGGGCACCCCTAGGTTTCGGCTATGGCTAGAGCTCCCCTAGTCTAAGGCTAGGGCACCCTTAGGCATAGGCTAGGGCACCCCTAGGGTTAGGCTAAGGCACCCCTAGGCTTAGGCTAGGGCACCCCTAGGCTTAGGCTAGGACACCACTAGGCATAGGAAGGGCTCCCCTAGGCTTAGACTAAGGCTAGGGCTCCCCTAGCCTAAGGCCAGGGCACCCCTAGGCTTAGGTTAGGGCACCCCTAGTCTTAGGCTAAGGCTAGGGCTTCCCTTGCCTAAGGCTAGGGCACCCTTAGGCTTAGGCTAGGGCACCCCTAGGCTTAGGTTAGGGCACCCCTAGGCTTAGGTAGGGAACCCCTATGCTTAGGCTAGGGCACCCCTAGGCTTAGGCTACAACACCACTAGGCTTAAGAAGGGCACCCCTAGGCTTAGGCTAAGGCTACGGTTCCCCTAGCCAAAGGCTAGGGCACCTCTAGGCTTAGGCTAGGGCACCCCTATGCTTAGGCTAGGGCACGCCAAGGCTTAGGCTAGGGCAGCCCTAGGCTTAGGCTAAGGCTAGGGCTCGCCTAGCCTAAGGCTAGGGCAGCCCTAGGCTTAGGCTAGGGAACCCCTAGCCTAAGGCTAGGGCACCCCTAGGCTTAGGCTAGGGCACCCCTAGGCTTAGGCTAGGGCACCCTAGTCTTAGGCTAGGAAACCCCTAGGCTTAGGTTAGGGCACCCCTAGGCTTAGGTTAGGCCCCCCTATGCTTAGGCTAAGGCAAGGGCTCCCCTAGCCTAAGGCTAGGGCACCCCTAGGCTTAGGCAAGGGCACCCCTAGACTTGGCTAAGGCAACGGCTCCCCTAGCCTCAAGCTAGGACACCCCTAGACTCAGGCTAGGGCACCCCTAGGCTTAGGCTAGGGCAATACTAGGCTTAGGCTAGGGCTCCGCTAACCTCAGGCTACATCACCCCTTGGCTCAGGTTAGGGCACCCCTACGCTTAGGCTAGGGAACCCCTAGGCTTAGGAAAAGGCTAGGGCACCCCTAGATTCAGGCTCGGGCACCCCTAGGCTTAGGCTAGGGCACCCCTAGGTTTAGGCTAAGGCTAGGGCTCCCCTAGCCTAAGGCTAGAGCACCCCTAGGCTTAGGCTAGGGAACCCCTAGGCTTAGGCTAGGGCACCCCTAGGCTTAGGCTAAAGCTAGGTCTCCCCTACCCTAAGGCTAGTGTACCCTTAGGCTTAGGCTAGGGCACCCCTAGCCTTAGGCTAGGGCACCCCTAGGCTTAGGCTAGGGCACCCCTAGCCTTAGGTTAAGGCTAGGGCTCCCCTAGCCTAAGGCTAGGGCACCCCTAAGCTCAGGCGAGGGCAACCCTAGGCTTAGGCTAGGGCACCCCTAGGCTTAGGCTAATGCTACGACTCCCCTAGCCTAAGGCTAGGACACCCTTAGGCTCAGGCTATGGCACCCCTTGGCTTAGGCTAAGGCACCCCTATCCTTAGGCTAGGACACCCCTAGGCTTAGGCTAGGGCACCCCTAGGGTTAGGCTAGGGCACCCCAAGGCTTATTTTAGAGCACCCCTAGCCTTAGGCTAAGGCTAGGGCTCCCCTAGCCTAACCCTAGGGCACGCCTAGGCTTAGGCTAGGGCACCCCTAGGCTTAGGCTAGGGCACCCCTAAGCTTAGGCTAGGACACCCCTAGGCTTAAGCTAGGGCACCCCTAGGCTTAGGCTTAGGCTAGGTATCCCCTAGCCAAAGATAGGGCACTCCTAGGCTTAGGCTAGGGCACCCATAGGCTTAGGCTAAGGCTAGGGCTCCCCTAGCCCAAGGCCAGGGCACCCCTAGGCTTAGGCTATGGCACACCTAGGCTTGGCTAAGGCACCCCTAGGCTTACGATAATGTTAGGGCTCCCCTAGCCTAAGGCGAAGGCACCTCTAAGCTTAGGCTAAGGCACCCCTAGGCTTAGGCTAGGGCACCCATTGGTTTAGGCTAGGGCACCGCTAGGATTAAGCAAAGGCACACCTAGGCTTAGGCTAGGGCAGCCCTAGGCTTAGCCTAAGGCTAGGGCTCCCCTACCCTAAGGCTAGGGCACCCCTAGGCTTAGGCTAGGGCACCCCTAGGCTTAGGCTAAGGCTAGGGCTTCCCTAGCATAAGGCTAGGGCACCCCTAGGCTTAGGCTAGGGCAGCCCTAGGCTTACACTAAGGTTAGGGCTCGCCTAGCCTAAGGCTAGGGATCCCCTAGGCTTAGGTTAGGGCACCCCTAGGCTTTGGCTAGGGCACCCCTAGGCTTAGGCTTAGGCTAGGCCTCACCTAGCCTAAGGCTAGGGCACCCCTAGGCTTAGGCTTGTGCACTCCTAGGCTTAGGCTTGGGCAGCACTAGGCTTAGGGTAAGGCTAGGGCTACCCTAGCCTAAGGCTAGGGCAGACCTATGCTTAGGCTAGGGCACCCCTAAGCTTAGGCTAGGGCACCCCTAGGCTTAGGCTAGGGCAAGCCTATGCTTAAGCTAGGTCACCCCTAGGCTTAGGCTAAGTCTAGGGCTCCCCTAGCCTAAGGCTAGGGCACCCCTAGGCTTAGGCTAGGGCACCCCTAGGCTTACGCTAGTGCACCCCTAGGATTGGGCTAAGGCTAGGGCTCCCCAACCTAAGGCTAGGGCACCCCTATCCTTAGGCTTAGGCACCCCTAGGCTTTGGCTAGGGAACCCCTAGCCTAAGGCTAGGGCACCCCTAGGCTTTGGCTACGGCTCCCCTAGCCTAAGTCTAGGACACCCCTAGGTTTAGTCTAGGGCACCCCGAGCCTTAGGCTAGTGCACCCCTAGGCTTAGGCTAAGGCTAGGGCTCCCAGCCTAAGGCTAGGGCACCCCTAGGCTTAGGCTAGGGCACCCCTAGGCTTAGGCTTGTGCACCCCTAGACTTATGCTAAGGCTAGGGCTCCCATCCCAAGACTAGGGCACCCCTAGGCTTAGGCTAGGGCACCCCTAGGCTTAGGCTAGGGCACCGCTAGGATTAAGCAAAGGCACACCTAGGCTTAGGCTAGGGCACCCCTAGGCTTAGGCTAGGGCACCCCTAGGCTTAGGCTAAGGCTAGGGCTTCCCTTGCCTAAGGCTAGGGCACCCCTAGGCTTAGGTTAGGGCACCCCTAGGCTTAGGTAGTGAACCCCTATGCTTAGGCTAGGGCACTCCTAGGCTTAGGCTACAACACCACTAGGCTTAGGAAGGGCACCCATAGGCTTAGGCTAAGGCTACGGTTCCCCTAGCCCAAGGCTAGGGCACCCCTAGGCGTAGGCTAGGGCACCCCTAGGTTTAGGCTAGGGCACCTCTAGGCTTAGGCTAGGGCACCCCTAGGCTTAGGCTAGGGTACCCCTAGGCTTGGGCTAGGGCACACATAGGCTTAGGCTAGGGCAGCCCTAGGCTTAGGCTAGGGCACCCCTAGGCTTAGGCTAGGGCACCCATACGCTTATGCTAGGGAACCCCTAGGCTTAAGCTAAGGCTAGGGCTCCCTAGCCTAAGGCTAGGGCACCACTAGGCTTAGGCTAGGGCACCCCAAGGCTTAGGCTAAGGCTAGGACTCACCTAGCTTAAGGCTAGGGCACCCATAGGCTTAGGCTAGGGCAGCCCTAGGCTTAGGCTAGGGCACCCCTAGTCTTAGGCTAGGGCATCCGTAGGCTTAAGCTAGGGCACCCCTAGGCTTAGGCTAAGGCTAGGGCTCCCCTAGCCTAAGGCTAGGGCACCCCTATGCTTAGTCTAGGGCACCCCTAGGCATAGGCTAGGGCAAGCCTATGCTTAAGCTAGGTCACCCCTAGGCTTAGGATAAGTCTAGGGCTCCCCTAACCTAAAGCTAGGGCACCCATAGGCTTAGGCTAGGGCACCCCTAGGCTTAGGCTAGGTCACCCCTAGGTTTAGGCTAAGGCTAGGTATTCCCTAGCCTAAAGCTAGCGCACCCCTAGGATTAGGCTAGGGCACCCCTAGGCTTAGGCTAGATCACCCCAAGGCTTAGGCTAAGGCTAGGGCTCCCCTAGCCTAAGGCTAGGGCACCCCTAGGCTTAGGCTAGGGCACCCCTAGGCTTAGGCTTGTGCACCCCTAGACTTATGCTAAGGCTAGGGCTCCCATCCCAAGGCTAGGGCACCCCTAGGCTTAGGCTAGGGCACCCCTAGGCTTAGGCTAGGGCACCCCTAGGCTTAGGCTAAGGATTGGGCACCCATAGGCTCAGGGTAGGGCACCCCTACACTTAGACTAGGGCACCACTAGGCTTAGGCTAAGGCTAGGGATCCCCTAGCGTAAGGCTAGGGCACTCCTAGGCTTAGGCTAGGGCACCCCTAGGCTTAGGCTAAGTCTAGGGCTCCCCTAGCCTAAGGCTAGGCAACCCCTAAGCTTAGGCTAGGGCACCGCTAGACTTAGGCTAGGGCACCCCTAGGCTTAGGCAAGGGCACCCCTTGGCTTTGGCTAGGGCACCCCTAGGCTTAGGCTAAGGCTACGGCTCCCCTACCTGAGGCTAGGGCACCCCTAGGCATAGGCTAGGGTACCCCTAGGCTTAGGCTAGGGAACCCCTAGGCTTAGGCTAGGGCACCCCTAGGCTTAGGCTAGGGCACCCCTAGGTTTAAGCTACGGCACCCCTAGGCTTAAGCTAGGGTACACCTAGGCTTAGGCTAGGGCAGCCCTAGGCTTAGCCTAGGGCACCCCCAGGCTTAGGCTAGGGCACCCATAGGCTTAGGCTAGGGAACCCCTAGGCTTAAGCTAAGGCTAGGGCTCCCCTAGCCTAAGGCTAGGGCAACACAAGCCTTAGGCTAGGTCACCCCTAGGCTTAAGCTAGGGCACCTGTAGGCTTAGGTTAAGGCTAGGGCACCCCTAGCCTAAGGCTAGGGTACCCCTAGGCTTTGCCTAGGGCACCCCTAGGCTTAGGATAGGGAACCCCTAGGCTTAGGGTAGGGCACCCTCGGCTTAGGCTAGGGCACCCCTAGGTATAGGCTAAGCCTAGGGCTCCCCTACCCTAAGGCTAAGGCACCCCTAGGCTTAGGCTAGGGTACCCCTAGGCTTAGGCTAGGGCACCCCTAGGCTTTGGGCACCCCTAGGCTTAGTATAGGGCACCCCTAGGCTTAGGCTAAGGCTAGGGCCCCCATAGGCTCAGGCTAGGGCACCCCTATACTTAGACTAGGGCACCACTAGGCTTAGGCTTAGGCTAGGGATCCCCTAGCGTAAGGCTAGGGCACCCCTAGGCTTAGGCTAGGGCAACCCTAGGCTTAGGCTAAGGCTAGGGCTCCCATAGCCTAAGGCTAGGGCACCCCTAAACTTAGTTTAGGGCACCGCTAGACTTAGGCGAGGGCACCCCTAGGCTTGGCTAGGGCACCCCTAGGCTTAGGCTAAGTCTAGGGCTCCCCTAGCCTAAAGCCAGGGCACGCCTAGGCGTAGGCTAGGGCACCCCTACGCTTAGGCTAAGTCTAGGGCTACCGTAGCCTAAGGCTAGGGCACCCATAGGCTTAGGTTAGGGCATACCTAGGCTTAGGCTAGGGCACCCCTAGGTTTCGGCTATGGCTAGAGCTCCCCTAGTCTAATGCTAGGACACCCTTAGGCATAGGCTAGGGCACCCCTAGGGTTAGGCTAGGGCACCCCTAGGCTTAGTATAGGGCACCCCTAGGCTTAGGCTAAGACTAGGGCACCCATAGGCTCAGGCTAGGGCACCCCTACACTTAGACTAGGGCACCACTAGGCTTAGGCTAAGGCTAGGGATCCCCTAGCGTAAGGCTAGGGCACCCCTAGCCTTAGGCTAGGGCACCCCTAGTCTTAGGCTAAGGCTAGGGCTCCCCTAGCCTAAGGCTAGGGCACCCCTAAACTTAGTTTAGGGCACCGCTAGACTTAGACTAGGGCACCCCTAGGCTTGGCTAGGGCACCCCTAGGCTTAGGCTAAGTCTAGGTCTCCCCTAGCCTAAAGCCAGGGCACCCCTAGGCGTAGGCTAGGGCACCCCTACGCTTAGGCTAAGTCTAGGGCTACCGTAGCCTATGGCTAGGGCACCCATAGGCTTAGGCTAGGGCATACCTAGGTTTAGGCTAGGGAACCCCTAGGTTTCGGCTATGGCTAGAGCTCCCCTAGTCTAAGGCTAGGGCACCCTTAGGCATAGGCTAGGGCACCCTTAGGGTTAGGCTAAGGCACGCCTAGGCTTAGGCTAGGGCACCCCTAGGCTTAGGCTAGGACACCACTAGGCATAGGAAGGGCTCCCCTAGGCTTAGACTAAGGCTAGGGCTCCCCTAGCCTAAGGCCAGGGCACCCCTAGGCTTAGGCTAGGGCACCCCTAGTCTTAGGCTAAGGCTAGGGCTTCCCTTGCCTATGGCTAGGGCACCCTTAGGCTTAGGCTAGGGCACCCCTAGGCTTAGGTTAGGGCACCCCTAGGCTTAGGTAGGGAACCCCTATGCTTAGGTTAGGGCACCCCTAGGCTTAAGCTACGACACCACTAGGCTTAGGAAGGGCACCCCTAGGCTTAGGCTAAGGCTATGGTTCCCCTAGCCCAAGGCTAGGGCACCCCTAGGCTTAGGCTAGGGTACCCCTAGGCTTGGGCTAGGGCACGCCTAGGCTTAGGCTAGGGCAGCCCTAGGCTTAGGCTAGGGCACCCCTAGGCTTAGGCTAGGGCACCCCTAGTCTTAGGCTAGGGCACCCCTAGGCTTAGGCTAAGGCTAGGGCTCCCCTAGCCTAAGGCTAGGGCACCCCTATGCTTAGTCTAGTGCACCCCTAGGCATAGGCTAGGGCAAGCCTATGCTTAAGCTAGGTCACCCCTAGGCTTAGGATAAGTCTAGGGCTCCCCTAACCTAAGGCTAGGGCACCCATAGGCTTAGGCTAGGGCACCCCTAGGCTTAGGCTAGAGCACCCCTAGGTTTAGGCTAAGGCTAGGTATTCCCTAGCCTAAAGCTATGGCACACCTAGGATTAGGCTAGGGCACCCCTAGGCTTAGGCTAGATCACCCCAAGGCTTAGGCTAAGGCTAGGGCTCCCCTAGCCTAAGGCTAGGGCACCCCTAGGCTTAGGCTAGGGCACCCCTAGCCTTAGGCTAGTGCACCCCTAGACTTAGGCTAAGGCTAGGGCTCCCATCCCAAGGCTAGGGCACCCCTAGGCTTAGGCTAGGACACCCCTAGGCTTAGGCTAGGGCACCCCTAGGCTTAGGCTAAGGATATGGCACCCATAGGCTCAGGGTAGGGCACCACTACACTTAGACTAGGGCACCACTAGGCTTAGGCTAAGGCTAGGGATCCCCTAGCGTAAGGCTAGGGCACTCCTAGGCTTAGGCTAGGGCACGCCTAGGCTTAGGCTAAGTCTAGGGCTCCCCTAGCCTAAGGCTAGGGAACCCCTAAGCTTAGGCTAGGGCACCGCTAGACTTAGGCTAGGGCACCCCTAGGCTTAGGCTAGGGCACCCCTTGGCTTAGGCTAGGGCACCCCTAGGCTTAGGCTAAGGCTACGGCTCCCCTAGCCTGAGGCTAGGGCACCCCTAGGCATAGGCTAGGGCACCCCTAGGCTTAGGCTAGGGCACCCCTAGGCTTAGGCTAGGGCACCCCTAGGTTTAAGCTAGGGCACCCCTAGGCTTAAGCTAGGGTACACCTAGGCTTAGGCTAGGGCAGCCCTAGGCTTAGGCTAGGGCACCCCCAGGCTTAGGATAGGGCACCCATAGGCTTAGGCTAGGGAACCCCTAGGCTTAAGCTAAGGCTAGGGCTCCCCTAGCCTAAGGCTAGGGCAACACAAGCCTTAGGCTAGGGCACCCCTAGGCTTAAGCTAGGGCACCCGTCGGCTTAGGTTAAGGCTAGGGCACCCCTAGGCTTTGCCTAGGGCACCCCTAGGCTTAGGATAGGGAACCCCTAAGCTTAGGGTAGGGCACCCTAGGCTTAGGCTAGGGCACCCCTAGGTTTAGGCTAAGCCTAGGGCTCCCCTACCCTAAGGCTAAGGCACCCCTAGGCTTAGGCTAGGGTACCCCTAGGCTTAGGCAAGGGCACCCCTAGGCTTTGGCTAGGGCTCCCCTATCCTAAGGCTAGGACACCCCTAGGCTTAGGCTAGGGCACCCCTAGGCTTAGGCTAGTGCACCCCTAGGCTTAGGCTAAGGCTAGGGCTCCCAGCCTAAGGCTAGGGCACCCCTAGGCTTAGGCTAGGGCACCCCTAGCCTTAGGCTAGTGCACCCCTAGACTTAGGCTAAGGCTAGGGCTCCCATCCCAAGGCTAGGGCACCCCTAGGCTTAGGCTAGGACACCCCTAGGCTTAGGCTAGGGCACCCCTAGGCTTAGGCTAAGGATATGGCACCCATAGGCTCAGGGTAGGGCACCACTACACTTAGACTAGGGCACCACTAGGCTTAGGCTAAGGCTAGGGATCCCCTAGCGTAAGGCTAGGGCACTCCTAGGCTTTGGCTAGGGCACGCCTAGGCTTAGGCTAAGTCTAGGGCTCCCCTAGCCTAAGGCTAGGGAACCCCTAAGCTTAGGCTAGGGCACCGCTAGACTTAGGCTAGGGCACCCCTAGGCTTAGGCTAGGGCACCCCTTGGCTTAGGCTAGGGCACCCCTAGGCTTAGGCTAAGGCTACGGCTCCCCTAGCCTGAGGCTAGGGCACCCCTAGGCATAGGCTAGGGCACCCCTAGGCTTAGGCTAGGGCACCCCTAGGCTTAGGCTAGGGCACCCCTAGGTTTAAGCTAGGGCACCCCTAGGCTTAAGCTAGGGTACACCTAGGCTTAGGCTAGGGCAGCCCTAGGCTTAGGCTAGGGCACCCCCAGGCTTAGGATAGGGCACCCATAGGCTTAGGCTAGGGAACCCCTAGGCTTAAGCTAAGGCTAGGGCTCCCCTAGCCTAAGGCTAGGGCAACACAAGCCTTAGGCTAGGGCACCCCTAGGCTTAAGCTAGGGCACCCGTCGGCTTAGGTTAAGGCTAGGGCACCCCTAGGCTTTGCCTAGGGCACCCCTAGGCTTAGGATAGGGAACCCCTAGGCTTAGGGTAGGGCACCCTAGGCTTAGGCTAGGGCACCCCTAGGTTTAGGCTAAGCCTAGGGCTCCCCTACCCTAAGGCTAAGGCACCCCTAGGCTTAGGCTAGGGTACCCCTAGGCTTAGGCAAGGGCACCCCTAGGCTTTGGCTAGGGCTCCCCTATCCTAAGGCTAGGACACCCCTAGGCTTAGGCTAGGGCACCCCTAGGCTTAGGCTAGTGCACCCCTAGGCTTAGGCTAAGGCTAGGGCTCCCAGCCTAAGGCTAGGGCACCCCTAGGCTTAGGCTAGGGCACCCCTAGGCTTGGGCTAGGGCACCCCTAGGCTTAGCCTAGGGCACCCCTATGCTTAGGCTAAGGCTAGGGCACCCATAGGCTCAGGCTAGGGCACCCCTACACTTAAACTAGGGCACCACTAGGCTTAGGCTAGGGCACCCCTACGCTTAGGCTAAGTCTAGGGCTCCCCTAGCCTAAGGTTAGGGCACCCCTAAACTTAGGTTAGGGCACCGCTAGGCTTAGGCTAGGGCACCCCTAGGCTTGGCTAGGGCACCCCTAGGCTTAGGCTAAGGCTAGGGCTCCCCTAGCCTAAGGCCAGGGCACCCCTAGGCTTTGGCTAGGGCTCCCCTAGCCTAAGTCTAGGATACGCCTAGGCTTAGGCTAGGGCACCCTAGGCTTAGGCTAGTGCACCCTAGGCTTAGGCTAGTGCACCCCTAGGCTTAGGCTAGGGCACGCCTAGGCTTAGGCTAGGGCACCCCTAGGCTTAGTATAGGGCACCCCTAGGCTTAGGCTAGGGCACCCCTACACTTAGACTAGGGCACCACTAGGCTTAGGCTGAGGCTAGGGATCCCCTAGCGTAAGGCTAGTGCACCCCTAGGCTTAGGCTAGGGCACCCCTAGGCTTAGGCTAAGGCTATGGCTCCCATAGCCTAAGGCTAGGGCACCATTAAACTTAGTTTAGGGCACCGCTAGACTTAGGCTAGGGCACCCCTAGGCTTGGCTAGGGCACCCCTAGGCTTAGGTTAAGTGTAGGGCTCCCCTAGCCTAAAGCCAGGGCACCCCTAGGCGTAGGCTAGGGCACCCCTACGCTTAGGCTAAGTCTAGGGCTACCGTAGCCTAAGGCTAGGGCACCAATAGGCTTAGGCTAGGGCATACCTAGGCTTAGGCTAGGGCACCCCTAGGTTTCGGCTATGGCTAGAGCTCCCCTAGTCTAAGGCTAGGGCACCCTTAGGCATAGGCTAGGGCACCCCTAGGGTTTGGCTAAGGCACCCCTAGGCTTAGGCTAGGGCACCCCTAGGCTTAGGCTAGGACACCACTAGGTATAGGAAGGGCTCCCCTAGGCTTAGACTAAGGCTAGGGCTCCCCTAGCCTAAGGCCAGGGCACCCCTAGGCTTAGGTTAGGGCACCCCTAAGCTTAGGCCTGGGCAACCCTAGTCTTAGGTTAGGGCACCGCTAGGCTTAGGCTAGGGCACCCCTAGGCTTAGGCTAAGGCTAGGGCTTCCCTTGCCTAAGGCTAGGGCACCCCTAGGCTTTGCCTAGGGCACCGCTAGGCTTAGGATAGGGAACCCCTAGGCTTAGGCTAGGGCACCCCTAGGCTTTGGCTAGGGCTCCCCTATCCTAAGGCTAGGACACCCCTAGGCTTAGGCTAGGGCACCCCTAGGCTTAGGCTAGTGCACCCCTAGGCTTAGGCTAAGGCTAGGGCTCCCAGCCTAAGGCTAGGGCACCCCTATGCTTAGGCTAGGGCACCCCTTGTCTTAGGCTAGGGCACCCCTAGGCTTAGCCTAGGGCACCCCTAGGCTTAGGCTAAGGCTAGGGCACCCATAGGCTCAGGCTAGGGCACCCCTACACTTAGACTAGGGCTAAGGCTTAGGCTTAGGCTAAGGCTAAGGATCACCTAGCGTAAGGCTAGGGCACCCCTAGGCTTAGGCTAGGGCACCCCTAGGCTTAGGCTAAGGCTAGGGCTCCCCTAGCCTAAGGTTAAGGCACCCCTAAACTTAGGTTAGGGCACCGCTAGGCTTAGGCTAGGGCACCCCTAGGCTTGGCTAGGGCACCCCTAGGCTTAGGCTAAGGCTAGGGCTCCCCTAGCCTAAGGCCAGGGCACCCCTAGGCTTTGGCTAGGGCTCCCCTAGCCTAAGTCTAGGACACCCCTAGGCTTAGGCTAGGGCACCCCTAGGCTTAGGCAAGTGCACCCCTAGGCTTAGGCTAAGCCTAGGGCTCCCAGCCTAAGGCTAGGGCACCCCTAGGCTTAGGCTAGGGCATGCCTAGGCTTAGGCTAGGGCACCCTTAGGCTTAGTATAGGGCACCCCTAGGCTTAGGCTAAGGCTAGGGCACCCATAGTCTCAGGCTAGGGCACCCCTACACTTAGACTAGGGCACCACTAGGCTTAGGCTAAGGCTAGGGATCCCCTAGCGTAAGGCTAGGGCACCCCTAGGCTTAGGGTAGGGCACCCCTAGGCTTAGGCTAAGGCTAGGGCTCCCCTAGCCTAAGGCTAGGGCACCCCTAAACTTAGTTTAGGGCACCGCTAGACTTAGGCTAGGGCACCCCTAGGCTTGGCTAGGGCACCCCTAGGCTTAGGCTAAGTCTAGCGCTCCCCTAGCCTAAAGCCAGGGCACCCCTAGGCGTAGGCTAGGGCACCCCTACGCTTAGGCTAAGTCTAGGGCTACCGTAGCCTAAGGCTAGGGCACCCATAGGCTTAGGCTAGGGCATACCTAGGCTTTGGCTAGGGCACCCCTAGGTTTCGGCTATGGCTAGAGCTCCCCTAGTCTAAGGCTAGGGCACCCTTAGGCATAGGCTAGGGCACCCCTAGGGTTAGGCTAAGGCACCCCTAGGCTTAGGCTAGGGCACCCCTAGGCTTAGGCTAGGACACCACTAGGCATAGGCTAGGGCACCCCTAGGCTTAGGCTAAGGCTAGGGCTTCCCTTGCCTAAGGCTAAGGCACCCCTAGGCTTAGGTTAGGGCACCCCTAGGCTTAGGCCTGGGCAACCCTAGGCTTAGGTTAGGGCACCGCTAGGCTTAGGCTAGGGCACCCCTAGGCTTAGGCTAAGGCTAGGGCTTCCCTTGCCTAAGGCTAAGGCACCCTTAAGCTTAGGCTAGGGCACCCCTAGGCTTAGGTTAGGGCACCCCTAGGCTTAGGTAGGGAACCCTTATGCTTAGGCTAGGGCACCCCTAGGCTTAGGCTACGACACCACTAGGCTTAGGAAGGGCACCCCTAGGCTTAGGCTAAGGCTACGGTTCCCCTAGCCTAAGGCTAGGGCACCCCTAGGCGTAGGCTAGGGCACCCCTAGGCTTAGGCTAGTGCACCTCTAGGCTTAGGCTAGGGCACCACTAGGCTTAGGCTAGGGTACCCCTAGGCTTGGGCTAGGGCACACCTAGGCTTAGGCTAGGGCAGCCCTAGGCTTAGGCTAGGGCACCCCTAGGCTTAGGCTAGGGCACCCATACGCTTAGGCTAGGGAACCCCTAGGCTTCTGCTAAGGCTAGGGCTCCCCTATCCTAAGGCTAGGGCAACATAAACCTTAGGCTAGGGCACCCCTAGGCTTAAGCTAGGGCACCCGTAGCCTTAGGTTAATGCTAGGGCTCCCCTAAGCTTAGGATAGGGAACCCCAAGGCTTAGGCTAGGGCACCCTAGGCTTAGGCTAGGGCACCCCTAGGCTTAGGCTAGGGCACCCCTTGGCTTAGGCTAGGGCACCCCAAGGCTTAGGCTAAGGCTAGGGCTCACCTAGCTTAAGGCTAGGGCACCCCTAGGCTTAGGCTAGGGCAGCCCTAGGCTTAGGCTATGGCACCCCTAGGCTTAGGCTAGGGCACCCCTAGGCTTAGGCTAGGGCACCCCTAGGCTTAGGCTAAGGCTAGGGCTCCACTAGCCTAAGGCTAGGGCACCCTATGCTTAGTCTAGGGCACCCCTAGGTTTAGGCTAGGGCACCTCTAGGCTTAGGCTAGGGCACCCCTAGGTTTAGGCTAAGGCTAGGTATTCCCTAGCCTAAGGCTAGTGCACCCCTATACTTAGGCTAAGGCTAGGGCTCGCAGCCCAAGGCTAGGGCACCCCTAGGCTTAGGCTAGGGCACCCCTAGGCTTAGGCTAGGGCACCCCTAGGCTTAGGCTAAGGATAGGGCACCCATAGGCTCAGGCTAGGGCACCCCTACACTTAGACTAGGGCACCACTAGGCTTAGCCTAAGGCTAGGGATCCCCTAGCGTAAGGCTAGGGCACCCCTAGGCTTAGGCTAGGGCACCCCTAGGCTTAGGCTAAGTCTAGGGCTCCCCTAGCCTATGGCTAGGGAACCCCTAAGCTTAGGCTAGGGCACCGCTATACTTAGGCTAGGGCACCCCTTGGCTTAGGCTAGGGCACCCCTTGGCTTTGGCTAGGGCACCCCTAGGCTTAGGCTAAGGCTACGGCTCCCCTAGCCAGAGGCTAGGGCACCCCTAGGCATAGGCTAGGGCACCCCTAGGCTTAAGCTAGGGTACACCTAGGCTTAGGCTAGGGCAGTCCTAGGCTTAGGCTAGGGCACCCCCAGGCTTAGGCTAGGGCACCCATAGGCTTAGGCTAGGGAACCCCTAGGCTTAAACTAAGGCTAGGGCTCCCCTAGCCTAAGGCTAGGGCAACACAAGCCTTAGGCTAGGGCACCCCTAGGCTTAAAATAGGGCACCCGTAGGCTTAGGTTAAGGCTAGGGCACCCCTAGCCTAAGGCTAGGGCACCCCTAGGCTTTGCCTAGGGCACCCCTAGGCTTAGGATAGGGAACCCCTAGGCTTAGGGTAGGGCACCCTAGGCTTAGGCTAGGGCACCCCTAGGTATAGGCTAAGGCTAGGGCTCCCCTACCCTAAGGCTAAGGCACCCCTAGGCTTAGGCTAGGGCACCCCTAGTCTTTGGCTAGGGCTCCCCTAGCCTAAGGCTAGGACACCCCTAGGCTTAGGCTAGGGCACCCCTAGGCTTAGGCTAGTGCACCCCTAGGCTTAGGCTAAGGCTATGGCTCCCAGCCTAAGGCTAGGGCACCCCTAGGCTTAGGCTAGGGCACCCCTAGGCTTAGGCTAGGGCACCCCTAGGCTTAGCCTAGGGCACCCCTAGGCTTAGGCTAAGGCTAGGGCACCCATAGGCTCAGGCTAGGGCACCCCTACACTTAGACTAGGGCACCACTAGGCTTAGGCTAAGGCTAGGGATCCCCTAGCGTAAGGCTAGGGCACCCCTAGGCTTAGGCTAGGGCACCCCTAGGCTTAGGCTAAGGCTAGGGCTCCCCTAGCCTTAGGCTAGGGAACCCCTAAGCTTAGGCTAGGGCACCGCTAGGCATAGGCTAGGGCACCCCTAGGATTGGCTAGGGCACCCCTAGGCTTAGGCCAAGGCTAGGGCTCCCCTAGCCTAAAGCCAGGGCACCCCTAGGCGTAGGGTAGGGCAACCCTAGGCTTAGCCTAGGGCACCCAAAGGCTTAGGCTACGGAACCCCTACGCTTAGGCTATGGCACCCCTACGCTTAGGCTAAGGCTAGGGCTACCGTAGCCTAAAGCTAGGGCACCCATAGGCTTAGGCTAGGGCATACCCAGTCTTAGGCTAGGGCACCCCTAGGTTTCGGCTACGGCTAGGGCTCCCCTAGTCTAAGGCTAGGTCACCTTTAGGCATAGGCTAGGGCACCCCTAGGGTTAGGCTAAGGCACCCCTAGGCTTAGGAAGGGCACCCCTAGGCTTAGGCTAATGCTAGGGCTCCCCTAGCCTAAGGCCAGGGCACCCCTAATCTTAGGTCAGGGCACCCCTAGGCTTAGGCCTGGGCAACCCTAGGCTTAGGTTAGGGCACCGCTAGGCTTAGGCTAGGGCACCCCTAGGCTGAGGCTAAGGCTAGGGCTTCCCTACCCTAAGACTAGGGCACCCTTGGGCTTAGGCTAGGGCACCGCTAGGCTTAGCTAGGGCACCCCTAGGCTTAGGCTAAGGCTAGGGCTTCCCTAGCCTAAGGCTAGGGCACCCTTAGGCTTAGCCTAGGACACCCCTAAGCTTAGGCTAGGGCACCCCTAGTTTTAGGCTAGGGAGGCCCAAGGCTTAGGCTAAGGCTAGGGCTCCTCTAGCCTAAAGCTAGGGCACCCCTAGGCTTAGGCTAGGGCACCACGAGGCTTAGGCTAAGGCACCCCTAGGCTTAGGCTAGGGTACCCGTAGGCTTAGGCTAAGGCTAGGGTACCCCTAGGCTTACGCTAGTGTACCCCTAGGTTTAGGCTAGGGCACCCCTAAGCTTAAGCTGGGCACACCTAGTCTTAGGCTAGGGCACCCCTAGGCTTAGGCTAGGGCAATCCTAGGCTTAGGCTAGGGCACCCCTAGGCTTAGGCTAGGTCAACCCTAGGGTTAGGCTAGGGCACCCCTAGGCTTAGGCTAGGGCACCCCTAGGCTTATGCTAGGGCACCCCTAGGATTAGGCTGAGGCTACGGCCCCCTAAAGTAAGGTTAGGGCACCCCTAGGCATAGGCTAGGGCAGCCCTAGGCTTAGGCTAGGGCACCCCAAGGCTTAGGCTAGGGCACCCCTAAGTTTAGGCTAGGGCACCCCTTGGCTTAAGCTATGGCACACCTAGGCTTAGGCTAGGGCAGCCCTAGGCTTAGGCTAGGTCACCTCTAGGCTTAGGTTAGGGCACCCTTAGGCTTAGGCTAGGGAACCCCTAGGCTTAAGCTAGGGCACCCCTAGGCTTAAGCTAGGGCACCCCTAGGCTTAGGCTTAGGCTAGGGATCCCCTAGGCTAAGGATAGGGCACTCCTAGGCTTAGGCTAGGGCACCCCTAGGCTTAGGCTAGGGCACCCTTAGGCTTAAGCTAGGGCACCCCTAGGCTTAGCCTAAGGCTAGGGCTCCCCTAGCCTAAGGCTAGGGCAGCCCTAGGCTTAGGCTAGGGCACCCCTTGGCTTAGGCTAGGGCACCCCTAGGCTTAGGCTAGGGCACCCCTAGGATTAGCCTAAGGCTAGGGCTCCCCTAGCCTAACCCTAGGGCACTCCTAGGCTTAGGCTAGGGCTCCCCTAAGCTTAGGCTAGGGCACCCGAGTCTTAGGCTAGGGCACCCCTAGGCGTAGGCTAGGGCAACCTTAGGCTTAGGCTAAGGCTAGGGCTCACCTAGCCTAAGGCTAGGGCACACCTAGGCATAGGCTAGGGCACCCCTAAGCTAAGGCTAGGGCACCCCTAGGATTAGGCTAAGGCTAGGGCTCCCCTAGCTTAAGGCTAGAGCACCCCTAGGCTTAGGTTAGGGCACCCCTAGGCTTAGGCTAGCGCACCCGTAGGCTTAGGCTAGAGCACCCCTAGGCTTAGGAAGGGAACCCCTAAGCTTAGGTTAGGGCACCCCTATGCTTAGGCTAGGCACCAATATACTTAGGCTAGGGCACCCCTAGGCTTAGGCTGGGGCACCCCTAGGCTTAGGCTAAGGCTAGGGCTCCCCTAGCCTAAGGCTATGGTCCACCTAGGCTTAGACTAGGGCACCCCTATTCTTAGGCTAGCGGACCCCTTGGCTTAGGCTAGGGCACCCCTAGGCTTAGGCTAGGGCACCCCTAGTCTTAGGCTAGGGCACCCCTAGGCTTAGGCTAGGGGACCCCTAGACTTTGGCTAGGGCACCCTAGGCTTATGCTAGGGCACCCCTAGGCTAAGGCTAAAGCTAGGGCTCCTCTAGCCTAACGCTAGGGCATCCCTAGACTTGGGCTAGGGAACCCCTAGGCTTAGGCTAGGGCACCCTAGGCTTAGACTAAGGCTAGGGCTCCCCTAGCCTAAGACTAGGGCACCCCTAGCCTTAGGCTAGGGCACCGCTAAGCTTAGGCTAGGGCACCGCTAAGCTTAGGCTAGGGCACCCCTAGGCTTATGCTAGGGCACCCCTAGGCTTAGGCTAGGGCACCCGTAGGCTTAGGCTAGGGCATCCCTAGGCTTAGGTAGGGAACCCCTAGACTTAGGCTAGGGCACCCCTAGGCTTAGGCTAGGGCAACCCTAGGCTTAGACTAAGGCTAGGGCTCCCATAGCCTAAGGCTAGGTCACCGCTAGGCTTAGGCTAGGGAACCCCTAGGTTTAGGCTAGGTCACCCCTAAGCTTAGGCCAGGACACCCGTAGGCTTAGGCTAGGGAACCCCTAGGTTTAGGCTAGGGCGCCCCAAGGCCTGGCTAAGGCTAGGGCTCCCAAAGCCTAAGGATAGGGCACCCCTAGGCTTAGGCTAGGGCACCCCTAGGCTTAGGCTAAGGCTAGGGCTCCCCTAGTCTAAGGCTAGGGCACCCCTTGGCTTAAGCTAGGGCACCCCTAGGCTTAAACTAGGGCACCCCTAGGCTAAGGCTAGGACACCACTAGGCTTAGGCTAGGGCACCCCTAGGCTTAGGCTAAGGCTACGGCCCCCTCGCCTAAAGCTAGGGAACCCCTAAGCAGAGGCTAGCGCACCCCTAGGCTTAGGCTAGGGCACCCCAAGGCTTAGGCTAGGGCACCCCTAGGCTTAGGCTAGAGCACCCGTAAGCTTAGGCTAGGGCACCCCTAGGTTTAGGCTAAGGCTAGGGCTCCCCTTGCTTAACCCTAGGGCACCCCTAGACTTAGGCTAGGGCACCCCTAAGATTGGGCTAGGGCAACCCTAGTCTTAGGCTAGGGCACCCCTTGGCTTAGGCTAAGGCTAGGGCTCCCCTTGCCTAACCCTAGGGCACCCCTAGGCTTAGCCTAGGGCACCCCTAGGCTTAGGCTAGGGCACCCATAAGATTAGGCTAGGGCACCCCTAGTCTTAGGCTAGTGCTCCCCTAGGCTTAGGCTAAGGCTAAGGCTCCCCTAGCCTAAGGCTAGGGCACCACTAGGCTTAGGCTAGGGCACCCCTAGGCATAGGCTAGGGCACCCCTAGACTTAGGCTAGGGCACCCCTAGGCGTAGGCTAGGGCACCCCTAGGCTTAGGCTAGGGCACCCCTAGGCGTGGGCTAGGGCACCCCTAGGCTTAGGCTAAGGCTAGGCCTCCCCTAGCCTAAGGCTAGGGCACCCCTAGGTATTGGCTAGGGCACCCCTAGGCTTAGGCTAGGACACCCTTAGGCTTAGTCTAGGGCACCACTAGGCTTAGGCTAGGGCACCCCTACACTGAGGCTAAGGCTAGGGCTCCCCTAGCCTAAGACTAGGGGACCCCTAGGCTTAGGCTAGGGCACCCCTTGGCTTAGGCTAGGGCACCCCTAGGCTTAGGCTAGGCCACCCCTAGGATTAGGCTAAGGCTAGGGCCCCCCTAGCCTAACCCTAGGGCACTCCTAGGCTTAGGCTAGGGCACCCCTAGGCTTAGGCTAGGTCACCACTAAGCTTAGGCTAGGGCACCCGAGTCTTAGTCTAGGGCACCCCTAGGCGTAGGCTAGGGCAACCTTAGGCTTAGGCTAAGGCTAGTGCTCACCTAGCCTAAGGCTAGGGCACGCCTAGGCATAGGCTAGGGCACCCCTAAGCTTAGGCTAAGGCACCCCTAGGATTAGGCTAAGGCTAGGGCTCCTGTAGCTTAAGGCTAGAGCACCCCTAGGCTTAGGTTAGGGAACCCCTAGCCTTAGGCTAGGGCACCCCTAACTTAGGTTTTGGGACCCCTAAGCTTAGGCTAGGGCACCCCTAGGCTTATGCTAGGGCACCCCTAGGCTTAGCCTAGGGCACCCGTAGGCTTAGGCTAGGGCATCCCTTGGCTTAGGTAGGGAACCCCTAGACTTAGGCTAGGGCACCCCTAGGCTTAGGCTAGGGCACCCCTAGGCTTAGGCTAGGGCACCCCTAGGCTTAGGCTAGGGCACTCCTAGGCTTAGGGTAAGGCTAGGGCTCCCCTAGTCTAAGGCTAGGGCACCCCTAGGCTTAAGCTAGGGCACCCCTAGGCTAAGCCTAGGACACCAATAGGCTTAGGCAAGGGCACCCCTAGTCTTAGGCTAAGGCTACGGCCCCCTCGCCTAAGGCTAGGGCACGCCTAGGCTTAGGGTAGGGCACCCCTAGGCTTAGGCTAGGGCACCCCTAGACTTAGGCTAGAGCACCCCTAAGCTTAGGCTAGGGCACCCCTAGGCTTAGGCTAAGGCTAGGGCTCCCCTTGCCTAACCCGAGTGCACCCCTAGGCTTAGGCTAGGGCACCCCTAGGCTTAGGCTAGGGCACCCCTAAGATTAGGCTAGGGCAACCCTAGTCTTAGGCTAGGGCACCCCTAGGCTTAGGCTAAAGCTAGGGCTCCCCTTGCCTAACCCTAGGGCACCCCTAGGAGTAGGTTAGGGCACCCCTAGGCTTAGGCTAGGGAACCCCTAAGATTAGGCTAGGGCACCCCTAGTTTTAGGGTAGGGTACTCCTAGGTTTAGGCTAAGGCTAGGGCTCCCCTAGCCTAAGGCTAGGGCACCACTAGGCTTAGGCTAGGGCACCCCTAGGCGTAGGCTACGGCACCCCTAGGCTTAGGCTAGGGCACCCCTAGGCATAGGCTAGGGCACCCCTAGGCTTAGGCTAAGGCTAGGGCTCAGCTAGCCTAAGGCTAGGGTACCCCTAGGCTTAGGCTAGGGCAACCCTAGGCGTAGACTAAGGCTCGGGGACCCCTAGGCTTAGACTAAGGCACCCCTAGGCTTAGGTTAGGGCACCCCTAGGCTAAGGCTAGGGCACCCCTAGGCTCAGGCTAGGGCACCCCTACACTTAAGCTAGGGAACCCCTAGGCTTAGACTAAGGCTAGGGATCCCTTAGCCTAAGGCTAAGGCACCCCTAGGCGTAGGCTAGGTGACCCCTAGGCTTAGGCTTGGGCACCCCTAGGTTTAGGCTAAGGCTAGGGCTCCCCTAGCATAAGGCTAGGGCACCCCTAGGCTTAGGCTAGGGCACCCCTAGGCTTAGGCTAGGGCACCCCTAGGCTTCGGCTAAGGCTAGGGCTCCTCTAGTCTAAGGCTAGGGCACCCTTAGGCTTAGTCAAGGGCACCCCTAGGCTTAGCTTAGGGAACCCCTAGGCGTAGGCTAGGGCACCCCTAGGCTTAGGCTAGGGCACCCCTAGGCGTGGGCTAGGGCACCCCTAGGCTTAGGCTAGGGCACCCCTAGGCGTGGGCTAGGGCACCCCTAGGCTTAGGCTAAGGCTAGGGCTCCCCTAGGCTAAGGCTAGGGCACCCCTAGGTATAGGCTAGGGCACCCCTAGGCTTAGGCTAGGACACCCCTAGGCTTAGTCTAGGGCACCACTAGGCTTAGGCTAGGGCACCCCTATACTTAGGCTAAGGCCAGGGCTCCCCTAGCCTAAGACTAGGGCACCCCTAGGCTTAGGCTAGGGCACCCCTTGGCTTAGGCTAGGGCACCCCTAGGCTTAGGTTAGGGCACCCCTAGGATTAGGCTAAGGCTAGGGCCCCCCTAGCCTAACCCTAGGGCACTCCTAGGCTTAGGCTAGGGCACCCCTAGCCTTAGGCTAGGGCACCACTAAGCTTATGCTAGGGCACCCGAGTCTTAGGCTAGGGCACCCCTAGGCGTAGGCTAGGGCAACCTTAGGCTTCGGCTAAGGCTAGGGCTCACCTAGCCTAAGGCTAGGGCACTCCTAGGCATAGGCTAGGGCACCCGAGTCTTAGGCCTGGGCACCCATAGGCATAGGCTAGGGCAACCTTAGGCTTAGGCTAAGGCTAGGGCTCACCTAGCCTAAGGCTAGGGCACGCCTAGGCATAGGCTAGGGCACCCCTAAGCTTAGGTTAAGGCACCCCTAGGATTAGGATAAGGCTAGGGCTCCTGTAGCCTAAGGCTAGAGCACCCCTAGGCTTAGGTTAGGGCACCCCTAGGCTTAGGATAGGGCACCCCTAGGTTTAGGCTCTGGCACCCCTAGGCTTAGGCTAAGGCTAGGGTTCCCTAGCATAAGGCTAGGGTACACCTAGGCTTAGGCTAGGGTACCCCTATACTTAGGCTTGGGCACCCCTTGGCTTAGGCTAGGGCACCCCTAGGCTAAGGCTAGGGCTCCTCTAGCCTAACGCTAATGCATCCCTAGGCTTGGGCTAGGGAACCCCTAGGCTTAGGCTAGGGCACCCTAGGCTTAGACAAAGGCAAGGGCTCCCCTAGCCTAAGACTAGGGCACCCCTAGCCTTCGGCTAGGGCACCCCTAACTTAGGTTTTGGCACCCCTAAGCTTAGGCTAGGGCACCACTAGGCTTATGCTAGGGCACCCCTAGGCTTAGCCTAGGGCACCCGTAGGCTTAGGCTAGGGCATCTTTAGCCTTAGGTAGGGAACCCCTAGACTTAGGCTAGGGCACCCCTAGGCTTAGGCTAGGGCACCCCTAGGCTTAGTCTAGGGCACCACTAGGCTTAGGCTAGGGCACCCCTAGGCGTAGGCTAGGGCACACTAGGCTTAGGCTAGGGAACCCCTAGGCGTAGGCTAGGGCACCCCTAGGCTTAGGCTAGGGCACCACTAGGCGTGTGCTAGGGCACCCCTAGGCTTATTCTAAGGCTAGGGCTCAGCTAGCCTAAGGCTAGGGCACCCCTAGGCTTAGGCTAGGGCAACCCTAGGTGTAGACTAAGGCTCGGGGACCCCTAGGATTAGGCTAAGGCACCCCTAGGCTTAGGTTAGGGCACCCCTAGGCTAAGGCTAGGGCACCCCTAGGCTCAGGCTAGCGCACCTCTACACTTAGGCTAGGGAACCCCTAGGATTAGACTAAGGCTAGGGATCCCCTAGCCTAAGGCTAAGGCACCCCTAGGCGTAGGCTAGGTGACCCCTAGGCTTAGGCTAGGGCACCCCTAGGTTAAGGCTAAGGCTTGGGCGCCCCTAGCCTAAGGCTAGGTCACCCCTAGGCTTGAGCTGGGGCTCCCCAAGTCTAAGGCTAGGGCACCCTTAGGCTTAGACTAGGGCACCCCTAGGCTTAGTCTAGGGCACCCCTAGGCTTAGGCTAGGGCACCCCTAGGCTTAGGCTAGGGTACACCTAGGCTTAGGCTAGGGTACCCCTATACTTAGGCTTGCGCACCCCTTGGCTTAGGCTAGGGCACCCCTAGGCTAAGGCTAGGGCTCCTCTAGCCTAACGCTAAGGCATCCCTAGGCTTGGGCTAGGGAACCCCTAGGCTTAGGCTAGGGCACCCTAGGCTTAGACAAAGGCAAGGGCTCCCCTAGCCTAAGACTAGGGCACCCCTAGCCTTCGGCTAGGGCACCCCTAACTTAGGTTTTGGCACCCCTAAGGTTAGGCTAGGGCACCACTAGGCTTATGCTAGGGCACCCCTAGGCTTAGCCTAGGGCACCCGTAGGCTTAGGCTAGGGCATCTTTAGCCTTAGGTAGGGAACCCCTAGACTTAGGCTAGGGCACCCCTAGGCTTAGGCTAGGGCACCCCTAGGCTTAGGCTAGGGCACCCCTAGGCTTAGGCTAGGGCACCCCTAGGCTTAGGCTAGGGCACTCCTAGGCTTAGGGTAAGGCTAGGGCTCCCCTAGTCTAAGGCTAGGGCACCCCTAGGCTTAAGCTAGGGGACCCCTAGGCTAAGGCTAGGACACCACTAGGCTTAGGCAAGGGCACCCCTAGTCTTAGGCTAAGGCTACGGCCCCCTCGCCTAAGGCTAGGGCATGCCTAGGCTTAGGCTAGGGCACCCCTAGGCGTAGGCTAGGGCACACTAGGCTTAGGCTAGGGAACCCCTAGGCGTAGGCTAGGGCACCCCTAGGCTTAGGCTAGGGCACCCCATGGCTTAGAAAGGGCACCCCTAGGCTTACGCGAAGGCTACGGCCCCCTCGCCTAAGGTTAGGGCACCCCTAGGCTTAGGCTAGTGCACCCCTAAGCTTAGGCTAGGGCACCCCTAGGCTTATTATAAGGCTAGGGCTCCCCTTGCCTAACCCGAGGGAACCCCTAGGCTTAGGCTAGGGCACCCCTAGGCTTAGGCTAGGCCACCCCTAAGATTAGGCTAGGGCACCCCTAGTCTTAGGCTAGGGCACCCCTAGACTTAGGCTAAGGCTGGGGTCCCCTTGCCTAAACCTAGGTCACCCCTAGGCTTAGGTTAGGGCACCCTTAGGCTTAGGCTAGGGCAACCCTAAGATTAGGGTAGGGCACCCCTAGGTTTAGGCTAAGGCTAGGGCTCCCCTAGCCTAAGGCAAGGGCACCACTAGGCTTAGGCTAGGGCACCCCTAGGCGTAGGCTAGGGCACACTAGGCTTAGGCTAGGGAACCCCTAGGCGTAGGCTAGGGCACCCCTAGGCTTAGGCTAGGGCACCACTAGGCGTGGGCTAGGGCACCCCTAGGCTTAGTCTAAGGCTAGGGCTCAGCTAGCCTAAGGCTAGGGCACCCCTAGGCTTAGGCTAGGGCAACCCTAGGTGTAGACTAAGGCTCGGGGACCCCTAGGATTAGGCTAAGGCACCCCTAGGCTTAGGTTAGGGCACCCCTAGGCTAAGGCTAGGGCACCCCTAGGCTCAGGCTAGCGCACCTCTACACTTAGGCTAGGGAACCCCTAGGATTAGACTAAGGCTAGGGATCCCCTAGCCTAAGGCTAAGGCACCCCTAGGCGTAGGCTAGGTGACCCCTAGGCTTAGGCTAGGGCACCCCTAGGTTTAGGCTAAGGCTTGGGCGCCCCTAGCCTAAGGCTAGGTCACCCCTAGGCTTGAGCTGGGGCTCCCCAAGTCTAAGGCTAGGGCACCCTTAGGCTTAGACTAGGGCACCCCTAGGCTTAGGCTAGGGAACCCCTAGGCTAAGGCTAGGGCACCCCTAGGCTTAGGTTAAGGCTAGGGCACCCCTAGCTTAAAGCTAGGGCACCCCTAGGCTTAGGTTACGGCACCCATAGGCTTAGGCTAGGGCACACTTAGGCTTAGGCTAGGGCACCGCTAGGCTTAGGTAGGGAACCCCTACGCTTAGGTTACGGCACCCCTATGCTTAGGCTAGGCACCCCTAGACTTAGGCTAGGGCACACCTAGGATTAGGCTAGGGCACCCCTAGGCTTAGGCTCAGGCTACGGCTCCTCTAGCCTAACGCTAGGGTATCCCTAGGCTTGGGTTAGGGCACCCCTTGGCTTAGGCTAGGGCACCCCTAGGCTTAGAATAAGGCTAGGGCTCCCCTTGCCTAACGCTTGGTCACCCATAGGCTTAGGCTAGGGAAACACTAGGTTTAGGCTAGGGCGCCCCAAGGCTTGCGCTAAGGCTAGGGCTCCCCTAACCTAAGGTTAGGGAACTCATAGGCTTAGACTAGGGCACCCCTAGGCTTAGGCTAGGGCACCTCTAGGCTTAGGCTAGGACACCACTAGGCTTAGGCTAGGGCACCCCTAGGCTTAGGCTAGGACACCCCTAGGCTTAGGCTAGGGCACCCTTAAGCTTAGGCTAGGGCACCCCTAGGCTTAGGCTAAGGCTAGCGCTCCCCTTGTCTAACCCTAGGGCACCCCTAGGCTTAGGCTAGGGCACCCCTAGTCTTAGGCTAGGGCACCCCTAAGCTTAGGCTAGGGCACCCCTAGTCTTAGCCTAGGGCACCCCTAGGCTTAGGATAAGGCTAGGGCTCCCCTAGCCTTAGGCTAGGGCACCACTAGTCTTAGGCTAGGGAACCCCTAGTCGTAGGCTAGGGCACCCCTATGCTTAGGCTAGGGCACCCCTAGGCTTACGGTAGGGTACCCCTAGGCTTAGGCTAGGGCACCCCTAGGCTTAGGCTAGGGCACCCCTAGGCTTAGGTTAAGGCTAGGGCTCAGCTAGGCTAAGTCTAGGGCAACCCTAGGCTTAGGGTAGGACGCCCCTATGGTTAGACTAGGGCACCCCTAGGCTTAGGCTAGGGCACCCCTAGGGTTAAGCTAAGGCTAGGGCTCCACTAGACTAAGGCTAGGGCACCTCTAGCCTAAGGCTATGGCACCCCTAGGATTAGGCTAGGGCACACCTAAGCTTAGGCTAGGGCACCTCTAGGCTTAGGCTAGGGAACCCCTAGGCTTAGGCTAGGGCACCCCTAGGCTTAGGCTATGGCACCCCTAGGCTTAGGCTAGGGCAGCCCTAGGCTTACGCTAGGGCACCAATAAGCTTAGGCTAGGGCACCCCTAGTCTTAGGCTAGGGCACCCCTAGGCTTAGGCTAAGGCACCACTAGGCTTAGGCTAGGGCACCCCTAGGCTTAGGCTAGGGCACCCCTCGGCTTAGTCTAAGGCTAGGGCTCAGCTAGCCTAAGGCTTAGGCTCAGCTAGCCTAAGGCTAGGGCACCCCTAAGCTTAGGTTCGGGCACCTCTAGGCTCTGGCTAGGGCACATCTATGCTTAGGCTAGGGCACCCCTAGGCTTAGGCTAGGGCAACCCTAGGCTTAAGGTAGGGCACCCCTAGGATTATGGTAGGGCACCCCTAGGCTTAGGCTAAGGCACCCCTAGGCTTAGGTTAAGGCTAGGGCTCAGCTAGGCTAAGGCTAAAGCAACCCTAGGCTTAGGGTAGGGCACCCTTAGGCTTAGACTAGGGCACCCTAGGATTAGGCTATGGCACCCCTAGGGTTAGGCTAAGGCTAGGGCTCGACTAGACTAAGGCTAGGGCACCTCTAGCCTTAGGCTAGGGCACCCCTAGGTTAAGGCTAGGTCACCCCTAGGCTTAGGCTAGGACAGCCATAGGCTTAGGGTAGGGTACCCCTAGGCTTAGGTAGGGAACACTTAGGCTTAGGTTAGAGCACCCCTATGCTTAGGCTAGGCACCCCTAGACTTAAGCTAGGGCACCCCTAGGCTTAGGCTGGGGCACCCCTAGTCTTAGGCTAAGGCTAGGGCTCCCCTAGCCTAAGGCTAGGGTACCCCTAGGCTTAGGCTAGGGCACCCCTGTAATTAGGCTAGCGTACCCCTTGACTTAGGCTAGGACACCCCTAGGCTTAGGCTAAGGCTAGGGCTCCTCTAGCATAACGGTAGGGCATCCCTAGGATTGGGCTAGGGAACCCCTAGGCTTAGGCTAGGGCACCCCTGGGCTTAGGCTAGGGCACCCCTAGGATTAGGCTAAGGCTAGGGCTCCTCTAGCCTAACGCTAGGGCATCATTAGGCTTGGGCTAGGGAACCCCTAGGCTTAGGCTAGGGCACCCTAGGCTTAGACTAAGGCTAGGGCTCCCCTAGCGTAAGGCTAGGGCACCCGTAGCCTAAGGCTAGGGCACCCCTAAACTTAGGCTAGGGCACCCCCAAGCTTAGGCTAGGGCACCCGTAGTCTTAGGCTAGTGCACCCCTAGGCTTAGGCTAGGGCACCCGTAGGTTTAGGGAAGGGCACCCCTAGGCTTAGGTAGGGAATACCTAGACTTAGGCTAGGGCACCCCTAGTCTTAGGCTAGGGCACCCCTAGGCTTAGGCTAAGGCACCACTAGGCTTAGGCTAGGGCACCCCTAGGCTTAGGCTAGGGCACCCCTAGGCTTAGGCTAAGGCTAGGGCTCAGCTAGCCTAAGGCTAGGGCTCAGCTAGCCTAAGGCTAGGTCACCCCTAGGCTTAGGTTCGGGCACCCCTAGGCTTAGGCTAGGGCACATCTAGGCTTAGGCTAGGGCACCCCTAGGCTTAGGCTAGGGCAACCCTAGGCTTAGAGTAGGGCACCCCTAGGATTATGGTAGGGCACCCCTAGGCTTAGGCTAGGGCACCCCTAGGCTTAGGTTAAGGCTAGGGCTCAGCAAGGCTAAGGCTAAAGCAACCCTAGGCTTAGGGTAGGGCACCCTTAGGCTTAGACTAGGGCACCCCTAGGATTAGGCTAGGGCACCCCTAGGGTTAGGCTAAGGTTAGGGCTCCACTAGACTAAGGCTAGGGCACTTCTAGCCTTAGGCTAGGGCACCCCTAGGTTAAGGCTAGGCCACCCCTAGGCTTAGGCTATGACAGCCATAGGCTTAGGCTAGGGTACCCCTAGGCTTAGGTAGGGAACACCTAGGCTTAGGTTAGAGCACCCCTATGCTTAGGCTAGGCACCCCTAGACTTAAGCTAGGGCACCCCTAGGCTTAGACTAAGGCTAGGGATCCCCTAGCCTAAGGCTAAGGCACCCCTAGGCATAGGCTAGGTGACCCCTAGGCTTAGGCTAGGGCACACCTAGGTTTAGGCTAAGGCTAGGGCTCCCCTAGCCTAAGGCTAGGGCACCCCTAGGCTTAGGCTAGGGCACCCCTAGGCTTAGCCTAGGGAACCCCTACGCGTAGGCTAGGGCACCCCTAGACTTAGGCTAGGGCACCCCTAGGCGTGGGCTAGGGCACCCCTAGGCTTAGGCTAGGGCACCCCTAGGCGTGGGCTAGGGCACCCCTAGGCTTAGGCTAAGGCTAGGGCTCCCCTAGGCTAAGGCTAGGGCACCCCTAGGTATAGGCTAGGGCACCCCTAGGCTTAGGCTAGGACACCCCTAGGCTTAGTCTAGGGCACCACAAGGCTTAGGCTAGGGCACCCCTATACTTAGGCTAAGGCTAGGGCTCCCCTAGCCTAAGACTAGGGGACCCCTAGGCTTAGGCTAGGGCACCCCTTGGCTTAGGCTAGGGCACCCCTAGGCTTAGGCTAGGGCACCCCTAGGATTAGGCTAAGGCTAGGGCACCCCTAGCCTAACCCTAGGGCACTCCTAGGCTTAGGCTAGGGCACCCCTAGGCTTAGGCTAGGGCACCACTAAGCTTAGGCTAGGGCACCCGAGTCTTAGGCTAGGGCACCCCTAGGCTTATACTAAGGCTAGGGCTCCCCTAGCCTAAGGCTAGGGCACCCCTAAGCTTAGGTTAAGGCACCCCTAGGATTAGGCTAAGGCAAGGGCTCCTGTAGCCTAAGGCTAGAGCACCCCTAGGCTTAGGTTAGGGCACCCCTAGGCTTAGGCTAGGGCACCCCTAGGCTTAGGCTGTGGCACCCCTAGGCTTAGGCTAAGGCTAGGGTTCCCCTAGCCTAAGGCTAGGGTACACCTAGGCTTAGGCTAGGGTACCCCTATACTTAGGCTAGCGCACCCCTTGGCTTAGGCTAGGGCACCCCTAGGCTAAGGCTAGGGCTCCTCTAGCCTAACTCTAAGGCATCCCTAGGCTTGGGCTAGGGAACCCCTAGGCTTAGGCTAGGGCACCCTAGGCTTAGACAAAGGCAAGGGCTCCCCTGGCCTAAGACTAGGGCACCCCTAGCCTTCGGCTAGGGCACCCCTAACTTAGGTTTTGGCACCCCTAAGCTTAGGCTAGGGCACCCCTAGGCTTATGCTAGGGCACCCCTAGGCTTAGCCTAGGGCACCCGTAGGCTTTGGCTAGGGCATCCCTAGGCTTAGGTAGGGAACCCCTAGACTTAGGCTAGGGCACCCCTAGGCTTAGGCTAGGGCACCCCTAGGCTTAGTCTAGGGCACCCCTAGCTTAGGCTAGGGCACGCCTAGGCTTAGGCTAGGGCACTCCTAGGCTTAGGGTAAGGCTAGGGCTCCCCTAGTCTAAGGCTAGGGCACCCCTAGGCTTAAGCTAGGGCACCCCTAGGCTAAGGCTAGGACAACACTAGGCTTAGGCAAGGGCACCCCTAGTCTTAGGCTAAGGCTACGGCCCCCTCGCCTAAGGCTAAGGCACGCCTAGGCTTAGGGTAAGGCACCCCTAGGCTTAGGCTAGGGCACCCCTAGGCTTAGGCTACAGCACCCCTAAGCTTAGGCTAGGGCACCCCTAGGCTTAGGCTAAGGCTAGGGCTCCCCTTGCCTAACCCGAGGGCACCCCTAGGCTTAGGCTAGGGCACCCCTAGGCTTAGGCTAGGGCACCCCTATGATTAGGCTAGGGCAACCCTAGTCTTAGGCTAGGGCACCCCTAGGCTTAGGCTAAGGCTAGGGCTCCCCTTGCCTAACCCTAGGGCACCCCTAGGCTTAGGTTAGGGCACCCCTAGGCTTAGGCTAGGGCACCCCTAAGATTAGGCTAGGGCACCCCTAGTCTTAGGCTAGGGTACCCCTAGGTTTAGGCTAAGGCTAGGGCTCCCCTAGCCTAAGGCTAGGGCACCACTATGCTTAGGCTAGGGCACCCCTAGGCGTAGGCTAGGGCACCCCTAGGCTTAGGCTAAGGCTAGGGCTCAGCTAGCCTAAGGCTAGGGCACCCCTAGGCTTAGGCTAGGGCAACCCTAGGCGTAGACTAAGGCTCGGGGACCCCTAGGCTTAGGCTAAGGCACCCCTAGGCTTAGGTTAGGGCACCCCTAGGCTAAGTCTAGGGCACCCCTAGGCTCAGGCTAGGGCACCCCTACACTTAAGCTAGGGATCCCCTAAGCTTAGACTAAGGCTAGGGATCCCCTAGCCTAAGGCTAAGGCACCCCTAGGCGTAGGCTAGGTGACCCCTAGGCTTAGGCTAGGGCACCCCTTGGTTTAGGCTAAGGCTAGGGCTCCCCTAGCCTAAGGCTATGGCACCCCTAGGCTTAGGCTAGGGCACCCCTAGGCTTAGGCTAGGGCACCCCTAGGGTTAGGCTAAAGCACCTCTAAGCTTAAGCTAGGGCACCCCTATGCTTAGGCTTGGGCACCCCTAGGCTGAGGCTAGAGCACCCCTAGGCTTAGGCTAGGGCACCCCTAGGCTTAGGCTAGGGCACCCCTAGGCTTAGGCTAGGGCACCCCTAGGCTTAAGCTAAGGCTAGGGCTTTCGTAGCCTAAGACTAGGGCACCACTAGTCTTAGGCTAGGGTACCCCAAGGCGTAGGCTAGGGCAACCCTAGGCTTAGGCTAGGGCACCCCTAGGCTTAGGCAAGGGCACCCCTAGGCTTCGGCTAAGGCTAGGGCTCAGCTACCCTAAGGCTAGGGCACCCCTAGGATTAAGCTAGGGCAACCCTAGGTGTAGACTACGGCTAGGGGACCCCTAGGCTTAGGCTAAGGCACCCCTAGGCTTAGGGTAGGGCACCCCTAGTCTAAGGCTAGGGCACCCCTAGGCTCAGGCTAGGGCTCCCCTACACTTAGGCTAGGGAATCCCTAGGCTTAGGCTAAGGCTAGGGATCCCCTAGCCTAAGGCTAAGGCAACCCAAGCGTAGGCTAGGTGACCCCTAGGCTTAGGCTAGGGCATCCTTAGGCTTAGGCTAAAGCTAGGGCTCCCCTAGCCTAACGCTAGGGCACCCATAGGCTTAGGCTAGGGCACCTCTAGGCTTAGGCTAGGGCACCCCTAGGTTTAGTCTAAGGCTAGGGCTCCCCTAGCCTAAGACTAGGGCACCCCTAGGCTTAGGCTAGGGCACCCCTAGGCTTAGGCTAAGGCTAGGGTTCCCCTAGTCTAAGGCTAGGGCACCCTTAGGCTTAGACTAGGGCACCCCTAGGCTTAGGCTAGGGTACCCCTAGGCTTAGGTTAAGGCTAGGGTTCCCCTAGCTTAAGGCTAGGGCACCCCTAGGCTTAGGCTCGGGCACCCCTAGGCTTAGGCAAGGGCACCCCTAGGCTTCGGCTAAGGCTAGGGCTCAGCTACCCTAAGGCTAGGGCACCCCTAGGATTAAGCTAGGGCAACCCTAGGTGTAGACTACGGCTAGGGGACCCCTAGGCTTAGGCTAAGGCACCCCTAGGCTTAGGGTAGGGCACCCCTAGGCTAAGGCGAGGGCACCCCTAGGCTCAGGCTAGGGCACCCCTACACTTAGGCTAGGGAACCCCTAGGCTTAGGCTAAGGCTAGGGATCCCCTAGCCTAAGGCTAAGGCAACCCAAGCGTAGGCTAGGTGACCCCTAGGCTTAGGCTAGGGCACCCTTAGGCTTAGGCTAAAGCTAGGGCTCCCCTAGCCTAAGGCTAGGGCACCCATAGGCTTAGGCTAGGGCACCTCTAGGCTTAGGCTAGGGCACCCCTAGGTTTAGTCTAAGGCTAGGGCTCCCCTAGCCTAAGACTAGGGCACCCCTAGGCTTAGGCTAGGGCACCCCTAGGCTTAGGCTAGGGCACCCCTAGGCTTAGGCTAAGGCTAGGGTTCCCCTAGTCTAAGGCTAGGGCACCCTTAGGCTTAGACTAGGTCACCCCTAGGCTTAGGCTAGGCTACCCCTAGGCTTAGGTTAAGGCTAGGGTTCCCCTAGCTTAAGGCTAGGGCACCCCTAGGCTTAGGCTCGGGCACCCCTAGGCTTAGGCAAGGGCACCCCTAGGCTTCGGCTAAGGCTAGGGCTCAGCTACCCTAAGGCTAGGGCACCCCTAGGATTAAGCTAGGGCAACCCTAGGTGTAGACTACGGCTAGGGGACCCCTAGGCTTAGGCTAAGGCACCCCTAGGCTTAGGGTAGGGCACCCCTAGGCTAAGGCTAGGGCACCCCTAGGCTCAGGCTAGGGCACCCCTACACTTAGGCTAGGGAACCCCTAGGCTTAGGCTAAGGCTAGGGATCCCCTAGCCTAAGGCTAAGGCAACCCAAGCGTAGGCTAGGTGACCCCTAGGCTTAGGCTAGGGCACCCTTAGGCTTAGGCTAAAGCTAGGGCTCCCCTAGCCTAAGGCTAGGGCACCCATAGGCTTAGGCTAGGGCACCTCTAGGCTTAGGCTAGGGCACCCATAGGTTTAGTCTAAGGCTAGGGCTCCCCTAGCCTAAGACTAGGGCACCACTAGGCTTAGGCTAGGGCACCCCTAGGCTTAGGCTAGGGCACCCCTAGGCTTAGGCTAAGGCTAGGGTTCCCCTAGTCTAAGGCTAGGGCAACCTTAGGCTTAGACTAGGGCACCCCTAGGCTTAGGGTAGGGTACCCCTAGGCTTAGGTTAAGGCTAGGGCTCCCCTAGCTTAAGGCTAGGGCACCCCTAGGCTTAGGCTCTGGCACCCCTAGGCTTAGGCTAAGGCACCACTAGGCTTAGGCTAGGGCACCCATTGGCTTAGGCTACGGCACCCGTAGGCTTAGGCTAGGGCACCCCTAGGCTTAGGTAGGGAACCCTTAGGCTTAGGTTAGGGCACCCCTATGCTTAGGCTAGGGCACCCCTAGGCTTGGGCTACGGCACCACTAGGCTTAGGCTAGGGCACCCCTAGGCTTATACTAAGGCTAGGGCTCCCCTAGCCTAAGGCTAGGGCACCCCTAGGCTTAGGCTAGGGCTCCCCTTGCCTAACCCTAGAGCACCCGTAGCCTTAGGGTAGGGCACCCCTAGGCTTAGGCTAGGGCACCCCTAAGCTTAGGCTAGGGCACCCCTAGTCTTAGGCTAGGGCACCCCTAGGCTTAGGCTAGGGCACCCCTAGGCTTAGGCTAAGGCTAGGGCTCAGCTAGGCTAAGGCTATGGCACCCCTAGGCTTAGGCTAGGGCACCCCTAGGCTTAGGCTAGGTCACCCCTAGGCTTAGGCTAGGGCAGCCCTAGGCTTACGCTAGGGCACCACTAAGCTTAGGCTAGGGCACCCCTAGTGTTAGGCTAGGGCACGCCTAGGCTTAGGCTAAGGCACCACTAGGCTTAGGCTAGGGCACCCCTAGGCTTAGGCTAGGGCACCCCTAGGCTTAGGCTAAGGCTAGGGCTCAGCTAGCCTAAGGCTAGGGCTAAGCTAGCCTAAGGCTAGGGCACCCCTAGGCTTAGGCTAGGGCACCCCTAGGCT
This sequence comes from Tenrec ecaudatus, assembly GCF_050624435.1. Lineage (NCBI taxonomy): Eukaryota > Metazoa > Chordata > Mammalia > Afrosoricida > Tenrecidae > Tenrec > Tenrec ecaudatus. The sequence continues at coordinate 229,265 of NW_027457716.1, forward strand.
TAGGCTAGGGCACATCTAGGCTTAGGCTAGGGCACCCCTCGGCTTAGGCTAGGGCAACCCTAGGCTTAGTGTAGGGCACCCCTAGGATTATGGTACGGCACCCCTAGGCTTAGGCTAGGGCACCCCTAGGCTTAGGCTAGGGCACCCATAGGCTTAGGCTGGGGCACCACTAGGCTTAGGCTAGGGCACCCGTAGGCTTAGGGAAGGGCACCCCTAGGCTTAGGTAGGGAAACCCTAGATTTAGGCTAGGGCACCCCTATGCTTAGGCTAGGGCACCCGTAGGCTTAGGGAAGGGCACCCCTAGGCTTAGGTAGGGAAACCTTAGATTTAGGCTAGGGCACCCCTATGCTTAGGCTAAGGCTAAGGCTCCTCTAGCCTAACGCTAGGGAATCCCTAGGCTTGGGCTACGGCACCCCTAGGCTTAGGCTAGGGAACCCCTAGGCTTAGGCTAGGGCACATCTAGGCTTAGGCTAGGGCACCCCTCGGCTTAGGCTAGGGCAACCCTAGGCTTAGTGTAGGGCACCCCTAGGATTATGGTACGGCACCCCTAGGCTTAGGCTAGGGCACCCCTAGGCTTAGGCTAGGGCACCCCTAGTCTTAGGCTAGTGCACGCCTAGGCTTAGGCTAGGGCACCCGTAGGCTTAGGGAAGGGCACCCCTAGGCTTAGGTAGGGAAACCCTAGATTTAGGCTAGGGCACCCCTATGCTTAGGCTAAGGCTAAGGCTCCTCTAGCCTAACGCTAGGGAATCCCTAGGCTTAGGCTACGGCACCCCTAGGCTTAGGCTAGGGCACCCCTAGGCTTAGACTAAGGCTAGGGCTCCCCTAGCCTATGGCTAGGTCACCCCTAGGCTTAGGCTAGGGAACTCCTAGGTTTAGGCTAGGGCGCCCCAAGGCTTAGGCTAAGGCTAAGGCTCCCCTAGCCTAAGGTTAGGGCACCCCTAGGCTTAGGTTAGGGCACCCCTGGGCTTAGGCTAGGACACCCGTAGGCTTAGGCTTGGGCACCCCTAGTCTTAGGCTAGGGCACCCCTAGGCTTAGGCTAGAGCACCCCTAAGCTTAGGCTAGGGCACACCTAGGCTTAGGCTAGGGCACCCCTAGGCAGAGGCTAGAGCACCCCTAGGCTTAGGCTAGGGCACCCCTAGGCTCAGGCTAGGGCACCCCTACACTTAGGCTAGGGAACCCCTAGGCTTAGGCTAAGCCTAGGGATCCCCTAGCCTAAGTCTAAGGCAACCCTAGGCGTAGGCTAGGTGACCCCTAGGCTTAGGCTAGGGCACCCTTAGGCTAAGGCTAAAGCTAGGGCTCCCCTAGCCAAAGGCTAGGGCACCCATAGGCTTAGGCTACGGCACCCCTAGGCTTAGGCTAGGGCACCCCTAGGTTTAGGCTAAGGCTAGGGCTCCCCTAGCCTAAGGCTAGGGCACCCCTAGGCTTAGGCTAGGGCACCCGTAGCCTAAGGCTAGGGCACCCCTAGGCTTAGGCTAAGGCTAGGGCTCCCCTAGTCTAAGGCTAGGGCACCCTTAGGCTTAGACTAGGGCACCCTTAGGCTTAGGCTAGGGCAACCCTAGGCTTAGGCTAGGGCACCCCTAGGCTTGGGCTAGGGCACGCCTATGTTTAGTCTAGGGCACCCTTAGGCTTAGGTAGGGAACACCTAGGCTTAGGTTAGGGCACCCCTATGCTTAGGCTACGCACCCCTAGACTTAGGCAGGGCACCCCTAGGCTTAGGCAGGGGCACCCCTAGGCTTAGGCTAAGGCTAGGGCTCCCCTAACCTAAGGATAGGGTACACCTAGGCTTAGGCTAGGGCACCCCTAGACTTAGGCTAGGGCACCCCTTGCCTTAGGCTAGGAGACCCCTAGGCTTAGGCTAAGGCTAGGGCTCCTCTAGCCTAACGCTGGGGCATCGCTAGCCTGGGCTAGGGCATCCCTAGGCTTGCGCTAAGGCACCCCTAGCCTTAGGCTAGGTCACCCCTAGGCTTAGACTAAGGCTAGGGCTCCCCGTGCCTAAGGCTAGGGAACCCCCAGGCTTAGGCTAGGGCACACTAGGCTTAGGCTAGGGCACCCCTAGGATTGGGCTAGGGCACCCCTAGGCTTAGGCTAGGGCATCCTTAGGCTTAGGCTAAAGCTAGGGCTCCCCTAGCCTAACGCTAGGGCACCCATAGGCTTAGGCTAGGGCACCTCTAGGCTTAGGCTAGGGCACCCCTAGGTTTAGTCTAAGGCTAGGGCTCCCCTAGCCTAAGACTAGGGCACCCCTAGGCTTAGGCTAGGGCACCCCTAGGCTTAGGCTAAGGCTAGGGTTCCCCTAGTCTAAGGCTAGGGCACCCTTAGGCTTAGACTAGGGCACCCCTAGGCTTAGGCTAGGGTACCCCTAGGCTTAGGTTAAGGCTAGGGTTCCCCTAGCTTAAGGCTAGGGCACCCCTAGGCTTAGGCTCGGGCACCCCTAGGCTTAGGCAAGGGCACCCCTAGGCTTCGGCTAAGGCTAGGGCTCAGCTACCCTAAGGCTAGGGCACCCCTAGGATTAAGCTAGGGCAACCCTAGGTGTAGACTACGGCTAGGGGACCCCTAGGCTTAGGCTAAGGCACCCCTAGGCTTAGGGTAGGGCACCCCTAGGCTAAGGCTAGGGCACCCCTAGGCTCAGGCTAGGGCACCCCTACACTTAGGCTAGGGAACCCCTAGGCTTAGGCTAAGGCTAGGGATCCCCTAGCCTAAGGCTAAGGCAACCCAAGCGTAGGCTAGGTGACCCCTAGGCTTAGGCTAGGGCACCCTTAGGCTTAGGCTAAAGCTAGGGCTCCCCTAGCCTAAGGCTAGGGCACCCATAGGCTTAGGCTAGGGCACCTCTAGGCTTAGGCTAGGGCACCCCTAGGTTTAGTCTAAGGCTAGGGCTCCCCTAGCCTAAGACTAGGGCACCCCTAGGCTTAGGCTGGGGCACCCCTAGGCTTAGGCTAGGGCACCCCTAGGCTTAGGCTAAGGCTAGGGTTCCCCTAGTCTAAGGCTAGGGCACCCTTAGGCTTAGACTAGGTCACCCCTAGGCTTAGGCTAGGCTACCCCTAGGCTTAGGTTAAGGCTAGGGTTCCCCTAGCTTAAGGCTAGGGCACCCCTAGGCTTAGGCTCGGGCACCCCTAGGCTTAGGCAAGGGCACCCCTAGGCTTCGGCTAAGGCTAGGGCTCAGCTACCCTAAGGCTAGGGCACCCCTAGGATTAAGCTAGGGCAACCCTAGGTGTAGACTACGGCTAGGGGACCCCTAGGCTTAGGCTAAGGCACCCCTAGGCTTAGGCTAGGGCACCCCTAGGCTTAGGCTAAGGCTAGGGTTCCCCTAGTCTAAGGCTAGGGCAACCTTAGGCTTAGACTAGGGCACCCCTAGGCTTAGGCTAGGGTACCCCTAGGCTTAGGTTAAGGCTAGGGCTCCCCTAGCTTAAGGCTAGGGCACCCCTAGGCTTAGGCTCTGGCACCCCTAGGCTTAGGCTAAGGCACCACTAGGCTTAGGCTAGGGCACCCATTGGCTTAGGCTACGGCACCCGTAGGCTTAGGCTAGGGCACCCCTAGGCTTAGGTAGGGAACCCCTAGGCTTAGGTTAGGGCACCCCTATGCTTAGGCTAGGGCACCCCTAGGCTTGGGCTACGGCACCACTAGGCTTAGGCTAGGGCACCCCTAGGCTTATACTAAGGCTAGGGCTCCCCTAGCCTAAGGCTAGGGCACCCCTAGGCTTAGGCTAGGGCTCCCCTTGCCTAACCCTAGAGCACCCGTAGCCTTAGGGTAGGGCACCCCTAGGCTTAGGCTAGGGCACCCCTAAGCTTAGGCTAGGGCACCCCTAGTCTTAGGCTAGGGCACCCCTAGGCTTAGGCTAGGGCACCCCTAGGCTTAGGCTAAGGCTAGGGCTCAGCTAGGCTAAGGCTAGGGCACCCCTAGGCTTAGGCTAGGGCACCCCTAGGCTTAGGCTAGGTCACCCCTAGGCTTAGGCTAGGGCAGCCCTAGGCTTACGCTAGGGCACCACTAAGCTTAGGCTAGGGCACCCCTAGTGTTAGGCTAGGGCACGCCTAGGCTTAGGCTAAGGCACCACTAGGCTTAGGCTAGGGCACCCCTAGGCTTAGGCTAGGGCACCCCTAGGCTTAGGCTAAGGCTAGGGCTCAGCTAGCCTAAGGCTAGGGCTAAGCTAGCCTAAGGCTAGGGCACCCCTAGGCTTAGGCTAGGGCACCCCTAGGCTTAGGCTAGGGCACATCTAGGCTTAGGCTAGGGCACCCCTCGGCTTAGGCTAGGGCAACCCTAGGCTTAGTGTAGGGCACCCCTAGGATTATGGTACGGCACCCCTAGGCTTAGGCTAGGGCACCCCTAGGCTTAGGCTAGGGCACCCATAGGCTTAGGCTGGGGCACCACTAGGCTTAGGCTAGGGCACCCGTAGGCTTAGGGAAGGGCACCCCTAGGCTTAGGTAGGGAAACCCTAGATTTAGGCTAGGGCACCCCTATGCTTAGGCTAGGGCACCCGTAGGCTTAGGGAAGGGCACCCCTAGGCTTAGGTAGGGAAACCCTAGATTTAGGCTAGGGCACCCCTATGCTTAGGCTAAGGCTAAGGCTCCTCTAGCCTAACGCTAGGGAATCCCTAGGCTTGGGCTACGGCACCCCTAGGCTTAGGCTAGGGAACCCCTAGGCTTAGGCTAGGGCACATCTAGGCTTAGGCTAGGGCACCCCTCGGCTTAGGCTAGGGCAACCCTAGGCTTAGTGTAGGGCACCCCTAGGATTATGGTACGGCACCCCTAGGCTTAGGCTAGGGCACCCCTAGGCTTAGGCTAGGGCACCCCTAGTCTTAGGCTAGTGCACCCCTAGGCTTAGGCTAGGGCACCCGTAGGCTTAGGGAAGGGCACCCCTAGGCTTAGGTAGGGAAACCCTAGATTTAGGCTAGGGCACCCCTATGCTTAGGCTAAGGCTAAGGCTCCTCTAGCCTAACGCTAGGGAATCCCTAGGCTTAGGCTACGGCACCCCTAGGCTTAGGCTAGGGCACCCCTAGGCTTAGACTAAGGCTAGGGCTCCCCTAGCCTATGGCTAGGTCACCCCTAGGCTTAGGCTAGGGAACTCCTAGGTTTAGGCTAGGGCGCCCCAAGGCTTAGGCTAAGGCTAAGGCTCCCCTAGCCTAAGGTTAGGGCACCCCTAGGCTTAGGTTAGGGCACCCCTGGGCTTAGGCTAGGACACCCGTAGGCTTAGGCTTGGGCACCCCTAGTCTTAGGCTAGGGCACCCCTAGGCTTAGGCTAGAGCACCCCTAAGCTTAGGCTAGGGCACACCTAGGCTTAGGCTAGGGCACCCCTAGGCTGAGGCTAGAGCACCCCTAGGCTTAGGCTAGGGCACCCCTAGGCTCAGGCTAGGGCACCCCTACACTTAGGCTAGGGAACCCCTAGGCTTAGGCTAGGGCACCCTTAGGCTAAGGCTAAAGCTAGGGCTCCCCTAGCCTAAGGCTAGGGCACCCATAGGCTTAGGCTACGGCACCCCTAGGCTTAGGCTAGGGCACCCCTAGGTTTAGGCTAAGGCTAGGGCTCCCCTAGCCTAAGGCTAGGGCACCCCTAGGCTTAGGCTAGGGCACCCGTAGCCTAAGGCTAGGGCACCCCTAGGCTTAGGCTAAGGCTAGGGCTCCCCTAGTCTAAGGCTAGGGCACCCTTAGGCTTAGACTAGGGCACCCTTAGGCTTAGGCTAGGGCAACCCTAGGCTTAGGCTAGGGCACCCCTAGGCTTGGGCTAGGGCACGCCTATGTTTAGGCTAGGGCACCCTTAGGCTTAGGTAGCAACCCCTAGGCTTAGGTTAGGGCACCCCTATGCTTAGGCTACGCACCCCTAGACTTAGGCAGGGCACCCCTAGGCTTAGGCAGGGGCACCCCTAGGCTTAGGCTAAGGCAAGGCTCCCCTAACCTGAGGATAGGGTACACCTAGGCTTAGGCTAGGGCACCCCTAGACTTAGGCTAGGGCACCCCTTGCCTTAGGCTAGGAGACCCCTAGGCTTAGGCTAAGGCTAGGGCTCCTCTAGCCTAACGCTAGGGCATCGCTAGCCTGGGCTAGGGCATCCCTAGGCTTGCGCTAAGGCACCCCTAGCCTTAGGCTAGGTCACCCCTAGGCTTAGACTAAGGCTAGGGCTCCCCGTGCCTAAGGCTAGGGAACCCCCAGGCTTAGGCTAGGGCACACTAGGCTTAGGCTAGGGCACCCCTAGGATTGGGCTAGGGCACCCCTAGGCTTAGGTTAGGGCTCCCCTTGCCTAACCCTAGGGCACCCGTAGGCTTAGGCTAGGGCACCCCTAGGCTTAGGCTAGGGTACCCCTAAGCTAAGGCTAGGGCACCCCTAGTCTTAGGCTAGGGCACCCTTAGGCTTAGGCTAGGGCACCCCTAGGCTTAGGCTAAGGCTAGGGCTCCACTAGCCTAAGGCTAGGTCACCCCTAGGCTTAGGCTAGGGAACCCCTAGGCTTAGGCTAAGGCTAGGGCTCCTCTAGCCTAACTCTAGGTCATCCCTAAGCTTGGGCTAGGGCACACCTTGGCTTAGGCTAGGGCACCCCTGGGCTTAGGCTAGGGTACCCCTAAGCTTAGGCTAGGGCACCCCTAGTCTTAGCCTAGGGCACCCCTAGGCTTAGGCTAAGGCTAGGGCTCCCCGAGCCTTAGGCTAGGGCACCACTAGGCTTAGGCTAGGGAACCCCTAGGCGTAGGCTAGGGCACCCCTATGATTAGATTAGGGCACCCCTAGGCTTAGGGTAGGGCACCCGTAGACTTAGGCTAGGGCACCCCTAGACTTAGGCTAGGGCACCCCTAGGCTTAGGTTAAGGCTAGGGCTCAGCTAGGCTAAGGCTAGGGCAACCCTAGGCTTAGGGTAGGACACCCGTAGGGCTAGACTAGGGCACCCCTTGGCTTAGGCTAGGGCACCCCTAGGGTTAGGCTAAGGCTAGGGCTCCACTAGACTAAGGCTAGGGCACCTCTAGCCTTAGGCTAGGGCACCCCTAGGCTTAGGCTAGGGCACACCAAGGCTTAGGCTAGGGCACATCTAGGCTTAGGCTAGGGCACCCCTATGCTTAGGCTAAGGCTAGGGCTCCACTAGACTAAGGCTAGGGCACCCCTAGCCTTATGCTAGGGCACCCCTAGGCTTAGGCTAGGGCACCCCTAGGCTTAGGCTAAGGTAAGGGGACCCCTAGGTTTAGGCTAAGGCACATCTAGGCTAAGGTTAGGGCTCCCCTAGCCTATGGCTAGGGCACCCCTAGGCTTAGGCTAGGTAACCCATAGACTTCGGCTAGGGCACCCCTAGGCTTGGGCTAAGGCTAGGAGACCCCAAGGCTTAGGCTAAGGTACCCGAAGGCTTAGGCTGGGGCACCCCTAGGTTTAGGCTAGGGCACCCTAGGCTTAGGCTAAAGCTAGGGCTCCCATAGGCTTAGGCTAGGGCACCCTTAGGCTAAGGCTACGGCACCCCTAGGCTAAGGCTAGGGCACCCCTGGGCTTAGGCTAAGGCTAGGGGACCCCTAGGTTTAGGCTAAGGCACCCCTAGGCTTAGGCTCGGGCACACTTAGGCATAGGCTAGGGCACCCCTAGGCTTAGGCTAAGGCACCCTTAGGCTTAGGCTAAGGCACCTCGAGGGTTAAGCTAGGGCACCCCTAGGTTTAGGCTAGGGCAACCCTAGGCTTAGACTAAGGCTAGGGGACCCCTATGCTTAGGCTAAGGCACCCCTAGGCTTAGGCTAGGGCACCCCTAGGCTAAGGCTAGGGCACCCCTATGCTCAGGCTAGGGCACCCCTACACTTAGGCTAGGGAACCCCTAGGCTTAGGCAAAGGCTAGGGATCCCCTAGCCTAAGGCTAGGGCACCCATAGGCTTAGGTAGGGCACCCCTAGGCTTAGGCTAGGGTACCCCTAGGTTTAGGCTAAGGCTAGGGCTCCCCTAGCCTAAGGTTAGGGCACCCTTAGGCTTAGGCTAAGGCACCCGTAGGCTTAGGCTAGGGCACCCCTAGGCTTAGGCTAAAGCTAGGGCTCCCCTAGCCTAAGGCTAGGGCACCCATAGGCTTAGGCTAGGGCACCCCTAGGCTTAAGCTAGGGCACCCCTAGGCTTAGGCTAGGGAACCCCTAGGCGTAGGCTAGGGGACCCCTATGCTTAGGCTAGGGCACCCCTAGGGTTAGGCTAAGGCTCGGGCTCCACTAGACTAAGGCTAGGGCACCTCTAGCCTTAAGCTAGGGCACCCCTAGGCTTAGGCTAGGGCACCCCTAGGCTTAGGCTAAAACTAGGGCTCCCCTAGCCTAAGGCTAGGGCACCCCTAGGCTTAGGGTAGGGCACCCCTAGGCTTAGCTAGAGCACTCCTAGGCTTAGGCTAGGGCACCCCTAGGCTTAGGTTAAGGCTAGGGCTCAGCTAGGCTAAGGCTAGGGCAACCCTAGGCTTAGGGTAGGACACCCCTAGGGTTAGACTAGGGCACCCCTAGGATTAGGCTAGGGCACCCCTAGGGTTAGGCTAAGGCTAGGGCTCCACTAGACTAAGGCTAGGGCACCTCTAGCCTTAGTCTAGGGCACCCCTAGGCTTAGGCTAGGGCACCCCTAGGCTTAGGGTAGGGCACCCCTAGGCTTAGGCCTGGGCAACCCTAGGCTTAGGCTAAGGCTAGGGCTCAGCTAGCCTAAGGCTAGGGCTCAGCTAGCCTAAGGCTAGGGCACCCCTAGGCTTCGGCTAGGGCACCCCTAGGCTTAGGCTAGGGCACATCTAGGCTTAGGCTAGGGCACCCCTAGGCTTAGGCTAGGGCAACCCTAGGCTTAGGGTAGGGCACCCCTAGGATTATGGTAGGGCACCCCTAGGCTTAGGCTAGTGCACCCCTAGGCTTAGGCTAGGGCACCCCTAGGCTTAGGTTAAGGCTAGGGCTCACTTAGGCTAAGGCTAGGGCAACCCTAGGCTTAGTGTAGGGCACCCCTAGGCTTAGACTAGGGCACCCCTAGGCATAGGCTAGGGCACCCCTAGGGTTTGGCTAAGGCTAGGGCTCCACTAGACTAAGGCTAGGGCACCTCTAGCCTTAGTCTAGGGCACCCCTAGGCTTAGGCTAGGGCACCTCTAGGCTTAGGCTAGGGAACCCCTAGGCTTAGGCTAGGGCACCCGTAGGCTTAGGCTAAGGTTAGGGCTCCCATAGCCTAAGGCTATGGCACCCCTAGGCTTAGGCTAGGGCACCCCTATGCTTAGGCTAGGGCACCCCTAGGCTTCGGCTAGGGCACCTCTAGGCTTACGCAAGGGCAAAACAAAGCTTAGGCTAGGGCACCCTTAGTCTTAGGCTAGGGCAACCCTAGGCTTAGGCTAATGCTAGGGCACCCCTTGGCTTATGCTAGGGCACCCCTAGGCTTAGGCAAGGGCACCCCTAGGCTTAGGCTAGGGCACATCTAGGCTTAGGCTAGAGCACCCCTAGGCTTAGGCTAAGGCTAGTGCTCCACTGGACTAAGGCTAGGGCACCCCTAGCCTTAGGCTAGGGCACCCCTAGGCTTAGGCTAGGGCACCCCTATGCTTCGGGTACGGCACCCCTAGGCTTAGGCTGAGGCTAGGGCTCCCCTAGCCTAAGGCTAGGGCACCCCTAGGCTTAGGCTACAGCACCCATAGGCTTAGGCTAGGGAACCCCTAGGCTTAGGCTAGGGAACCCCTAAGCTTAGGCTCGGGCACCCCTATGCTTAGGCTAAGGCTAGGACTCCCCTAGCCTATGGCTAGGGCACCCCTAGGCTTAGGCTAGGGCACCCATAGGCTTCGGCTAGGGCACCCCTAGGCTTGGGCTAAGGGTAGGGGACACCAAGGCTTAGGCTAAGGCACCCCTAGGCTTAGGCTAGGGCACCCCTAAGTTTAGGCTAGGGCACCCTAGGCTTAGGCTAAAGCTAGGGCTCCCATAGGCTTAGGCTAGGGCACCCTTAGGCTAAGGCTACGGCACCCCTAGGCTCAGGCTAGGGCACCCCTAGACTTAGGGTAAGGTTAGGGGACCCCTAGGTTTAGGCTAAGGAACCCCTAGGCTTAGGTTCGGGCACACCTAGGCTTAGGCGAGGGCACCCCTAGGCTTAGGCTAAGGCACCCCTAGGCTTAGGCTAAGGCACCTCTAGGCTTAAGCCAGGGCACACCTAGGTTTAGGCTAGGGCAACCCTAGGCTTAGACTAAGGCTAGGGGACCCCTATGCTTAGGCTAAGGCACCCCTAGGCTTAGGCAAGGGCACCCCAAGGCTAAGGCTAGGGCACCCCTAGGTGCAGGCTAAGGCACCCCTACACTTAGGCTAGGGAACCCCTAGGCTTAGGCTAAGGCTAGGGATCCCCTAGCCTAAGGCTAGGGCACCCTTAGGCTTAGGCTAGGGCACCCCTAGGCTGAGGCTAGGGCACCCCTAGGCTTAGGCTAAAGCTACGGCTCCCCTAGCCTAAGGCTAGGGCACCCATAGGCTTAGGCTAGGGCACCCCTAGGCTTAGCCTAGGGCACCCCTAGGTTTAGGCTTAGGCTAGGGCTCCCCTAGCCTAAGGCTAGGGCACCCTTAGGCTTAGGCTAGGGCACCCCGAGGCTTAAGCTAGGGCACCACTAGGCTTAGTCTAGGGCACCCCTAGGCTTAGGCTAGGGAACCCCTAGGCGTAGGCTAGGGCACCCCTATGCTTAGGCTAGGGCACCCCTAGGGTTAGGCTAAGGCTCGGGCTCCACTAGACTAAGGCTAGGGCACCTCTAGCCTTAAGCTAGGGCACCCCTAGGCTTAGGCTAGGGCACCCCTAGGCTTAGGCTAAAACTAGGGCTCCCCTAGCCTAAGGCTAGGGCACCCCTAGGCTTAGGGTAGGGCACCCCTAGGCTTAGCTAGAGCACTCCTAGGCTTAGGCTAGGGCACCCCTAGGCTTAGGTTAAGGCTAGGGCTCAGCTAGGCTAAGGCTAGGGCAACCCTAGGCTTAGGGTAGGACACCCCTAGGGTTAGACTAGGGCACCCCTAGGCTTAGGCTAGGGCACCCCTAGGGTTAGGCTAAGGCTAGGGCTCCACTAGACTAAGGCTAGGGCACCTCTAGCCTTAGTCTAGGGCACCCCTAGGCTTAGGCTAGGGCACCCCTAGGCTTAGGCTAGGGCACCCCTAGGCTTAGGCCTGGGCAACCCTAGGCTTAGGCTAAGGCTAGGGCTCAGCTAGCCTAAGGCTAGGGCTCAGCTAGCCTAAGGCTAGGGCACCCCTAGGCTTCGGCTAGGGCACCCCTAGGCTTAGGCTAGGGCACATCTAGGCTTAGGCTAGGGCACCCCTAAGCTTAGGCTAGGGCAACCCTAGGCTTAGGGTAGGGCACCCCTAGGATTATGGTAGGGCACCCCTAGGCTTAGGCTAGTGCACCCCTAGGCTTAGGCTAGGGCACCCCTAGGCTTAGGTTAAGGCTAGGGCTCACTTAGGCTAAGGCTAGGGCAACCCTAGGCTTAGTGTAGGGCACCCCTAGGCTTAGACTAGGGCACCCCTAGGCATAGGCTAGGGCACCCCTAGGGTTTGGCTAAGGCTAGGGCTCCACTAGACTAAGGCTAGGGCACCTCTAGCCTTAGTCTAGGGCACCCCTAGGCTTAGGCTAGGGCACCTCTAGGCTTAGGCTAGGGCACCCCTATGCTTAGGCTAGGGCACCCCTAGGCTTCGGCTAGGGCACCTCTAGGCTTACGCAAGGGCAAAACAAAGCTTAGGCTAGGGCACCCTTAGTCTTAGGCTAGGGCAACCCTAGGCTTAGGCTAATGCTAGGGCACCCCTTGGCTTATGCTAGGGCACCCCTAGGCTTAGGCAAGGGCACCCCTAGGCTTAGGCTAGGGCACATCTAGGCTTAGGCTAGGGCACCCCTAGGCTTAGGCTAGGGCACCCCTAGGCTTAGGCCTGGGCAACCCTAGGCTTAGGCTAAGGCTAGGGCTCAGCTAGCCTAAGGCTAGGGCTCAGCTAGCCTAAGGCTAGGGCACCCCTAGGCTTCGGCTAGGGCACCCCTAGGCTTAGGCTAGGGCACATCTAGGCTTAGGCTAGGGCACCCCTAGGCTTAGGCTAGGGCAACCCTAGGCTTAGGGTAGGGCACCCCTAGGATTATGGTAGGGCACCCCTAGGCTTAGGCTAGTGCACTCCTAGGCTTAGGCTAGGGCACCCCTAGGCTTAGGTTAAGGCTAGGGCTCACTTAGGCTAAGGCTAGGGCAACCCTAGGCTTAGTGTAGGGCACCCCTAGGCTTAGACTAGGGCACCCCTAGGCATAGGCTAGGGCACCCCTAGGGTTTGGCTAAGGCTAGGGCTCCACTAGACTAAGGCTAGGGCACCTCTAGCCTTAGTCTAGGGCACCCCTAGGCTTAGGCTAGGGCACCTCTAGGCTTAGGCTAGGGAACCCCTAGGCTTAGGCTAGGGCACCCGTAGGCTTAGGCTAAGGTTAGGGCTCCCATAGCCTAAGGCTATGGCACCCCTAGGCTTAGGCTAGGGCACCCCTATGCTTAGGCTAGGGCACCCCTAGGCTTCGGCTAGGGCACCTCTAGGCTTACGCAAGGGCAAAACAAAGCTTAGGCTAGGGCACCCTTAGTCTTAGGCTAGGGCAACCCTAGGCTTAGGCTAATGCTAGGGCACCCCTTGGCTTATGCTAGGGCACCCCTAGGCTTAGGCAAGGGCACCCCTAGGCTTAGGCTAGGGCACATCTAGGCTTAGGCTAGAGCACCCCTAGGCTTAGGCTAAGGCTAGTGCTCCACTGGACTAAGGCTAGGGCACCCCTAGCCTTAGGCTAGGGCACCCCTAGGCTTAGGCTAGGGCACCCCTATGCTTCGGGTACGGCACCCCTAGGCTTAGGCTGAGGCTAGGGCTCCCCTAGCCTAAGGCTAGGGCACCCCTAGGCTTAGGCTACAGCACCCATAGGCTTAGGCTAGGGAACCCCTAGGCTTAGGCTAGGGAACCCCTAAGCTTAGGCTCGGGCACCCCTATGCTTAGGCTAAGGCTAGGACTCCCCTAGCCTATGGCTAGGGCACCCCTAGGCTTAGGCTAGGGCACCCATAGGCTTCGGCTAGGGCACCCCTAGGCTTGGGCTAAGGGTAGGGGACACCAAGGCTTAGGCTAAGGCACCCCTAGGCTTAGGCTAGGGCACCCCTAAGTTTAGGCTAGGGCACCCTAGGCTTAGGCTAAAGCTAGGGCTCCCATAGGCTTAGGCTAGGGCACCCTTAGGCTAAGGCTACGGCACCCCTAGGCTCAGGCTAGGGCACCCCTAGACTTAGGCTAAGGTTAGGGGACCCCTAGGTTTAGGCTAAGGAACCCCTAGGCTTAGGTTCGGGCACACCTAGGCTTAGGCGAAGGCACCCCTAGGCTTAGGCTAAGGCACCCCTAGGCTTAGGCTAAGGCACCTCTAGGCTTAAGCCAGGGCACACCTAGGTTTAGGCTAGGGCAACCCTAGGCTTAGACTAAGGCTAGGGGACCCCTATGCTTAGGCTAAGGCACCCCTAGGCTTAGGCAAGGGCACCCCAAGGCTAAGGCTAGGGCACCCCTAGGTGCAGGCTAAGGCACCCCTACACTTAGGCTAGGGAACCCCTAGGCTTAGGCTAAGGCTAGGGATCCCCTAGCCTAAGGCTAGGGCACCCTTAGGCTTAGGCTAGGGCACCCCTAGGCTGAGGCTAGGGCACCCCTAGGCTTAGGCTAAAGCTACGGCTCCCCTAGCCTAAGGCTAGGGCACCCATAGGCTTAGGCTAGGGCACCCCTAGGCTTAGCCTAGGGCACCCCTAGGTTTAGGCTAAGGCTAGGGCTCCCCTAGCCTAAGGCTAGGGCACCCTTAGGCTTAGGCTAGGGCACCCCGAGGCTTAAGCTAGGGCACCACTAGGCTTAGTCTAGGGCACCCCTAGGCTTAGGCTAGGGCACCCCTAGGCTTAGGCTAGGGCACCCCTAGGCTTAGGTTAAGGCTAGGGATCCCCTAGTCTAAGGCTAGGGCACCCCTAGGCTTAGGGTAGGGCACCCCTAGGCTTAGCTAGAGCACTCCTAGGCTTAGGCTAGGGCACCCCTAGGCTTAGGTTAAGGCTAGGGCTCAGCTAGGCTAAGGCTAGGGCAACCCTAGGCTTAGGGTAGAACACCACTAGGGTTAGACTAGGGCACCCCTAGGCTTAGGCTAGGGCACCCCTAGGGTTAGGCTAAGGCTAGGGCACCACTAGACTAAGGCTAGGGCACCCCTAGGCTTAGGCTAGGGCACCCCTAGGCTTAGGCTAGGGCACCCCTAGGCTTAGGCCTGGGCAACCCTAGGCTTAGGCTAAGGCTAGGGCTCAGCTAGCCTAAGGCTAGGGCTCAGCTAGCCTAAGGCTAGGGCACCCCTAGGCTTCGGCTAGGGCACCCCTAGGCTTAGGCTAGGGCACATCTAGGCTTAGGCTTAGGCTAGGGCACCCCTAGGCTTAGGCTAGGGCAACCCTAGGCTTAGGGTAGGGCACCCCTAGGATTATGGTAGGGCACCCCTAGGCTTAGGCTAGTGCACCCCTAGGCTTAGGCTAGGGCACCCCTAGGCTTAGGTTAAGGCTAGGGCTCACTTAGGCTAAGGCTAGGGCAACCCTAGGCTTAGTGTAGGGCACCCCTAGGCTTAGACTAGGGCACCCCTAGGCATAGGCTAGGGCACCCCTAGGGTTTGGCTAAGGCTAGGGCTCCACAAGACTAAGGCTAGGGCACCTCTAGCCTTAGTCTAGGGCACCCCTAGGCTTAGGCTAGGGCACCTCTAGGCTTAGGCTAGGGAACCCCTAGGCTTAGGCTAGGGCACCCGTAGGCTTAGGCTAAGGTTAGGGCTCCCATAGCCTAAGGCTATGGCACCCCTAGGCTTAGGCTAGGGCACCCCTATGCTTAGGCTAGGGCACCCCTAGGCTTCGGCTAGGGCACCTCTAGGCTTACGCAAGGGCAAAACAAAGCTTAGGCTAGGGCACCCTTAGTCTTAGGCTAGGGCAACCCTAGGCTTAGGCTAATGCTAGGGCACCCCTTGGCTTATGCTAGGGCACCCCTAGGCTTAGGCAAGGGCACCCCTAGGCTTAGGCTAGGGCACATCTAGGCTTAGGCTAGAGCACCCCTAGGCTTAGGCTAAGGCTAGTGCTCCACTGGACTAAGGCTAGGGCACCCCTAGCCTTAGGCTAGGGCACCCCTAGGCTTAGGCTAGGGCACCCCTATGCTTCGGGTACGGCACCCCTAGGCTTAGGCTGAGGCTAGGGCTCCCCTACCCTAAGGCTAGGGCACCCCTAGGCTTAGGCTAGAGCACCCATAGGCTTAGGCTAGGGAACCCCTAGGCTTAGGCTAGGGAACCCCTAAGCTTAGGCTCGGGCACCCCTATGCTTAGGCTAAGGCTAGGACTCCCCTAGCCTATGGCTAGGGCACCCCTAGGCTTAGGCTAGGACACCCATAGGCTTCGGCTAGGGCACCCCTAGGCTTGGGCTAAGGGTAGGGGACACCAAGGCTTAGGCTAAGGCACCCCTAGGCTTAGGCTAGGGCACCCCTAAGTTTAGGCTAGGGCACCCTAGGCTTAGGCTAAAGCTAGGGCTCCCATAGGCTTAGGCTAGGGCACCCTTAGGCTAAGGCTACGGCACCCCTAGGCTCAGGCTAGGGCACCCCTAGACTTAGGCTAAGGTTAGGGGACCCCTAGGTTTAGGCTAAGGAACCCCTAGGCTTAGGCTCGGGCACACCTAGGCTTAGGCGAGGGCACCCCTAGGCTTAGGCTAAGGCACCCCTAGGCTTAGGCTAAGGCACCTCGAGGCTTAAGCTAGGGCACACCTAGGTTTAGGCTAGGGCAACCCTAGGCTTAGACTAAGGCTAGGGGACCCCTATGCTTAGGCTAAGGCACCCCTAGGCTTAGGCAAGGGCACCCCAAGGCTAAGGCTAGGGCACCCCTAGGTGCAGGCTAAGGCACCCCTACACTTAGGCTAGGGAACCCCTAGTCTTAGGCTAAGGCTAGGGATCCCCTAGCCTAAGGCTAGGGCACCCTTAGGCTTAGGCTAGGGCACCCCTAGGCTGAGGCTAGGGCACCCCTAGGCTTAGGCTAAAGCTACGGCTCCCCTAGCCTAAGGCTAGGGCACCCATAGGCTTAGGCTAGGGCACCCCTAGGCTTAGCCTAGGGCACCCCTAGGTTTAGGCTAAGGCTAGGGCTCCCCTAGCCTAAGGCTAAGGCACCCTTAGGTTTAGGCTAGGGCACCCCGAGGCTTAAGCTAGGGCACCATTAGGCTTAGTCTAGGGCACCCCTAGGCTTAGGCTAGGGCACCCCTAGGCTTAGGCTAGAGCACCCCTAGGCTTAGGTTAAGGCTAGGGATCCCCTAGTCTAAGGCTAGGGCACCCTTAGACTTAGACTAGGGCACCCCTAGGCTTAGGCTAGGGCACCCCTAGGCTTAGGCTAGGGCACCCCTAGGATTAGGTTAAGGCTAGGGCTCCCCTAGCTTAAGGTTAGGGCACCCCTAGGCTTAGGTTAGGGCACCCCTAGGCTTAGGATTGGGCACCCCTAGGCTTAGGTTAGGGCACCCCTAGGCTTAGGCTAGGGCACCCCTAGGCTTAGGCTAGGGCACCCCTAGGCTTAGGCTAGGACAGCCGTAGGCTTAGGCTAGTGTACCCCTAGGCTTAGGTAGGGAACACCTAGGCTTAAGTTAGGGCACCTCTATGCTTAAGATAGGCACCCCTAGACTTAGGCTAGGGTACCCCTAGGCTTAGGCTGGGGCACCCCTAGGCTTAGGCTAAGGCTAGGGCTCCCATAGCCTAAGGCTAGGGTACCCCTATCCTTAGGCTAGGGCACCCCTAGTCTTAGGCTAGTGCACCCCTAGGCTTAGGCTAGGGCACCCATAGGCTTAGGCTAGCGCACCCCTAGGCTTAGGTAGGGAACCCCTAGACTTAGGCTAGGGCACCCCTAGGCTTAGGCTAGGGCACCCCTAGGCTTAGGCTAAGGCTAGGGCTCCTATAGCCTAACGCTAGGCCATCCCTAGGCTTCGGCTACGGCACCCTTAGGCTTAGGCAAGGGCACCCCTAGGCTTAGACTAAGGCTAGGGCTCCCCTAGCCTAAGGCTAGGTCACCCATAGGCTTAGGCTAGGGAACCCCTAGGTTTAGGCTAGGGCGCCCCAAGGCTTAGGCTAAGGCTAGGGCTCCCCTAGCCTAAGGTTATGGCACCCCTAGGCTTAGGCTAGGGCACCCCTGGGCTTAGGCTAGGACACCCGTAAGCTTAGGCTAGGGCACCCTTAGTCTTAGGCTAGGGCACCCCAAGGCTTAGTCTAAGTCTAGGGCTCCCCTAGCCTAAGGCTAGGGCACCCCTGGGCTTAGGCTAGGGCACCCATTGGCTTAGGTTAGGGCACCCCATGTCTTAGGCTAGGGCACCCCTAGGCTTAGGCTAGGACACCACTAGGCATAGGCTAGGACACCCCTAGGCTTAGGCTAGGGCAACCCTATTCTTAGGCTAGGGCACCCCTAGGCTTAGGCTAGAGCACCCCTAAGCTTAGGCTAGGGCTCCCCTAGGCTTAGGCTAAGGCTAGGGCTCCCCTTGCATAACCCTAGGGCACCCCTAGGCTTAGGCTAGGGCACCCGTAGGCTTAGGCTAGGGCACCCCTAAGCTTAGGCTAGTACACCCCTAGACTTAGGCTAGGGCAACCCTAGGCTAAGGCTAGGGCACCCCTAGGCTTAGGCTAGGGCACCCCTAGGATTAGGCTAGGTCACCCCTAGGCTTAGGCTAGGGCACATCTAGGCTTAGGCTAGAGCACCCCTAGGCATAGGCTAAGGCTAGTGCTCCACCTGACTAAGGCTAGGGCACCCCTAGGCTTAGGCTAGGGCACCCCTATGCTTCGGGTACGGCACCCCTAGGCTTAGGCTGAGGCTAGGGCTCTCCTAGCCTAAGGCTAGGGCACCCCTAGGCTTAGGCTAGAGCACCCATCGGCTTAGGCTAGGGAACCCCTAGGCTTAGGCTAGGGAACCCCTAAGCTTAGGCTCGGGCACCCCTATGCTTAGGCTAAGGCTAGGGCTCCCCTAGCCTATGGCTAGGGCACCCCTAGGCTTAGGCTAGGGCACCCATAGGCTTCGGCTAGGGCACCCCTAGGCTTGGGCTAAGGGTAGGGGACACCAAGGCTTAGGCTAAGGCACCCCTAGGCTTAGGCAAGGGCACCCCTAAGTTTAGGCTAGGGCACCCTAGGCTTAGGCTAAAGCTAGGGCTCCCATAGGCTTAGGCTAGGGCACCCTTAGGCTAAGGCTACGGCACCCCTAGGCTCAGGCTAGGGCACCCCTAGACTTAGGCTAAGGTTAGGGGACCCCTAGGTTTAGGCTAAGGAACCCCTAGGCTTAGGCTCGGGCACACCTAGGCTTAGGCGAGGGCACCCCTAGGCTTAGGCTAAGGCACCTCGAGGCTTAAGCTAGGGCACACCTAGGTTTAGGCTAGGGCAACCCTAGGCTTAGACTAAGGCTAGGGGACCCCTATGCTTAGGCTAAGGCACCCCTAGGCTTAGGCAAGGGCACCCCTAGGCTAAGGCTAGGGCACCCCTAGGTGCAGGCTAAGGCACCCCTACACTTAGGCTAGGGGACCCCTAGGCTTATGCTAAGGCTAGGGATCCCCTAGCCTAAGGCTAGGGCACCCTTAGGCTTAGGCTAGGGCACCCCTAGGCTGAGGCTAGGGCACCCCTAGGCTTAGGCTAAAGCTACGGCTCCCCTAGCCTAAGGCTAGGGCACCCATAGGCTTAGGCTAGGGCACCCCTAGGCTTAGCCTAGGGCACCCCTAGGTTTAGGCTAAGGCTAGGGCTCCCCTAGCCTAAGGCTAGGGCACCCTTAGGCTTAGGCTAGGGCACCCCGAGGCTTAAGCTAGGGCACCACTAGGCTTAGTCTAGGGCACCCCTAGGCTTAGGCTAGGGCACCCCTAGGCTTAGGCTAGGGCACCCCTAGGCTTAGGTTAAGGCTAGGGCTCCCCTAGTCTAAGGCTAGGGCACCCTTAGACTTAGACTAGGGCACCCCTAGGCTTAGGCTAGGGCACCCTTAGTCTTAGGCTAGGGCACCCCTAGGCTTAGGTTAAGGCTAGGGCTTCCCTAGCTTAAGGTTAGGGCACCCCAAGGCTTAGGTTAAGGCACCCCTAGGCTTAGGATTGGGCACCCCTAGGCTTAGGTTAGGGCACCCCTAGGCTTAGGCTAGGGCACCCCTAGGCTTAGGGTAGGGCACCCCTAGGCTTAGGCTAGGACAGCCGTAGGCTTAGGCTAGTGTACCCCTAGGCTTAGGTAGGGAACACCTAGGCTTAGGTTAGGGCACCTCTATGCTTAAGATAGGCACACCTAGACTTAGGCTAGGGTACCCCTAGGCTTAGGCTGGGGCACCCCTAGGCTTAGGCTAAGGCTAGGGCTCCCATAGCCTAAGGCTAGGGTACCCCTAGGCTTAGTCTAGGGCATCCCTATACTTAGGCTAGCTTACACCTTGGCTTTCGCTAGGGCACCCCTAGGCATAGGCTAAGGCTAGGGCTCCTCTAGCATAACGTTAGGGCATCCCTAGGCTTGGGCTAGGGAACCCCTAGGCTTAGGCTAACGCTAGGGCTCCTCTATCCTAACGCTAGGGCATCCTTAGGCTTGGGTTAGGGAACCCCTAGGCTTAGGGTAGGGCACCCTAGGCATAGACTAAGGCTAGGGCTCCCCTAGCCTAAGGCTACGGCACCCCTATCCTTAGGCTAGGGCACCCCTAAACTTAGGCTAGGGCACCCCTAGTCTTAGGCTAGTGCACCCCTAGGCTTAGGCTAGGGCACCCCTAGGCTTAGGTAGGGAACCCCTAGACTTAGGCTAGGGCACCCCTAGGCTTAGGCTAGGGCACCCCTAGGCTTAGGCTAAGGCTAGGGCTCCTATAGCCTAACGCTAGGCCATCCCTAGGCTTGGGCTACGGCACCCTTAGGCTAGGGCAAGGGCACCCCTAGTCTTAGACTAAGGCTAGGGCTCCCCTAGCCTAAGGCTAGGTCACCCCTAGGCTTAGGCTAGGGAACCCCTAGGTTTAGGCTAGGGCGCCCCAAGGCTAAGGCTAAGGCTAGGGCTCCCCTAGCCTAAGGTTATGGCACCCCTAGGCTTAGGCTAGGGCACCCCTGGGCTTAGGCTAGGACACCCGTAAACTTAGGCTAGGGCACCCTTAGTCTTAGGCTAGGGCACCCCAAGGCTTAGTCTAAGGCTAGGGCTCCCCTAGCCTAAGGCTAGGGCACCCCTAGGCTTAGGCTAGGGCACCCATTGGCTTAGGTTAGGGCACCCCATGTCTTAGGCTAGGGCACCCCTAGGCTTAGGCTAGGACACCACTAGGCATAGGCTAGGACACCCCTAGGCTTAGGCTAGGGCAACCCTATTCTTAGGCTAGGGCACCCCTAGGCTTAGGCTAGAGCACCCCTAAGCTTAGGCTAGGGCTCCTCTAGGCTTAGGCTAAGGCTAGGGCTCCCCTTGCCTAACCTTAGGGCAACCCTAGGCTTAGGCTAGGGCACCCCTAGGCTTAGGCTAGGGCACCCCTAAGCTTAGGCTAGGGCACCCCTAGACTTAGGCTAGGGCACCCCTAGGCTAAGGCTAGGGCACCCCTAGGCTTAGGCTAGGGCACCCCTAGGATTAGGCTAGGTCACCCCTAGGCTTAGGCTAGGGCAACCCTAGGCTTAGGCTAAGGCTAGGGCTCCTCAAGCCTAAGGCTTGGGCACCCTTAGGCTTAGACTAGGGCACCCCCAGGCTTAGGCTAGGGCACGCCTAGGCTTAGGCTAGGGCACCCCTAGGCTTAGGTTAAGGCTAGGGTTCCCCTAGCTTAAGGCTAGGGCACACCTAGGCTTAGGTTAGGGCACCCGTAGGTTTAGGCTAGGACAGCCGTAGGCTTAGGCTAGGGTACACCTAGGCATAGGTAGGGAACACCTAGGCTTAGTTTAGGGCAACCCTAGGCTTAAACTAAGGCTAGTGGACCCCTATGCTTAGGGTAGGCACCCCTAAGCTTAGGCTAGGGCACCCCTATGCTTAGGTAGGGAACCCCTAGACTTAGGCTAAGGCACCCCTAGGCTTAGGCTAGGGCACCCCTAGGCTTAGGCTAAGGCTAGGGCTCCTCTAGCCTAACGCTAGAGCATCCCTAGGCTTGGGCTACGGCACCCCTAGGCTTAGGCTAGGGCACCCCTAGGCTTAGACTAAGGCTAGGGCTCCCATAGCCTAAGGCTATGTCACCCCTAGGCTTAGGCTAGGGAACCCCTAAGTTTAGGCTAGGGCGCCCCAAGGCTTAGGCCAAGGCTAGGGCTCCCCTAGCCTAAGGTTAGGGCACCCCTAGGCTTAGGCTACGGCACCCCTGGGCTTAGGCTAGGACACCCGTAAGCTTAGGCTAGGGCACCCTTAGTCTTAGGCTAAGGCACCCCTAGGCTTAGTCTAAGGCTAGGGCTCCCTAGCCTAAGTTTAATGCACCCCTAGGCTTAGGCTAGGGCACCCCTAGGCTTAGGCTAGGGGACCCCTAGGCTTAGGCTAAGGCACCCCAAGGCTTAGGCTAGGGCACCACTAGGCTAAGGCTAGGGCAACCTTCGGCGTAGACTAAGGCTAGGAGACCCCTAGGCTTAGGCTAAGGCACCCCTAGGCTTAGGCTAGGGCACCCCTAGGCTAAGGCTAGGGCACCCCTTCACTTAGGCTAGCGAACCCCTAGGCTTAGGCTAAGGCTAGGGATCCCCTAGCCTAAGGCTAAGGCAACCTTAGGCATAGGCTAGGTGACCCCTAGGCTTAGGCTAGGGCACCCTTAGGCTTAGGCTAAAGCTAGGGCTCCACTAGCCTAAGGCTAGGGCACCCATAGGCTTAGGCTAGGTCACCCCTAGGCTTAGGCTAGGGCACCAGTAGGTTTAGGCAAAGGCTAGGGTTCCCCTAGCCTAAGGCTAGGGCACCCCTAGGCTTAGGCTTGGAGCACCCCTAGGCTTAGGCGAGGGCACCCCTAGGCTTAGGCTAAGGCTATGCCTCCCCTAGTCTAAGGCTAGGGCACCCTTAGGCTTAGACTTGGGCACCCCCAGGCTTAGGCTAGGGCACGCCTAGGCTTAGGCTAGGGCACCCCTAGGCTTAGGCTAAGGCTAGGGCTCCCCTAGCCTAAGGCTAGGGTACCGCTAGGCTTAGGCTAGGGCACCCCTATACTTAGGCTAGCGTACCCCTTGGCTTAGGCTAGGGCACCCCTAGGCTTAGGCTAAGGCTAGGGCTCCCCTAGCTTAAGGCTAGGGCACATCTAGGCTTAGGTTAGGGCACTCCTAGGTTTAGGCTAGGACAGCCGTAGGCTTAGGCTCGGGTACCCTAGGCTTAGGTAGGGAACACCTAGGCTTAGGTTAGGGCACCCCTATGCTTAGGCTAGGCACCCCTAGACTTAGGCTGGGGCACCCCTAGGCTTAGGCTAAGGCTAGGGCTCCCCTAGCCTAAGGCTAGGGTACCGCTAGGCTTAGGCTAGGGCACCCCTATACTTAGGCTAGCGTACCCCTTGGCTTAGGCTAGGGCACCCCTAGGCTTAGGCTAAGGCTAGGGCTCCTCTAGCATAACGCTAGGGCATCCCTAGGCTTGGGCTAGGGAATCCCTAGGCTTAGGCTAGGGCACCCCTAGGCTTAGGCTAGGGCACCCCTAGGCTTAGGCTAAGGCTAGGGCTCCTCTAGCCTAACGCTAGGGCATCCTTAGGCTTGGGCTAGGGAACCCCTAGGCTTAGGCTTGGGCACCCTAGGCTTAGACTAAGGCTAGGGCTCCCCTAGCCTAAGGTTAGGGCACCCCTAGCCTTAGGCTAGGGCACCCCTAAGCTTAGGCTAGGGCACCCCTAAGCTTAGGCTAGGGCACCCCTAGTCTTAGGCTAGGGCACCCCTAGGCTTAGGCTAGGGCACCCCTAGGCTTAGGCTAGGGCACCCCTAGGCTTAGCTAGGGAACCCCTAGTCTTAGGCTAGGGCACCCCTAGGCTTAGGCTAGGGCACCCCTAGGCTTAGGCTAAGGCTAGGGCTCCTATAGCCTAACGCTAGGGCATCCCTAGGCTTGGGCTACGGCACCCCTAGGCTTAGGCAAGGGCACCCCTAGGCTTAGACTAAGGCTAGGGCTCCCCTAGCCTAAGGCTAAGTCACCCCTAGGCTTAGGCTAGGGAACCCCTAGGTTTAGGCTAGGGCGCCCCAAGGCTTAAGCTAAGGCTAGGGCTCCGCTAGCCTAAGGTTAGGGCACCCCTAGGCTTAGGCTAGGGCACCCCTGGTCTTAGGCTAGGATACCCGTAAGCTTAGGCTAGGGCACCCTTAGTCTTAGGCTAGGGCACCCCTAGGCTTAGGCTAGGGCAACCCTATTCTTAGGCTAGGGCACCCCTAGGCTTAGGCTAGAGCACCCCTAAACTTAGGCTAGGGCTCCCCTAGGCTTAGGCTAAGGCTAGGGCTCCCCTTGCCTAACCCTAGGGCACCCCTAGGCTTAGGCTAGGGCACCCCTAACCTTAGGCTAGGGCACCCCTAGAATTAGGCTAGGGCACCCCTAGGCTAAGGCTAGGGCACCCCTAGGCTTAGGCTAGGGCACCCCTAGGATTAGGCTAGGGCACCCCTAGGCTTATGCTAGGGCACCCCTAGGCTTAGGCTAAGGCTAGGGCTCAGCTAGCCTAAGGCTAGCGCACCATTAGGCTAAGGCTAGGGCAACCTTCGGCGTAGACTAAGGCTAGGGGACCCCTAGGCTTAGGCTAAGGCACCACTAGGCTTAGGCTAGGGCACCACTAGGCTCAGGCTAGTGCACCCCTACACTTAGGCTAAGGAACCCTTAGGCTTAGGCTAAGGCTAGGGATCCCCTAGCCTAAGCCTAAGGCAACCCTAGGCATAGGCTAAGTGACCCCTAGGCTTAGGCTAGGGCACCCTTAGGCTTAGGCTAAAGCTAGGGCTCCCCTAGCCTAAGGCTAGGGCACCCATAGGCTTAGGCTAGGTCACCCCTAGGCTTAGGCTAGGGCACCCCTAGGTTTAGGCTAAGGCTAGGGCTCCCATAGCCTAAGGCTAGGGCACCCCTAGGCTTACGCTAGGGCACCCCTAGGCTTAGGCTAAGGCTAGGGCTCCCCTAGTCTAAGGCTAGGGCACCCTTAGGCTTAGACTAGGGCACCCCCAGGCTTAGGCTAGGGCACGCCTAGGTTTAGGCTAGGGCACCCCTAGGCTTAGGTTAAGGCTAGGGCTCCCCTAGCTTAAGGCTAGGGCACACCTATGCTTAGGTTAGGGCACCGCTAGGTTTAGGCTAGGACAGCTGTAGACATAGGCTAGGGTACCCCTAGGCTTAGGTAGGGAACACCTAGGCTTAGGTTAGGGCACCCCTATGCTTAGGGTAGGCACCCCTAGACTTAGGCTAGGACACCCCTAGTCTTAGGCTGGGGCACCCCTAGGCTTAGGCTAAGGCTAGGGCTCCTCTAGCCTAACGCTAGGGCATCCTTAGGCTTGGGCTAGGGAACCCCTTGGCATAGGCTAGGGCACCCTAGGCTTAGACTAAGGCTAGGGCTCCCCTACCCTAAGGCTACGGCACCCCTAGCCTTAGGCTAGGGCACCCCTAAGCTTAGGCTAGGGCACCCGTAAGCTTAGGCTAGGGCACCCCTGGTCTTAGGCTAGTGCACCTCTAGGCTTAGGCTAGGGCACCCGTAGGCTTAGGCTAGGGCACCCCTATGCTTAGGTAGGGAACCCCTAGACTTAGGCTAAGGCAGCCCTAGGTTTAGGCTAGGGCATCCATAGGCTTAGGCTAAGGCTAGGACTCCTCTAGCCTAACGCTAGAGCATCCGTAGGCTTGGGCTACGGCACCCCTAGGCTTAGGCTAGGGCACCCCTAGGCTTAGACTAAGGCTAGGGCTCCCCTAGCCTATGGCTATGTCACCCCTAGGCTTAGGCTAGGGAACCCCTAGGTTTAGGCTAGGGCGCCCCAAGGCTTAGGCTAAGGCTAGGGCTCCCCTAGCCTAAGGTTAGGGCACCCCTGGGCTTAGGTTAGGACACCCGTAAGCTTAGGCTAGGGCACCCTTAGTCTTAGGCTAGGGCACCCCTAGGCTTAGTATAAGGCTAGGGCTCCCCTAGGCTTAGGATAAGGCTAGGGCTCCCCTAGGCTTAGGATAAGGCTAGGGCTCCCCTAGTCTAAGGCTAGGGCACCCTTAGGCTTAGACTAGGGCACCCCCAGGCTTAGGCTAGGGCACGCCTAGGCTTAGGCTAGGGCAGCCCTAGGCTTAGGTTAAGGCTAGGGCTCCCCTAGCTTAAGGCTAGGGCACACCTAGGCTTAGGTTAGGGCACCCCAAGGTTTAGGCTAGGACAGCCGTAGGCTTAGGCTAGGGCACCCCTAGGCTTAGGCTAGGGCACCCCTAGGCTTAGGCTAGGGTACCCCTAGGCTTAGGCTAAGGCTAGGGCTCAGCTAGCCTAAGGCTAGGGCACCACTAGGCTAAGGCTAGGGCAACCTTCGGCGTAGACTAAGGCTAGGGGACCCCTAGGCTTAGGCTAAGGCGCCCCTAGGCTTAGGCTAGGGCACCCCTAGGCTTAGGTTAAGGCTAGGGCTCCCCTAGCTTAAGGCTAGTGCACCCCTACACTTAGGCTAGGGAACCCCTAGGGTTAGGCTAAGGCTAGGGATCCCCTAGTCTAAGGCTAAGGCAACCTTAGGCATAGGCTAGGTGACCCCTAGGCTTAGGCTAGGGCACCCTTAGGCTTAGGCTAAAGCTAGGGCTCTCCTAGCCTAAGGGTAGGGCACCCATAGGCTTAGGCTAGGTGACCCCTAGGCTTAGGCTAGGGCACCCCTAGGTTTAGGCTAAGGCTAGGGCTCCCCTAGGCTAAGGCTAGGGCACCCGTAGGCTTAGGCTAGGGCACCCCTAGGCTTAGGCTAGGGCACCCCTAGGCTTAGGCTAAGGCTAGGGCTCCCCTAGTCTAAAGCTAGGGCACCGTTAGTCTTAGACTAGGGCACCCCCAGGCTTAGGCTAGGACACGCCTAGGCTTAGGCTAGGGCACCCCTAGGCTTAGGTTAAGGCTAGGGCTCCCATAGCTTAAGGGTAGGGCACACCTAGGCTTAGGTTAGGGCACCCCTAGGTTTAGGCTAGGACAGCCGTAGGCTTAGGCTAGGGTACCCCTAGGCTTAGGTAGGGAACACCTAGGCTTAGGTTAGGGCACCCCTATGCTTAGGCTAGGCACCCCTAGACTTAGGCTAGGACACCCCTAGGCTTAGGCTGGGGCACCCCTAGGCTTAGGCTAAGGCTAGGGCTCCCCTAGCCTAAGGCAAGGGTACCGCTAGGCTTAGGCTAGGGCACCCCTAGGCTTAGGCTAGGGGACCCCTAGGCTTAGGCTAGGGCACCCCTAGGCTTAGGCTAAGGCTAGGGCTCCTCTAGCCTAACGCTAGGGCATCCTTAGGCTTGGGCTAGGGAACCCCTAGGCTTAGGCTAGGGCACCCTAGGCTTAGACTAAGGCTAGGGCTCCCCTAGCCTAAGGCTAGGTCACCCCTAGGCTTAGGCTAGGGAACCCCTAGGTTTAGGCTAGGGCGCCACAAGGCTTAGGCTAAGGCTAGGGCTCCTCTAGCATAACGCTAGGGCATCCCTAGGCTTGGGCTAGGGAATCCCTAGGCTTAGGCTAGGGGACCCCTAGGCTTAGGCTAGGGCACCCCTAGGCTTAGGCTAAGGCTAGGGCTCCTCTAGCATAACGCTAGGGCATCCCTAGGCTTGGGCTAGGGAATCCCTAGGCTTAGGCTAGGGCACCCCTAGGCTTAGGCTAGGGCACCCCTGGGCTTAGGCTAGGACACCCTTAAGCTTAGGCTAGGGCACCCTTAGTCTTAGGCTAGGGCACCCCTAGGCTTAGTCTAAGGCTAGGGCTCCCCTAGCCTAAGGCTAGGGCACCCCTAGGCTTAGGCTAGGGTACCCCTAGGCTTAGGTTAGGGCACCCCTTGTCTTAGGCTAGGGCACCCCTAGGCTTAGGCTAGGACACCACTAGGCTTAGGCTAGGACACCCCTAGGCTTAGGCTAGGGCAATCATATTCTTAGGCTAGGGCACCCTTAGGCTTAGGCTAGAGCACCCCTAAGCTTAGCCTAGGGCTCCCCTAGGCTTAGGCTAAGGCGAGGGCTCCCCTTGCCTAACCCTAGGGCACCCCTACGCTTAGGCTAGGGCACCCCTAGGCTTAGGCTAGGGCACCCCTAAGCTTAGGCTAGGGCACCCCTAGACTTAGGCTAAGGCATCCCTAGGCTAAGGCTAGGGCACCCCTAGGCTTAGGCTAGGGCACCCCTAGGATTAGGCTAGGGCACCCCTAGGCTTAGGCTAGGGCACCCCTAGGCTTAGGCTACGGCTAGGACTCAGCTAGCCTAAGGCTAGGGCACCACTAGGCTAAGGCTAGGGCAACCTTCGGCGTAGACTAAGGCTAGGGGACCCCTAGGCTTAGGCTAAGGCACCACTAGGCTTAGGCTAGGGCACCCCTAGGCTAAGGCTAGGGCACCCCTAGGCTCAGGCTAGTGCACCCCTACACTTAGGCTAGGGCACCCTTAGGCTTAGGCTGGGGCACCCCTAGGCTTAGGCTAAGGCTAGGGCTCCTCTAGCCTAACGCTAGGGCATCCTTAGACTTGGGCTAGGGAACCCCTAGGCTTAGGCTAGGGCACCCTAGGCTTAGACTAAGGCTAGGGCTCCCCTACCCTAAGGCTATGGCACCTCTAGCCTTAGGCTAGGGCACCCCTAAGCTTAGGCTAGGGCACCCCTAAGCTTAGGCTAGGGCACCCCTAGTCTAAGGCTAGGGCACCCATAGGCTTAGGCTAGGTCACCCCTAGGCTTAGGCTAGGGCACCCCTAGGTTTAGGCTAAGGCTAGGGCTCCCCTAGCCTAAGGCTAGGGCACCCCTAGGCTTAGGCTAGGGCACCCCTAGGCTTAGGCTAGGGCACCCCTAGGCTTAGGCTAAGGCTAGGGCTCCCCTAGTCTAAGGCTAGGGCATGCTTAGGCTTAGACTAGGTCACCCCCAGGCTTAGGATAGGGCACGCCTAGGCTTAGGCTAGGGCACCCCTAGGCTTAGGTTAAGGCTAGGGCTCCCCTAGCTTAAGGCTAGGGCACACCTAGGCTTAGGTTAGGGCACCCCTAGGTTTAGGCTAGGACAGCCGTAGGCTTAGGCTAGGGTACCCCTAGGCTTAGGTAGGGAACACATAGGCTTAGCTTAGGGCACCCCTATGCTTAGGCAAGGCACCCCTAGATTAGGCTAGGACACCCCTAGGCTTAGGCTGGGGCACCCCTAGGCTTAGGCTAAGGCTAGGGCTCCTCTAGCCTAACGCTAGGGCATCCTTAGGCTTGGGCTAGGGAAACCCTAGGCTTAGGCTAGGGCACCCTAGGCTTAGACTAAGGCTAGGGCTCCCATACCCTAAGGCTACGGCACCCCTAGCCTTAGGCTAGGGCACCCCTAAGCTTAGACTAGGGCCCCCCTAAGCTTAGGCTAGGGCACCCCTAGTCTTAGGCTAGTGCACCTCTAGGCTTAGGCTAGGGCACCCGTAGGCTTAGGCTAGGGCACCCCTATGCTTAGGTAGGGAACCCCTAGACTTAGGCTAAGGCAGCCCTAGGCTTAGGCTAGGGCACCCCTAGGCTTAGGCTAAGGCTAGGGCTCCTCTAGCCTAACGCTAGAGCATCCCTAGGCTTGGGCTACGGCACCCCTTGGCTTAGGCTAGGGCACCCCTAGGCTTAGACTAAGGCTAGGGCTCCCCTAGCCTAAGGCTATGTCACCCCTTGGCTTAGGCTAGGGAACCCCTAGGTTTAGTTAGGGCGCCCCAAGGCTTAGGCTAAGGCTAGGGCTCCCCTAGCCTAAGGTTAGGGCACCCCTAGGCTTAGGCTAGGGCACCCCTGGGCTTAGGCTAGGACACCCGTAAGCTTAGGCTAGGGCACCCTTAGTCTTAGGCTAGGGCACCCCTAGGCTTAGTCTAAGGCTAGGGCTCCCCTAGCCTAAGGCTAGGGCACCCCTAGGCTTAGGCTAGGGCACCCCTAGGCTTAGGCTAGGGCACCCCTAGGCTTAGGCTAAGGCTAGGGCTCAGCGAGCCTAAGGCTAGGGCACCACTAGGCTAAGGCTAGGGCAACCTTCGGCGTAGACTAAGGCTAGGGGACCCCTAGGCTTAGGCTAAGGCACCCCTAGGCTTAGGCTAGGGCACCCCTAGCCTTAGGCTAGGGCACCCCTAAGCTTAGGCTAGGGCACCCCTAAGCTTAGGCTAGGGCACCCCTAGTCTTAGGCTAGTGCACCCCTAGGCTTAGGCTAGGGCACCCGTAGGCTTAGGCTAGGGCACCCCTAGGCTTAGGTAGGGAACCCATAGACTTAGGGTAGGGCACCCCTAGGCTTAGGCTAGGGCACCCCTAGGCTTAGGCTAAGGCTAGAGCTCCTATAGCCTAACGCTAGGGCATCCCTAGGCTTGGGCTACGGCACCCCTAGGCTTAGACTAAGGCTAGGGCTCCCCTAGCCTAAGGCTAGGTCACCCCTAGGCTTAGGCTAGGGAACCCCTTGGTTTAGGCTAGGGCGCCCCAAGGCTTAGGCTAAGGCTAGGGCTCCCCTAGCCTAAGGTTAGGGCACCCCTAGGCTTAGGCTAGGGCACCCCTGGGCTTAGGCTAGGACACCCGTAAGCTTAGGCTAGGGCACCCTTAGTCTTAGGCTAGGGCACCCCTAGGCTTAGTCTAAGGCTAGGGCTCCCCTAGACTAAGGCTAGGGCACCCCTAGGCTTAGGCTAGGGCACCCCTAGGCTTAGGTTAGGGCACCCCTTGTCTTAGGCTAGGGCACCCCTAGGCTTAGGCTAGGACACCACTAGGCTTAGGCTAGGACACCCCTAGGCTTAGGCTAGGGCAACCCTATTCTTAGGCTAGGGCACCCTTAGGCTTAGGCTAGAGCACCCCTAAGCTTAGGCTAGGGCTCCCCTATGCTTAGGCTAAGGGTAGGGCTCCCCTTGCCTAACCCTCGGGCACCCCTAGGCATAGGCTAGGGCACCCCGAGGCTTAGGCTAGGGCACCCTTAAGCTTAGGCTAGGGCACCCCTAGACTTAGGCTAAGGCACCCATAGGCGAAGGCTAGGGCACCCCTAGGCTTAGGCTAGGGCACCCCTAGGATTAGGCTAGGGCACCCCTAGGCTTAGGCTAGGGCACCACTAGGCTTAGGCTACGGCTAGGGCTCAGATAGCCTAAAGCTAGGGCACCACTAGGCTAAGGCTAGGGCAACCTTCGGCGTAGACTAAGGCTAGGGGACCCCTAGGCTTAGGCTAAGGCACCACTAGGCTTAGGCTAGGGCACCCCTAGGCTAAGGCTAGGGCACCCCTAGGCTCAGGCTAGTGCACCCCTACACTTAGGCTAGGGCACCCTTAGGCTTAGGTTGGGGCACCCCTAGGCTTAGGCTAAGGCTAGGGCTCCTCTAGCCTAACGCTAGGGCATCCTTAGGCTTGGGCTAGGGAACCCCTAGGCTTAGGCTAGGGCACCCTAGGCTTAGACTAAGGCTAGGGCTCCCCTACCCTAAGGCTACGGCACCCCTAGCCTTAGCTTAGGGCACCCCTAAGCTTAGGCTAGGGCACCCCTAAGCTTAGGCTAGGGCACCCCTAGTCTAAGGCTAGGGCACCCGTAGGCTTAGGCAAGGTCACCCCTAGGCTTAGGCTAGGGCACCCCTAGGTTTAGGCTAAGGCTAGGGCTCCCCTAGCCTAAGGCTAGGGCACCCCTAGGCTTAGGCTAGGGCACCCCTAGGCTTAGGCTAGGGCACCCCTAGGCTTAGGCTAAGGCTAGGGCTCCCCTAGTCTAAGGCTAGGGCACCCGTAGGCTTAGCCTAGGTCACCCCCAGGCTTAGGCTAGGGCACGCCTAGGCTTAGGCTAGGGCACCCCTAGGCTTAGGTTAAGGCTAGGGCTCCCCTAGCTTAAGGATAGGGCACACCTAGGCTTAGGTTAGGGCACCCCTAGGTTTAGGCTAGGACAGCCGTAGGCTTAGGCTAGGGTACCCCTAGGCTTAGGTAGGGAACACCTAGGCTTAGGTTAGGGCACCCCTATGCTTAGGCTAGGCACCCCTAGACTTAGGCTAGGACACCACTAGGCTTAGGCTGGGGCACCCCTAGGCTTAGGCTAAGGCTAGGGCTCCTCTAGCCTAACGCTAGGGCATCCTTAGGCTTGGGCTAGGGAACACCTAGGCTTAGGCTAGGGCACCCTAGGCTTAGACTAAGGGTAGGGCTCCCCTACCCTAAGGCTACGGCACCCCTAGCCTTAGGCTAGGGCACCCCTAAGCTTAGACTAGGGCACCCCTAAGCTTAGGCTAGGGCACCCCTAGTCTTAGGCTAGTGCACCTCTAGGCTTAGGCTAGGGCACCCGTAGGCTTAGGCTAGGGCACCCCTATGCTTAGGTAGGGAACCCCTAGACTTAGGCTAAGGCAGCCCTAGGCTTAGGCTAGGGCACCCCTAGGCTTAGGCTAAGGCTAGGGCTCCTCTAGCCTAACGCTAGAGCATCCCTAGGCTTGGGCTACGGCACCCCTTGGCTTAGGCTAGGGCACCCCTAGGCTTAGACTAAGGCTAGGGCTCCCCTAGCCTAAGGCTATGTCACCCCTTGGCTTAGGCTAGGGAACCCCTAGGTTTAGGCTAGGGCGCCCCAAGGCTTAGGCTAAGGCTAGGGCTCCCCTAGCCTAAGGTTAGGGCACCCCTAGGCTTAGGCTAGGGCACACCTGGGCTTAGGCTAGGACACCCGTAAGCTTAGGCTAGGGCACCCCTAGGCTTAGGCTAGGGCACCCCTAGGCTTAGGCTAAGGCTAGGGCTCAGCTAGCCTAAGGCTAGGGCACCACTAGGCTAAGGCTAGGGCAACCTTCGGCGTAGACTAAGGCTAGGGGACCCCTAGGCTTAGGCTAAGGCACCCCTAGGCTTAGGCTAGGGCACCCCTAGGCTTAGGCTAGGGCACCCCTAGGTTCAGGCTAGTGCACCCCTACACTTAGGCTAGGGAACCCCTAGGCTTAGGCTAAGGCTAGGGATCCCCTAGCCTAAGGCTAAGGCAACCATAGGCATAGGCTAGGTGACCCCAAGGCTTAGGCTAGGGCACCCTTAGGCTTAGGCTAAAGCTAGGGCTCCCCTAGCCTAAGGCTAAGGCACCCATAGGCTTAGTCTAGGTCACGCCTAGGCTTAGCCTAGGGCACCCCTAGGTTTAGTCTAAGGCTAGGGCTCCCCTAGGCTAAGGCTAGGGCACCCCTAGGCTTAGGCTAGGGCACCCCTAGGCTTAGGCTAGGGCACCCCTAGGCTTAGGCTAAGGCTAGGGCTCCCCTAGTCTAATGCTAGGGCACCCTTAGACTTAGACTATGGCACCCCCAGGCTTAGGCTAGGGCACGCCTAGGCTTAGGCTAGGGCACCCCTAGGCTTAGGTTAAGGCTAGGGCTCCGCTAGCTTAAGGCTAGGGCACACCTAGGCTTAGGTTAGGGCACCCCTAGGTTTAGGCTAGGACAGCCGTAGGCTTAGGCTAGGGTACCCTTAGGCTTAGGTAGGGAACACCTAGGCTTAGGTTAGGGCACCCCTATGCTTAGGCTAGGCACCCTAGACTTAGGCTAGGACACCCCTAGGCTTAGGCTGGGGCACCCCTAGGCTTAGGCTAAGGCTAGGGCTCCCCTAGCCTAAGGCTAGGGTACCACTAGGCTTAGGTTGGGCACCCTTATACTTAGGCTAGCGTACCCCTTGGCTTACGCTAGGGCACCTCTAGGCTTAGGCTAAGGCTAGGGCTCCTCTAGCATAACGCTATGGCATCCCTAGGCTTGGGCTAGGGAATCCCTAAGCTTAGGCTAGGGCACCCATAGTCTTAGGCTAGGGCACCCGTAGGCTTAGGCTAGGGCACCCCTAGGCTTAGGTAGGGAACCCCTAGACTTAGGCTAGGGCACCCCTAGGCTTAGGCTAGGGCACCCCTAGGCTTAGGCTAAGGCTAGGGCTCCTATAGCCTAACGCTAGGGTATCCCTAGGCTTGGGCTACGGCACCCCTAGGCTTAGGCTAGGGCACCCCTAGGCTTAGACTAAGGCTAGGGCTCCCCTAGCCTAAGGCTAGGTCACCCATAGGCTTAGGCTAGGGAACCCCTAGGTTTAGGCTAGGGCGCCCCAAGGCTTAGGCTAAGGCTAGGGCTCCCCTAGCCTAAGGTTAGGGCACCCCTAGGTTTAGGCTAGGGCACCCTTAGGCTTAGGCTAGGACACCCGAAAGCTTAGGATAGGGCACCCTTAGTCTTAGGCTAGGGCACCCCTAGGCTTAGTCTAAGGCTAGGGCTCCCCTAGCCTAAGGCTAGGGCACCCCTAGGCTTAGGCTAGGGCACCACTAGGCTTAGGTTAGGGCACCCCATGTCTTAGGCTAGGGCACACCTAGGATTAGGCTAGGACACCACTAGGCTTAGGCTAGGACACCCCTAGGCTTAGGCTAGGGCAACCCTATTCTTAGGCTAGGGCACCCCTAGGCTTAGGGTAGAGCACCCCTAAGCTTAGGCTAGGGCACCATTAGGCTTAGGCTAGGGCACCCCTAGGCTTAGGCTAGGGCACCCCTTAGCTTAGCCTAGGGTAACCCTAGACTTAGGCTAGGGCACCCCTAGGCTAAGGCTAGGGCACCCCTAGGCTTAGACTAGGGCACCCCTAGGATTAGGCTAGGGCACCCTTAGTCTTAGGCTAGGGCACCCCTAGGCTTAGTCTAAGGCTAGGGCTCCCCTAGCCTAAGGCTAGGGCACCCCTAGGCTTAGGCTAGGGCACCCCTAGGCTTAGGTTAGGGCACCCCATGTCTTAGGCTAGGGCACACCTAGGCTTAGGCTAGGACACCACTAGGCTTAGGCTAGGACACCCCTAGGCTTAGGCTATGGCAACCCTATTCTTAGGCTAGGGCACCCCTAGGCTTAGGGTAGAGCACCCCTAACCTTAGGCTAGGGCACCATTAGGCTTAGGCTAGGGCACCCCTAGGCTTAGGCTAGGGCACCCCTTAGCTTAGCCTAGGGTACCCCTAGACTTAGGCTAGGGCACCCCTAGGCTAAGGCTAGGGCACCCCTAGGCTTAGACTAGGGCACCCCTAGGATTAGGCTAGGGCACCCTTAGGCTTAGGCTAGGGCACCCCTAGGCTTAGGCTAAGGCTAGGGCTCAGCTAGCCTAAGGCTAGGGTACCACTAGGCTAAGGCTAGGGCAACCTTCGGCGTACACTAAGGCTAGGGGACCCCTAGGCTTAGGCTAAGGCACCCCTAGGCTCAGGCTAGTGCACCCCTACACTTAGGCTAGGGAACCCCTAGGCTTAGGCTAAGGCTAGGGATCCCCTAGCCTAAGGCTAAGGCAACCCTAGGCATAGGCTAGGTGACCCCTAGGCTTAGGCTAGGGCACCCTTAGGCTTTGGCTAAAGCTAGGGCTCCCCTAGCCTAAGGCTAGGGCACCCATAGGCCTAGGCTAGGTCACCCCTAGGCTTAGGCTAGGTCACCCCTAGGTTTAGGCTAAGGCTAGGGCTCCCCTAGCCTAAGGCTAGGGCACCCCTAGGCTTAGGCTACGGCACCCCTAGGCTTAGGCTAGGGAACCCCTAGGCTTAGGCTAAGGCTAGGGCTCCCCTAGTCTAAGGCTAGGGCACCCTTAGGCTTAGACTAGGGCACCCCCAGGCTTAGGCTAGGGCACCCCTAGGCTTAGGTTAAGGCTAGGGCTCCCCTAGCTTAAGGCTAGGGCACACCTAGGCTTAGGTTAGGGCACCCCTAGGTTTAGGCTAGGACAGCCGTAGACTTAAGCTAGGGTACCCCTAGGCTTAGGTAGGGAACACCTAGGCTTAGGTTAGGGCACCCCTATGCTTAGAGTAGGCACCCCTAGACTTAGGCTAGGGCACCCCTAGGCTTAGGCTATGGGACCCCTAGTCTTAGGCTAGGACACCCCTTACCTTAGGCTAGGGCACCCCTAGGCTTAGGGTAAGGCAAAGGCTCCTCTAGCCTAACGCTAGGGCATCCCTAGCCTGGGCTAGGGCATACCTAGGCTTGGGCTAGGGCACCCATAGGCTTAGGCTAGGGCACCCCTAGGCTTAGACTAAGGCTAGGGCTCCCCTAGCCTAAGGCTAGGGCACCCCTAGGCTTAGGCTAGGGCACCCCAGGCTTAGGCTAGGGCACCCCTAGGCTTGGGCTAGGGCACCCCTAGGCTTAGGCTAGGGCACCCCTAGGTTTAGATTAAGGCTAGGGCTCCCCTCGCCTAAGGCTACGGCACCCCTAGGCTTAGGCTAGGGCACACCTAGGCTTAGGCTAGGGCACCCCTAGGCTTAGGCTACGGCACCCCTAGGCTTAGGCTAGGGCACCCGAAGTCTTAGGTAGGGAACCCATAGCCTTAGTTTAGGGCATCACTATGCTTAGGCTAGGCACCCCTAGACTTAGGCTAGGGCACCCCTAGGCTTAGGCTGGGGCACCCCTAGGCTTAGGCTAAGGCTAGGGCTCCTCTAGCATAATGCTAGGGCAACCCTAGGCTTGGGCTGCGTCACCCCTTGGCTTAGGCTTTGTCACTCCTAGGCTTAGACTAAGGCTAGGGCTCCCCTAGCCTAACCGTAGGTCACCCCTAGGCTTAGGCTAGGGCACCCCTAGGCTTAGGCGAGGGCACCCCTTGGCTTAGGCTAGGGCACCCTTAGGCTTAGGCTAAAGCTAGGGCTCCCCTAGCCTAAGGCTAGGGCACCCATAGGCCTAGGCTAGGTCACCCCTAGGCTTAGGCTAGGTCACCCCTAGGTTTAGGCTAAGGCTAGGGATCCCCTAGCCTAAGGCTAAGGCAACCCAAGGCATAGGCTAGGTGACCCCTAGGCTTAGGCTAGGGCACCCTTAGGCTTAGGCTAAAGCTAGGGCTCCCCTAGCCTAAGGCTAGGGCACCCATAGGCCTAGGCTAGGTCACCCCTAGGCTTAGGCTAGGTCACCCCTAGGTTTAGGCTAAGGCTAGGGTTCCCCTAGCCTAAGGCTAGGGCACCCCTAGGCTTAGGCTAGGGCACCCCTAGGCTTAGGCTAGGGCACCACAAGGCTTAGGCTAAGGCTAGGGCTCCCCTAGTCTAAGGCTAGAGCACCCTTAGGCTTAGACTAGGGCACCACCAGGCTTAGGCTAGGGCACATCTAGGCTTAGGCTAGGGCACCCCTAGGCTTAGGTTAAGGCTAGGGCTCCCCTAGCTTAAGGCTAGGGCACACCTAGGCTTAGGTTAGGGCACCCCTAGGTTTAGGCTAGGACAGCCGTAGGCTTAAGCTAGGGTACCCCTAGGCTTAGGTAGGGAACACCTAGGCTTAGGTTAGGGCACCCCTATGCTTAGAGTAGGCACCCCTAGACTTAGGCTAGGACAACCCTAGGCTTAGGCTGGGGCACCCCAAGGCTTAGGCTAAGGCTAGGGCTCCCCTAGCCTAAGTCTAGGGTACCGCTAGGCTTAGGCTAGGGCACCCCTATCCTTAGGCTAGCGTACCGCTTGGTTTAGGCTAGGGCACCCCTAGGCTTAGACTAAGGCTAGGGCTCCCCTAGCCTAAGGCTAGGGCACCCCTAGGCTTAGGCTAGGGCACCCCTAGGCTTAGGCTAGGGCACCCTAGGCTTAGACTAAGGCAAGGGCTCCCCTAGCCTAAGGCTAGGGCACCACTAGGCTTAGGCTAGGGCACACTAGGCATAGGCTAGGGCACCCCTAGTATTAGGCTAGGGCACCCCTAGGCTTAGGCTAGGGCACCCCTAGGCTAAGGCTATGGCACCCCTAGGCTCAGGCTAGGGCACCCCTACACTTAGGCAAGGGAAACCCTAAGCTTAGGCTAAGGCTAGGGTTTCCCTTGCCTAAGGCTAAGGCAACCCTAGGCGTAGGCTAGGTGACCCCTAGGCTTATTCTAAGGCGAGGGCTCCCCTAGTCTAAGGCTAGGGCACACTTAGGCTTAGACCAGGGCACCCCTAGTCTTAGGCTAGGGCACCCCTAGGCTTAGGCTATGGGACCCCTAGTCTTAGGCTAGGACACCCCTTACCTTAGGCTAGGGCACCCCTAGGCTTAGGGTAAGGCAAAGGCTCCTCTAGCCTAACGCTAGGGCATCTCTAGCCTGTGCTAGGGCATACCTAGGCTTGGGCTAGGGCACCCATAGGCTTAGGCTAGGGCACCCCTAGGCTTAGACTAAGGCTAGGGCTCCCCTAGCCTAAGGCTAGGGCACCCCTAGGCTTAGGCTAGGGCACCCCAGGCTTAGGCTAGGGCACCCCTAGGCTTGGGCTAGGGCACCCCTAGGCTTAGGCTAGGGCACCCCT
Source organism: Tenrec ecaudatus (assembly GCF_050624435.1). Classification (NCBI taxonomy): domain Eukaryota; kingdom Metazoa; phylum Chordata; class Mammalia; order Afrosoricida; family Tenrecidae; genus Tenrec; species Tenrec ecaudatus. The sequence goes on from NW_027457716.1 coordinate 266,223, forward strand.
AGGTTTAGACTAAGGCTAGGGCTCCCCTAGCCTAAGGCTACGGCACCCCTAGGCTTAGGCTAGGGCACACCTAGGCTTAGGCTAGGGCACCCCTAGGCTTAGGCTACGGCACCCCTAGGCTTAGGCTAGGGCACCCGAAGGCTTAGGTATGGAACCCCTAGACTTAGTTTAGGGCATCACTATGCTTAGGCTAGGCACCCCTAGACTTAGGCTAGGGCACCCCTAGGCTTAGGCTGGGGCACCTCTAGGCTTAGGCTAAGGCTAGGGCTCCTCTAGCATAATGCTAGGGCAACCCTAGACTTGGGCTACGTCACCCCTTGGCTTAGGCTTTGTCACTCCTAGGCTTAGACTAAGGCTAGGGCTCCCCTAGCCTAACCGTAGGTCACCCCTAGGCTTAGGCTAGGGCACCCCTATGCTTAGGCGAGGGCACCCCTAGGCTTAGGCTAGGGCACCCTTAGGCTTAGGCTAAAGCTAGGGCTCCCCTAGCCTAAGGCTAGGGCACCCATAGGCCTAGGCTAGGTCACCCCTAGGCTTAGGCTAGGTCACCCCTAGGTTTAGGCTAAGGCTAGGGATCCCCTAGCCTAAGGCTAAGGCAACCCAAGGCATAGGCTAGGTGACCCCTAGGCTTAGGCTAGGGCACCCTTAGGCTTAGGCTAAAGCTAGGGCTCCCCTAGCCTAAGGCTAGGGCACCCATAGGCCTAGGCTAGGTCACCCCTAGGCTTAGGCTAGGTCACCCCTAGGTTTAGGCTAAGGCTAGGGCTCCCCTAGCCTAAGGCTAGGGCACCCCTAGGCTTAGGCTAGGGCACCCCTAGGCTTAGGCTAGGGCACCCCTAGGCTTAGGTTAAGGCTAGGGCTCCCCTAGTCTAAGGCTAGGGCACCCTTAGGCTTAGACTAGGGCACCCCCAGGCTTAGGCTAGGGCACATCTAGGCTTAGGCTAGGGCACCCCTAGGCTTAGGTTAAGGCTAGGGCTCCCCTAGCTTAAGGCTAGGGCACACCTAGGCTTAGGTTAGGGCACCCCTAGGTTTAGGCTAGGACAGCCGTCGGCTTAGGCTAGGGTACCCCTAAGCTTAGGTAGGGAACACCTAGGCTTAGGTTAGGGCACCCCTATGCTTAAGGTAGGTACCCCTAGACTTAGGCTAGGACAACCCTAGGCTTAGGCTGGGGCACCCCTAGGCTTAGGCTAAGGCTAGGGCTCCCCTAGCCTAAGTCTAGGGTACCGCTAGGCTTAGGCTAGGGCACCCCTATACTTAGGCTAGCGTACCCCTTGGCTTAGGCTAGGGCACCCCTAGGCTTAGACTAAGGCTAGGGCTCCCCTAGCCTAAGGCTAGGGCACCCCTAGGCTTAGGCTAGGTCACCCCTAGGCTTAGGCTAGGGCACCCTAGGCTTAGACTAAGGCTAGGGCTCCCCTAGCCTAAGGCTAGGGCACCACTAGGCTTAGGCTAGGGCACACTAGGCGTAGGCTAGGGCACCCCTAGTATTAGGCTAGGGCACCCATAGGCTTAGGCTAGGGCACCCCTAGGCTAAGGCTATGGCACCCCAAGGCTCAGGCTAGGGCACCCCTACACTTAGGCAAGGGAAACCCTAGGCTTAGGCTAAGGCTAGGGTTCCCCTTGCCTAAGGCTAAGGCAACCCTAGGCGTAGGCTAGGTGACCCCTAGGTTTATTCTAAGGCGAGGGCTCCCCTAGTCTAAGGCTAGGGCACACTTAGGCTTAGCCTAGGGCACCCCTAGGCTTAGGCTAGGGCACCCCTAGGCTTAGGCTATGGGACCCCTAGTCTTAGGCTAGGACACCCCTTACCTTAGGCTAGGGCACCCCTAGGCTTAGGCTAAGGCTAGGGCTCCTCTAGCCTAACGCTAGGGCATCACTAGCCTGGGCTAGGGCATACCTAGGCTTGGGCTAGGGCACCCATAGGCTTAGGCTAGGGCACCCCTAGGCTTAGACTAAGGTTATGGCTCCCCTAGCCTAAGGCTAGGGCACCCCTAGGCTTAGGCTAGGGCACCCCTAGGCTTAGGCTAGGGCACCCCTAGGCTTGGGCTAGGGCACCCCTAGGCTTAGGCTAGGGCACCCCTAGGTTTAGACTAAGGCTAGGGCTCCCCTAGCCTAAGGCTACGGCACCACTTGGCTTAGGCTAGGGCACACCTAGGCTTAGGCTAGGGCACCCCTAGGCTTAGGCTACGGCACCCCTAGGCTTAGGCTAGGGCACCCGAAGGCTTAGGTAGGGAACCCCTAGCCTTAGTTTAGGGCACCACTATGCTTAGGCTAGGCACCCCTAGACTTAGGCTAGGGCACCCCTAGGCTTAGGCTGGGGCACCCCTAGGCTTAGGCTAAGGCTAGGGCTCCTCTAGCATAATGCTAGGGCAACCCTAGGCTTGGGCTACGTCACCCCTTGGCTTAGGCTTTGTCACTCCTAGGCTTAGACTAAGGCTAGGGCTCCCCTAGCCTAACCGTAGGTCACCCCTAGGCTTAGGCTAGGGCACCCCTAGGCTTAGGCGAGGGCACCCCTAGGCTTAGGCTAGGACACCACTAGGCATAGGCTAGGGCACCCCTAGGCTTAGGCTATTGCTAGGGCCCACTAGCCTAAGGCTAGAGCACCCCTAGGCTTAGGCTAGGGCACCCCTAGACTTAGGCTATGGCACCCCTAGGCTTAGGCTAGGGCACCCCTAAGCTTAGGCTAGGGAACGCCTATGCTTAGGCTAAGGCTAGGCTCCCCTTGCCTAACCCTAGGGAACCCCTAGGCTTATGCTAGGGCACCCCTAGGCTTAGGGTAGTGCACCCCTAAGCTTAGGCTAGGGCACCCCTAGGCTTAGGCTAGGGCACCCCTAGGCTTAGGCTAGGGTACCCCTAGGCTTAGGTTAAGGCTAGGGCTCAGCGAGCCTAAGGCGAGGCCACCCCTAGGCTTAGGCTAGGGCAACCCTAGGCTTAGGCTAGGGCACCCCTAGGCTTAGGCTAGGGCACCCCTAGGGTTTGGCTAAGGCTAGGGCTCCACTAGACTAAGACTAGGGCACCGCTAGCCTTAGGCTAGGGCACCCCTAGGCTTAGGCTAGGGCACCCCTAGGCTTAGGGTAGGGCACCCCTAGGCTTAGGCTAAGGCTAGGTCTCCCCTAGCCTAAGGCTAGGGCACCCCTAGGCTTAGGCTAGGGCACCCCTGTGCTTAGGCTAGGGCACCCATAAGCTTAGGCTAGGGTACCCCTAGGCTTAGGCTAGGGCGCTCCTAGGCTTAGGCTAAGGCAAGGGCTCAGCTACCCTAAGGCTAGGGCACCCCAAGGCTTAGGCTAGGGCACCCCTAGGCTTAGGTTAAGGCTAGGGCTCAGCGAGCCAAAGGCGAGGGCACCCCAAGGCTTAGGCTAGGGCAACCCTTGGCTTAGGCTAGGACACCCCTAGGCTTAGGCTAGGGCACCCCTAGGGTTTGGCTAAGGCTAGGGCTCCACTAGACTAAGGCTAGGGCACCGCTAGCCTTAGGCTAGGGCACCCCTAGGCTTAGGCTAGGGCACCCCTAGGCTTAGGCTAGGGCACCCCTAGGCTTAGGCTAAGGCTAGGTCTCCCCTAGCCTAAGGCTAGTGCACCCCTAGGCTTAGGCTAGGGCACCCCTGTGCTTAGGCTAGGGCACCCGTAAGCTTAGGCTAGGGTACCCCTAGGCTTAGGCTAGGGCGCTCCTAGGCTTAGGCTAAGGCAAGGGCTCAGCTACCCTAAGGCTAGGGCACCCCAAGGCTTAGGTAGGGTACCCCTAGGCTTACGGTAGGGCACCCCTAGGCTTAGGCTAGGGCACCCCTAGGTTTAGGCTAGGGCACCCCTAGGCTTAGGATTAGGCTAGGGCTCCCATAGCCTAAGGCTAGGACACCCCTAGGCTTAGGTTAGGGCACCCCTAGGCTTAGGCTAGGGCACCCCTAGGCTTAGGCTAGGGCACCCCTAGGCTTATGCTAGGGCACCAATAAGCTTAGGCTAGGGCACGCCTAGTCTTAGGCTAGGGCATCCCTAGGCTTAGGCTAAGGTTAGGTCACCCCTTGGCTTAGGCTAGGGCACCCCTAGGCTTAGGTTAAGGCACCCCTAGGCTTAGGCTAGGGCACCCCTAGGCTTAGGCTAAGGCTAAGGCTCAGTTAGCCTAAGGCTAGGGCACCCCTAGCCTTAGGCTAGGCACCCCTAGGCTTAGGGTAGGGCACCCCTAGGCTTAGGCTAGGTTACATCTAGTCTTAGGGTAGGGCACCCCTATGCTTAGGCTAAGGCTAGGGCTCCACTAGACTAAGGCTAGGGCACCCCTAGCCTTAGGCTAGGGCACCGCTAGGCTTAGGCTACGGCACCCCGAGGCTTGTGCTAGGGCACCCCTAGGCTTAGGCTAAGGTTAGGGCTCCCCTAGCCTAAGGCTAGGGAACCCCTAGGCTTAGGCTAGCGCACCCCTAGGCTTAGGATAGGGCATCACTAGGCTTAGGCTAGGGCACCCCTAGGCATAAGCTAAGGCTAGGGCACCCATAGTCTTAGGCTTGGGCACCCCTAGGCTTACGCTAGGGCACCCCTTGGCTTAGGCTAGTGTACCCCTAGGCTTAGGCTAGGGCACCCCTAGGCTTAGGCTAAGGCTAGGGCTCCTCTACCCTAACGCTAGGGCATCCCTAGGCTTGGGCTACGGCACCCCTTGTCTTAGGCTAGGGCACCCCTGGGCTTAGACTAAGGCAAGAGCTCCCCTAGCCTAAGGCTAGGTCACCCCTAGGCTTAGGCTAGGGCACCCCTAGGCTTAGGCTAGGACACCACTAGGCATAGGCTACGGCACCCCTAGGCTTAGGCTTAGGCTAGGGCTCAGCTAGCCTAAGGCTAGGGTAAGCATAGGCTTAGGCTAGGGCACCCCTAGGCTTAGGGTAGGTCACCCTAGGCTTAGGCTAGGGCACGCCTAGGCTTAGGCTAGGGCACCCCTAGGCTTAGGCTAAGGCTAGTGCTCCCCTAGCCTAAGGATAGGGCGCCCCTAGGGTTAGGCTAGGGCACCCCTAGGCTTAGGCTAGGCCAACCCTAGGGTTAGGCTAGGGCACCCCTAGGCTAAGGCTATGGGACCCCTAGTCTTAGGCTAGGACACCCCTTACCTTAGGCTAGGGCACCCCTAGGCTTAGGCTAAGGCTAGGGCTCCTCTAGCCTAACGCTAGGGCATCCCTAGCCTGGGCTAGGGCATACCTAGGCTTGGGCTAGGGCACCCATAGGCTTAGCTAGGGCACCCCTAGGCTTAGACTAAGGCTAGGGCTCCCCTAGCCTAAGGCTAGGGCACCCCTAGGCTTAGGCTAGGGCACCCCTAGGCTTAGGCTAGGGCACCCCTAGGCTTGGGCAAGGGCACCCCTAGGCTTAGGTTAGGGCACCCCTAGGTTTAGACTAAGGCTAGGGCTCCCCTAGCCTAAGGCAACGGCACCCCTAGGCTTAGGCTAGGGCACACCTAGGCTTAGGCTAGGGCACCCCTAGGCTTAGGCTACGGCACCCCTAGGCTTAGGCTAGGGCACCCGAAGGCTTAGGTAGGGAACCCCTAGCCTTAGTTTAGGGCACCACTATGCTTAGGCTAGGCACCCCTAGACTTAGGCTAAGGCACCCCTAGGCTTAGGCTGGGGCACCCCTAGGCTTAGGCTAAGGCTAGGGCTCCTCTAGCATAATGCTAGGGCAACCCTAGGCTTGGGCTACGTCACCCCTTGGCTTAGGCTTTGTCACTCCTAGGCTTAGACTAAGGCTAGGGCTCCCCTAGCCTAACCGTAGGTCACCCCTAGGCTTAGGCTAGGGCACCCTTAGGCTTAGGCGAGGGCACCCCTAGGCTTAGGCTAGGACACCACTAGGCATAGGCTAGGGCACCCCTAGGCTTAGGCTAAGGCTAGGGCCCACTAGCCTAAGGCTAGAGCACCCCTAGGCTTAGGCTAGGGCACCCCTAGACTTAGGCTATGGCACCCCTAGGCTTAGGCTAGGGCACCCCTAAGCTTAGGCTAGGGAACGCCTATGCTTAGGCTAAGGCTAGGCTCCCCTTGCCTAACCCTAGGGCACCCCTAGGCTTATGCTAGGGCACCCCTAGGCTTAGGCTAAGGCTAGGGCTCCCCTAGCCTAAGGCTAGGGCACCACTAGGCTTAGGCTAGGGAACCCCTAGGCGTAGGCTAGGGCACCCCTAGGCTTAGGCTAGGGCACCCCTAGGCTTAGGCTAGGGTACCCCTAGGCTTAGGTTAAGGCTAGGGCTCAGCGAGCCTAAGGCGAGGGCACCCCTAGGCTTAGGCTAGGGCAACCCTTGGCTTAGGCTAGGGCACCCCTAGGCTTAGGCTAGGGCACCCCTAGGGTTTGGCTAAGGCTAGGGCTCCACTAGACTAAGGCTAGGGCACCGCTAGCCTTAGACTAGGGCACCCCTAGGCTTAGGCTAGGGCACCCCTAGGCTTAGGCTAGGGCACCCCTAGGCTTAGGCTAAGGCTAGGTCTCCCCTAGCCTAAGGCTAGTGCACCCCTAGGCTTAGGCTAGGGCACCCCTGTGCTTAGGCTAGGGCACCCGTAAGCTTAGGCTAGGGTACCCCTAGGCTTAGGCTAGGGCGCTCCTAGGTTTAGGCTAAGGCAAGGGCTCAGCTACCCTAAGCCTAGGGCACCCCAATGCTTAGGCTAGGGTACCCCTAGGCTTACGGTAGGGCACCCCTAGGCTTAGGCTAGGGCACCCCTAGGTTTAGGCTAGGGCACCCCTAGGCTTAGGATTAGGCTAGGGCTCCCATAGCCTAAGGCTAGGACACCCCTAGGCTTAGGTTAGGGCACCCCTAGGCTTAGGCTAGGGCACCCCTAGGCTTAGGCTAGGGCACCCCTAGGCTTATGCTAGGGCACCAATAAGCTTAGGCTAGGGCACGCCTAGTCTTCGGCTAGGGCACTCCTAGGCTTAGGCTAAGGTTAGGTCACCCCTTGGCTTAGGCTAGGGCACCCCTAGGCTTAGGTTAAGGCACCCCTAGGCTTAGGCTAGGGCACCCCTAGGCTTAGGCTAAGGCTAGGGCTCCTCTACCCTAACGCTAGGGCATCCCTAGGCTTGGGCTACGGCACGCCTTGTCTTAGGCTAGGGCACCCCTGGGCTTAGACTAAGGCAAGAGCTCCCCTAGCCTAAGGCTAGGTCACCCCTAGGCTTAGGCTAGGGCACCCCTAGGCTTAGGCTAGGACACCACTAGGCATAGGCTACGGCACCCCTAGGCTTAGGCTTAGGCTAGGGCTCAGCTAGCCTAAGGCTAGGGTAAGCCTAGGCTTAGGCTAGGGCACCCCTAGGCTTAGGGTAGGTCACCCTAGGCTTAGGCTAGGGCACGCCTAGGCTTAGGCTAGGGCACCCCTAGGATTAGGCTAAGGCTAGTGCTCCCCTAGCCTAAGGATAGGGCGCCCCTAGGGTTAGGCTAGGGCACCCCTAGGCTTAGGCTAGGCCAACCCTAGCCTTAGGCTAGGGCACCCCTAGGCTTAGGCTATGGGACCCCTAGTCTTAGGCTAGGACACCCCTTACCTTAGGCTAGGGCACCCCTAGGCTTAGGCTAAGGCTAGGGCTCCTCTAGCCTAACGCTAGGGCATCCCTAGCCTGGGCTAGGGCATACCTAGGCTTGGGCTAGGGCACCCCTAGGCTTGGGCTAGGGCACCCCTAGGCTTAGGCTAGGGCACCCGTAGGTTTAGACTAAGGCTAGGGCTCCCCTAGCCTAAGGCAACGGCACCCCTAGGCTTAGGCTAGGGCACACCTAGGCTTAGGCTAGGGCACCCCTAGGCTTAGGCTACGGCACCCCTAGGCTTAGGCTAGGGCACCCGAAGGCTTAGGTAGGGAACCCCTAGCCTTAGTTTAGGGCACCACTATGCTTAGGCTAGGCACCCCTAGACTTAGGCTAGGGCACCCCTAGGCTTAGGCTGGGGCACCCCTAGGCTTAGGCTAAGGCTAGGGCTCCTCTAGCATAATGCTAGGGCAACCCTAGGCTTGGGCTACGTCACCCCTTGGCTTAGGCTTTGTCACTCCTAGGCTTAGACTAAGGCTAGGGCTCCCCTAGCCTAACCGTAGGTCACCCCTAGGCTTATCCTAGGGCACCCCTAGGCTTAGGCGAGGGCACCCCTAGGCTTAGGCTAGGACACCACTAGGCATAGGCTAGGGCACCCCTAGGCTTAGGCTAAGGCTAGGGCCCACTAGCCTAATTCTAGAGCACCCCTAGGCTTAGGCTAGGGCACCCCTAGACTTAGGCTATGGCACCCCTAGGCTTAGGCTAGGGCACCCCTAAGCTTAGGCTAGGGAACGCCTATGCTTAGGCTAAGGCTAGGCTCCCCTTGCCTAACCCTAGGGCACCCCTAGGCTTATGCTAGGGCACCCCTAGGCTTAGGCTAGTGCACCCCTAAGCTTAGGCTAGGGCACCCCTAGGCTTAGGCTAAGGCTAGGGCTCCCCTAGCCTAAGGCTAGGGCACCACTAGGCTTAGGCTAGGGAACCCCTAGGCTTAGGCTAGGGCACCCCTAGGCTTAGGCTAGGGCACCCCTAGGCTTAGGCTAGGGTACCCCTAGGCTTAGGTTAAGGCTAGGGCTCAGCGAGCCTAAGGCGAGGGCACCCCTAGGCTTAGGCTAGGGCAACCCTTGGCTTAGGCTAGGGCACCCCTAGGCTTAGGCTAGGGCACCCCTAGGGTTTGGCTAAGGCTAGGGCTCCACTAGACTAAGGCTAGGGCACCGCTAGCCTTAGGCTAGGGCACCCCTAGGCTTAGGCTAGGGCACCCCTAGGCTTAGGCTAGGGCACCCCTAGGCTTAGGCTAAGGCTAGGTCTCCCCTAGCCTAAGGCTAGTGCACCCCTAGGCTTAGGCTAGGGCACCCCTGTGCTTAGGCTAGGGCACCCGTAAGCTTAGGCTAGGGTACCCCTAGGCTTAGGCTAGGGCGCTCCTAGGCTTAGGCTAAGGCAAGGGCTCAGCTACCCTAAGGCTAGGGCACCCCAAGGCTTAGGCTAGGGTACCCCTAGGCTTACGGTAGGGCACCCCTAGGCTTAGGCTAGGGCACCCCTAGGTTTAGGCTAGGGCACCCCTAGGCTTAGGATTAGGCTAGGGCTCCCATAGCCTAAGGCTAGGACACCCCTAGGCTTAGGTTAGGGCACCCCTAGGCTTAGGCTAGGGCACCCCTAGGCTTAGGCTAGGGCACCCCTAGGCTTATGCTAGGGCACCAATAAGCTTAGGCTAGGGCACGCCTAGTCTTAGGCTAGGGCACCCCTAGGCTTAGGCTAAGGTTAGGTCACCCCTTGGCTTAGGCTAGGGCACCCCTAGGCTTAGGTTAAGGCACCCCTAGGCTTAGGCTAGGGCACCCCTAGGCTTAGGCTAAGGCTAAGGCTCAGTTAGCCTAAGGCTAGGGCACCCCTAGCCTTAGGCTAGGCACCCCTAGGCTTAGGGTAGGGCACCCCTAGGCTTAGGCTAGGTTACATCTAGTCTTAGGGTAGGGCACCCCTATGCTTAGGCTAAGGCTAGGGCTCCACTAGACTAAGGCTAGGGCACCCCTAGCCTTAGGCTAGGGCACCGCTAGGCTTAGGCTACGGCACCCCGAGGCTTGTGCTAGGGCACCCCTAGGCTTAGGCTAAGGTTAGGGCTCCCCTAGCCTAAGGCTAGGGAACCCCTAGGCTTAGGTTAGGGCACCCCTAGGCTTAGGATAGGGCATCACTAGGCTTAGGCTAGGGCACCCCTAGGCTTAAGCTAAGGCTAGGGCACCCATAGGCTTAGGATAGGGCAACCCTAGGCTTACGCTAGGGCACCCCTAGGCTTAGGCTAGTGTACCCCTAGGCTTAGGCTAGGGCACCCCTAGGATTAGGCTAAGGCTAGGGCTCCTCTACCCTAACGCTAGGGCATCCCTAGGCTTGGGCTACGGCACCCCTTGGCTTAGACTAGGGCACCCCTGGGCTTAGACTAAGGCAAGAGCTCCCCTAGCATTAGGCTAGGTCACCCCTAGGCTTAGGCTAGGGCACCCCTAGGCTTAGGCTAGGACACCACTAGGCATAGGCTACGGCACCCCTAGGCTTAGGCTTAGGCTAGGGCTCAGCTAGCCTAAGGCTAGGGGACCCCTAGGCTTAGGTTAGGGCACCCCTAACTTAGGCTACGGCACCCCTAGTCTTAGGCTAGGGCACCGATAGGCTTAGGCTAGGGCACCCCTAGGCTTAGGCTAAGGCTAAGGCTCAGTTAGCATAAGGCTAGGGCACCCCTAGGCTTAGGCTAGGCACCCCTAGGCTTAGGCTAAGGCTAGGGCTCCTCTACCCTAACGCTAGGGCATCCCTAGGCTTGGGCTAGGGCACCCCTTGGCTTAGGATAGCGCACCCGTAGGCTTAGGCTAGGGCACCCCTAGGCTTAAGCTAGGTCACCCCTAGGCTTAGGCTAAGGCACCACTAGGCTTAGGCTAGGGCACCCCTAGGCTTAGGCTAGGGCACCCCTAGGCTTAGACTAAGGCACCACTAGGCTTAGGCTAGGGCACCCCTAGGCTTAGGCTAGGGCACTCCAAGGCTTAGGCTAGGGCACCCCTAGGCTGAAGCTAGGGCACCCATAGGCTTAGGCTAAGGCTAGGGCTCCTCTACCCTAACGCTAGGGCATTCCTAGGCTTGGGCTAGGGCACCCCTTGGCTTAGGATAGCTCACCCGTAGGCTTAGGCTAGGGCACCCCTAGGCTTAAGCTAGGGCACCCCTAGGCTTAGGCTAGGGCTAGGGCTCCTCTAGCCTAACCCTAGAGCACCCCTAGGCTTACGCTAGGGGACCCCTAGGCTTAGGCTAGAGCACCCCTAACTTAGGCTAGGGCACCCCTAGTCTTAGGCTAGGACACCCCTAGTCTTAGGCTAGGGCACCCATAGGCTTAGGCTAAGGCTAGGACTCCCCTAGCCTAAGGCTAGGGCACCACTAGGCTTAGGCTAGGGCACCCATAGGCTTAGGCTAGGGCACCCCTAAGCTTAGGCTAGGGCACCCCTAGGCTTAGGTTAGGGCACCCCAAGGCTTAGGCTAAGGCACGCCTAGGCTTAGGTTAGGGCACCCCTAGGCTTAGGCTAGGGCACGCCTAGGCTTAGGCTAGGGCACCCCTAGGCTTAGACTAGGGCACCCTTAGGCTTAGGCTAAAGCTAGGGCTCTCCTAGCCTAAGGCTAGGGCACCCATAGGCTTAGGCTAGGTCACCCCTAGGCTTAGGCTAGGGCACCCCTAGGTTTAGGCTAAGGCTAGGGCTCCCCTAGGCTAAGGCTAAGGCACCCCTAGGCTTAGGCTAGGGCACCCCTAGGCTTAGGCTAGGGCACCCCTAGGCTTAGGCTAGGGCACCCCTAGGCTTAGGCTAAGGCTAGGGCTCCCCTAGTCGAAAGCTAGGGCACCGTTAGGCTTAGACTAGGGCACCCCCAGGCTTAGGCTAGGACACGCCTAGGCTTAGGCTAGGGCACCCCTAGGCTTAGGTTAAAGCTAGGGCTCCCATAGCTTAAGGCTAGGGCACACCTAGGCTTAGGTTAGGGCACCCCTAGGTTTAGGCTAGGACAGCCGTAGGCTTAGGCTAGGGTACCCCTAGGCTTAGGTAGGGAACCCCTAGGCTTAGGTTAGGGCACCCCTATGCTTAGGCTAGGCACCCCTAGACTTAGGCTAGGACACCCCTAGGCTTAGGCTGGGGCACCCCTAGGCTTAGGCTAAGGCTAGGGCTCCCCTAGCCTAAGGCAAGGGTACCGCTAGGCTTAGGCTAGGGCACCCCTATACTTAGGCTAACGTACCCCTTGGCTTAGGCTAGGGCACCCCTAGGCTTAGGCTAAGGCTAGGGCTCCTCTAGCATAACGCTAGGGCATCCCTAGGCTTGGGCTAGGGAATCCCTAGGCTTAGGCTAGGGGACCCCTAGGCTTAGGCTAGGGCACCCCTAGGCTTAGGCTAAGGCTAGGGCTCCTCTAGCCTAACGCTAGGGCATCCTTAGGCTTGGGCTAGGGAACCCCTAGGCTTAGGCTAGGGCACCCTAGGCTTAGACTAAGGCTAGGGCTCCCCTAGCCTAAGGCTAGGTCTCCCCTAGGCTTAGGCTAGGGAACCCCTAGGTTTAGGCTGGGCGCCACAAGGCTTAGGCTAAGGCTAGGGCTCCCCTAGCCTAAGGTTAGGGCACCCCTAGGCTTAGGCTAGGGCACCCCTGGGCTTAGGCTAGGACACCCTTAAGCTTAGGCTAGGGCACCCTTAGTCTTAGGCTAGGGCAACCCTATTCTTAGGCTAGGGCACCCTTAGGCTTAGGCTAGAGCACCCCTAAGCTTAGGCTAGGGCTCCCCTAGGCTTAGTCTAAGGCTAGGGCTCCCCTAGCCTAAGGCTAGGGCACCCCTAGGCTTAGGCTAGGGTACCCCTAGGCTTAGGTTAGGGCACCCCTTGTCTTAGGCTAGGGCACCCCTAGGCTTAGGCTAGGACACCACTAGGCTTAGGCTAGGACACCCCTAGGCTTAGGCTAGGGCAACCCTATTCTTAGGCTAGGGCACCCTTAGGCTTAGGCTAGAGCACCCCTAAGCTTAGGCTAGGGCTCCCCTAGGCTTAGGCTAAGGCTAGGGCTCCCCTTGCCTAACCCTAGGGCACCCCTACGCTTAGGCTAGGGCACCCCTAGGCTTAGGCTAGGGCACCCCTAAGCTTAGGCTAGGGCACCCCTAGACTTAGGCTAAGGCATCCCTAGGCTAAGGCTAGGGCACCCCTAGGCTTAGGCTAGGGCACCCCTAGGATTAGGCTAGGGCACCCCTAGGCTTAGGCTAGGGCACCCCTAGGCTTAGGCTACGGCTAGGGCTCAGCTAGCCTAAGGCTAGGGCACCACTAGGCTAAGGCTAGGGCAACCTTCGGCGTAGACTAAGGCTAGGGGACCCCTAGGCTTAGGCTAAGGCACCACTAGGCTTAGGCTAGGGCACCCCTAGGCTTAGGCTAAGGCTAGGGCTCCTCTAGCATAATGCTAGGGCAACCCTAGGCTTGGGCTACGTCACCCCTTGGCTTAGGTTTTGTCACTCCTAGGCTTAGACTAAGGCTAGGGCTCCCCTAGCCTAACCGTAGGTCACCCCTAGGCTTAGGCTAGGGCACCCCTAGGCTTAGGCTAAGGCTAGGGCCCACTAGCCTAAGGCTAGAGCACCCCTAGGCTTAGGCTAGGGCACCCCTAGACTTAGGCTATGGCACCCCTAGGCTTAGGCTAGGGCACCCCTAGACTTAGGCTATGGCACCCCTAGGCTTAGGCTAGGGCACCCCTAAGCTTAGGCTAGGGAACGCCTATGCTTAGGCTAAGGCTAGGCTCCCCTTGCCTAACCCTAGGGCACCCCTAGGCTTATGCTAGGGCACCCCTAGGCTTAGGCTAGGGCACCCCTAAGCTTAGGCTAGGGCACCCCTAGGCTTAGGCTAAGGCTAGGGCTCCCCTAGCCTAAGGCTAGGGCACCACTAGGCTTAGGCTAGGGAACCCCTAGGCATAGGCTAGGGCACCCCTAGGCTTAGGCTAGGGCACCCCTAGGCTTAGGCTAGGGTACCCCTAGGCTTAGGTTAAGGCTAGGGCTCAGCGAGCCTAAGGCGAGGGCAACCCTAGGCTTAGGCTAGGGCAACCCTAGGCTTAGGCTAGGGCACCCCTAGGCTTAGGGTAGGGCACCCCTAGGCTTAGGCTAAGGCTAGGTCTCCCCTAGCCTAAGGCTAGGGCACCCCTAGGCTTAGGCTAGGGCACCCCTGTGCTTAGGCTAGGGCACCCATAAGCTTAGGCTAGGGTACCCCTAGGCTTAGGCTAGGGCGCTCCTAGGCTTAGGCTAAGGCAAGGGCTCAGCTACCCTAAGGATAGGGCACCCCAAGGCTTAGGCTAGGGCACCCCTAGGCTTAGGTTAAGGCTAGGGCTCAGCGAGCCTAAGGCGAGGGCACCCCTAGGCTTAGGCTAGGGCAACCCTTGGCTTAGGCTAGGGCACCCCTAGGCTTAGGCTAGGGCACCCCTAGGGTTTGGCTAAGGCTAGGGCTCCACTAGACTAAGGCTAGGGCACCGCTAGCCTTAGGCTAGGGCACCCCTAGGCTTAGGCTAAGGCTAGGTCTCCCCTAGCCTAAGGCTAGTGCACCCCTAGGCTTAGGCTAGGGCACCCCTGTGCTTAGGCTAGGGCACCCGTAAGCTTAGGCTAGGGTACCCCTAGGCTTAGGCTATGGCGCTCCTAGGCTTAGGCTAAGGCAAGGGCTCAGCTACCCTAAGGCTAGGGCACCCCAAGGCTTAGGCTAGGGTACCCCTAGGCTTACGGTAGGGCACCCCTAGGCTTAGGCTAGGGCACCCCTAGGCTTAGGCTAGGGCACCCCTAGGCTTAGGATTAGGCTAGGGCTCCCATAGCCTAAGGCTAGGACACCCCTAGGCTTAGGTTATGGCACCCCTAGGCTTAGGCTAGGGCACCCCTAGGCTTAGGCTAGGGCACCCCTAGGCTTATGCTAGGGCACCAATAAGCTTAGGCTAGGGCACGCCTAGTCTTAGGCTAGGGCACCCCTAGGCTTAGGCTAAGGTTAGGTCACCCCTTGGCTTAGGCTAGGGCACCCCTAGGCTTAGGTTAAGGCACCCCTAGGCTTAGGCTGGGGCACCCCTAGGCTTAGGCTAAGGCTAAGGCTCAGTTAGCCTAAGGCTAGGGCACCCCTAGCCTTAGGCTAGGCACCCCTAGGCTTAGGGTAGGGCACCCCTAGGCTTAGGCTAGGTTACATCTAGTCTTTGGGTAGGGCACCCCTATGCTTAGGCTAAGGCTAGGGCTCCACTAGACTAAGGCTAGGGCACCCCTAGCCTTAGGCTAGGGCACCGCTAGGCTTAGGCTAGGGCACCCCGAGGCTTGTGCTAGGGCACCCCTAGGCTTAGGCTAAGGTTAGGGCTCCCCTAGCCTAAGGCTAGGGAACCCCTAGGCTTAGGCTAGGGCACCCCTAGGCTTAGGATAGGGCATCACTAGGCTTAGGCTAGGGCACCCCTAGGCTTAGGCTAAGGCTAGGGCTCCTCTAGCCTAACGCTAGGGCATCCTTAGGCTTGGGCTAGGGAACCCCTAGGCTTAGGCTAGGGCACCCTAGGCTTAGACTAAGGCTAGGGCTCCCCTAGCCTAAGGCTAGGTCTCCCCTAGGCTTAGGCTAGGGAACCCCTAGGTTTAGGCTGGGCGCCACAAGGCTTAGGCTAACGCTAGGGCTCCCCTAGCCTAAGGTTAGGGCACCCCTAGGCTTAGGCTAGGGCACCCCTGGGCTTAGGCTAGGACACCCTTAAGCTTAGGCTAGGGCACCCTTAGTCTTAGGCTAGGGCAACCCTATTCTTAGGCTAGGGCACCCTTAGGCTTAGGCTAGAGCACCCCTAAGCTTAGGCTAGGGCTCCCCTAGGCTTAGTCTAAGGCTAGGGCTCCCCTAGCCTAAGGCTAGGGCACCCCTAGGCTTAGGCTAGGGTACCCCTAGGCTTAGGTTAGGGCACCCCTTGTCTTAGGCTAGGGCACCCCTAGGCTTAGGCTAGGACACCACTAGGCTTAGGCTAGGACACCCCTAGGCTTAGGCTAGGGCAACCCTATTCTTAGGCTAGGGCACCCTTAGGCTTAGGCTAGAGCACCCCTAAGCTTAGGCTAGGGCTCCCCTAGGCTTAGGCTAAGGCTAGGGCTCCCCTTGCCTAACCCTAGGGCACCCCTACGCTTAGGCTAGGGCACCCCTAGGCTTAGGCTAGGGCACCCCTAAGCTTAGGCTAGGGCACCCCTAGACTTAGGCTAAGGCATCCCTAGGCTAAGGCTAGGGCACCCCTAGGCTTAGGCTAGGGCACCCCTAGGATTAGGCTAGGGCACCCCTAGGCTTAGGCTAGGGCACCCCTAGGCTTAGGCTACGGCTAGGGCTCAGCTAGCCTAAGGCTAGGGCACCACTAGGCTAAGGCTAGGGCAACCTTCGGCGTAGACTAAGGCTAGGGGACCCCTAGGCTTAGGCTAAGGCACCACTAGGCTTAGGCTAGGGCACCCCTAGGCTTAGGCTAAGGCTAGGGCTCCTCTAGCATAATGCTAGGGCAACCCTAGGCTTGGGCTACGTCACCCCTTGGCTTAGGTTTTGTCACTCCTAGGCTTAGACTAAGGCTAGGGCTCCCCTAGCCTAACCGTAGGTCACCCCTAGGCTTAGGCTAGGGCACCCCTAGGCTTAGGCTAAGGCTAGGGCCCACTAGCCTAAGGCTAGAGCACCCCTAGGCTTAGGCTAGGGCACCCCTAGACTTAGGCTATGGCACCCCTAGGCTTAGGCTAGGGCACCCCTAGACTTAGGCTATGGCACCCCTAGGCTTAGGCTAGGGCACCCCTAAGCTTAGGCTAGGGAACGCCTATGCTTAGGCTAAGGCTAGGCTCCCCTTGCCTAACCCTAGGGCACCCCTAGGCTTATGCTAGGGCACCCCTAGGCTTAGGCTAGGGCACCCCTAAGCTTAGGCTAGGGCACCCCTAGGCTTAGGCTAAGGCTAGGGCTCCCCTAGCCTAAGGCTAGGGCACCACTAGGCTTAGGCTAGGGAACCCCTAGGCATAGGCTAGGGCACCCCTAGGCTTAGGCTAGGGCACCCCTAGGCTTAGGCTAGGGTACCCCTAGGCTTAGGTTAAGGCTAGGGCTCAGCGAGCCTAAGGCGAGGGCAACCCTAGGCTTAGGCTAGGGCAACCCTAGGCTTAGGCTAGGGCACCCCTAGGCTTAGGGTAGGGCACCCCTAGGCTTAGGCTAAGGCTAGGTCTCCCCTAGCCTAAGGCTAGGGCACCCCTAGGCTTAGGCTAGGGCACCCCTGTGCTTAGGCTAGGGCACCCATAAGCTTAGGCTAGGGTACCCCTAGGCTTAGGCTAGGGCGCTCCTAGGCTTAGGCTAAGGCAAGGGCTCAGCTACCCTAAGGATAGGGCACCCCAAGGCTTAGGCTAGGGCACCCCTAGGCTTAGGTTAAGGCTAGGGCTCAGCGAGCCTAAGGCGAGGGCACCCCTAGGCTTAGGCTAGGGCAACCCTTGGCTTAGGCTAGGGCACCCCTAGGCTTAGGCTAGGGCACCCCTAGGGTTTGGCTAAGGCTAGGGCTCCACTAGACTAAGGCTAGGGCACCGCTAGCCTTAGGCTAGGGCACCCCTAGGCTTAGGCTAAGGCTAGGTCTCCCCTAGCCTAAGGCTAGTGCACCCCTAGGCTTAGGCTAGGGCACCCCTGTGCTTAGGCTAGGGCACCCGTAAGCTTAGGCTAGGGTACCCCTAGGCTTAGGCTATGGCGCTCCTAGGCTTAGGCTAAGGCAAGGGCTCAGCTACCCTAAGGCTAGGGCACCCCAAGGCTTAGGCTAGGGTACCCCTAGGCTTACGGTAGGGCACCCCTAGGCTTAGGCTAGGGCACCCCTAGGCTTAGGCTAGGGCACCCCTAGGCTTAGGATTAGGCTAGGGCTCCCATAGCCTAAGGCTAGGACACCCCTAGGCTTAGGTTATGGCACCCCTAGGCTTAGGCTAGGGCACCCCTAGGCTTAGGCTAGGGCACCCCTAGGCTTATGCTAGGGCACCAATAAGCTTAGGCTAGGGCACGCCTAGTCTTAGGCTAGGGCACCCCTAGGCTTAGGCTAAGGTTAGGTCACCCCTTGGCTTAGGCTAGGGCACCCCTAGGCTTAGGTTAAGGCACCCCTAGGCTTAGGCTGGGGCACCCCTAGGCTTAGGCTAAGGCTAAGGCTCAGTTAGCCTAAGGCTAGGGCACCCCTAGCCTTAGGCTAGGCACCCCTAGGCTTAGGGTAGGGCACCCCTAGGCTTAGGCTAGGTTACATCTAGTCTTTGGGTAGGGCACCCCTATGCTTAGGCTAAGGCTAGGGCTCCACTAGACTAAGGCTAGGGCACCCCTAGCCTTAGGCTAGGGCACCGCTAGGCTTAGGCTAGGGCACCCCGAGGCTTGTGCTAGGGCACCCCTAGGCTTAGGCTAAGGTTAGGGCTCCCCTAGCCTAAGGCTAGGGAACCCCTAGGCTTAGGCTAGGGCACCCCTAGGCTTAGGATAGGGCATCACTAGGCTTAGGCTAGGGCACCCCTAGGCTTAAGCTAAGGCTAGGGCACCCATAGGCTTAGGCTAGGGCACCCCTAGGCTTAGGCTAGGGTACCCCTAGGCTTAGGTTAAGGCTAGGGCTCAGCGAGCCTAAGGCGAGGGCACCCCTAGGCTTAGGCTAGGGCAACCCTTGGCTTAGGCTAGGGCACCCCTAGGCTTAGGCTAGGGCACCCCTAGGGTTTGGCTAAGGCTAGGGCTCCACTAGACTAAGGCTAGGGCACCGCTAGCCTTAGGCTAGGGCACCCCTAGGCTTAGGCTAGGGCACCCCTAGGATTAGGCTAGGGCACCCCTAGGCTTAGGCTAAGGCTAGGTCTCCCCTAGCCTAAGGCTAGTGCACCCCTAGGCTTAGGCTAGGGCACCCCTGTGCTTAGGCTAGGGCACCCGTAAGCTTAGGCTAGGGTACCCCTAGGCTTAGGCTAGGGCGCTCCTAGGCTTAGGCTAAGGCAAGGGCTCAGCTACCCTAAGGCTAGGGCACCCCAAGGCTTAGGCTAGGGTACCCCTAGGCTTACGGTAGGGCACCCCTAGGCTTAGGCTAGGGCACCCCTAGGTTTAGGCTAGGGCACCCCTAGGCTTAGGATTAGGCTAGGGCTCCCATAGCCTAAGGCTAGGACACCCCTAGGCTTAGGTTAGGGCACCCCTAGGCTTAGGCTAGGGCACCCCTAGGCTTAGGCTAGGGCACCCCTAGGCTTATGCTAGGGCACCAATAAGCTTAGGCTAGGGCACGCCTAGTCTTAGGCTAGGGCACCCCTAGGCTTAGGCTAAGGTTAGGTCACCCCTTGGCTTAGGCTAGGGCACCCCTAGGCTTAGGTTAAGGCACCCCTAGGCTTAGGCTAGGGCAGCCCTAGGCTTAGGCTAAGGCTAAGGCTCAGTTAGCCTAAGGCTAGGGCACCCCTAGCCTTAGGCTAGGCACCCCTAGGCTTAGGGTAGGGCACCCCTAGGCTTAGGCTAGGTTACATCTAGTCTTAGGGTAGGGCACCCCTATGCTTAGGCTAAGGCTAGGGCTCCACTAGACTAAGGCTAGGGCACCCCTAGCCTTAGGCTAGGGCACCGCTAGGCTTAGGCTACGGCACCCCGAGGCTTGTGCTAGGGCACCCCTAGGCTTAGGCTAAGGTTAGGGCTCCCCTAGCCTAAGGCTAGGGAACCCATAGGCTTAGGTTAGGGCACCCCTAGGCTTAGGATAGGGCATCACTAGGCTTAGGCTAGGGCACCCCTAGGCTTAAGCTAAGGCTAGGGCACCCATAGGCTTAGGATAGGGCAACCCTAGGCTTACGCTAGGGCACCCCTAGGCTTAGGCTAGTGTACCCCTAGGCTTAGGCTAGGGCACCCCTAGGATTAGGCTAAGGCTAGGGCTCCTCTACCCTAACGCTAGGGCATCCCTAGGCTTGGGCTACGGCACCCCTTGGCTTAGACTAGGGCACCCCTGGGCTTAGACTAAGGCAAGAGCTCCCCTAGCATTAGGCTAGGTCACCCCTAGGCTTAGGCTAGGGCACCCCTAGGCTTAGGCTAGGACACCACTAGGCATAGGCTACGGCACCCCTAGGCTTAGGCTTAGGCTAGGGCTCAGCTAGCCTAAGGCTAGGGAACCCCTAGGCTTAGGTTAGGGCACCCCTAACTTAGGCTACGGCACCCCTAGTCTTAGGCTAGGGCACCGATAGGCTTAGGCTAGGGCACCCCTAGGCTTAGGCTAAGGCTAAGGCTCAGTTAGCATAAGGCTAGGGCACCCCTAGGCTTAGGCTAGGCACCCCTAGGCTTAGGCTAAGGCTAGGGCTCCTCTTCCCTAACGCTAGGGCATCCCTAGGCTTGGGCTAGGGCACCCCTTGGCTTAGGATAGCGCACCCGTAGGCTTAGGCTACGGCACCCCTAGGCTTAAGCTAGGTCACCCCTAGGCTTAGGCTAAGGCACCACTAGGCTTAGGCTAGGGCACCCCTAGGCTTAGGCTAGGGCACCCCTAGGCTTAGACTAAGGCACCACTAGGCTTAGGCTAGGGCACCCCTAGGCTTAGGCTAGGGCACTCCAAGGCTTAGGATAGGGCACCCCTAGGCTGAAGCTAGGGCACCCATAGGCTTAGGCTAAGGCTAGGGCTCCTCTACCCTAACGCTAGGGCATTCCTAGGCTTGGGCTAGGGCACCCCTTGGCTTAGGATAGCTCACCCGTAGGCTTAGGCTAGGGCACCCCTAGGCTTAAGCTAGGGCACCCCTAGGCTTAGGCTAGGGCTAGGGCTCCTCTAGCCTAACCCTAGAGCACCCCTAGGCTTACGCTAGGGGACCCCTAGGCTTAGGCTAGAGCACCCCTAACTTAGGCTAGGGCACCCCTAGTCTTAGGCTAGGACACCCCTAGTCTTAGGCTAGGGCACCCATAGGCTTAGGCTAAGGCTAGGACTCCCCTAGCCTAAGGCTAGGGCACCACTAGGCTTAGGCTAGGGCACCCATAGGCTTAGGCTAGGGCACCCCTAAGCTTAGGCTAGGGCACCCCTAGGCTTAGGTTAGGGCACCCCAAGGCTTAGGCTAAGGCACGCCTAGGCTTAGGTTAGGGCATCCCTAGGCTTAGGCTAGGGCACGCCTAGGCTTAGGCTAGGGCACCCCTAGGCTTAGACTAGGGCACCCTTAGGCTTAGGCTAAAGCTAGGGCTCTCCTAGCCTAAGGCTAGGGCACCCATAGGCTTAGGCTAGGTCACCCCTAGGCTTAGGCTAGGGCACCCCTAGGTTTAGGCTAAGGCTAGGGCTCCCCTAGGCTAAGGCTAAGGCACCCCTAGGCTTAGGCTAGGGCACCCCTAGGCTTAGGCTAGGGCACCCCTAGGCTTAGGCTAGGGCACCCCTAGGCTTTGGCTAAGGCTAGGGCTCCCCTAGTCGAAAGCTAGGGCACCGTTAGGCTTAGACTAGGGCACCCCCAGGCTTAGGCTAGGACACGCCTAGGCTTAGGCTAGGGCACCCCTAGGCTTAGGTTAAAGCTAGGGCTCCCATAGCTTAAGGCTAGGGCACACCTAGGCTTAGGTTAGGGCACCCCTAGGTTTAGGCTAGGACAGCCGTAGGCTTAGGCTAGGGTACCCCTAGGCTTAGGTAGGGAACACCTAGGCTTAGGTTAGGGCACCCCTATGCTTAGGCTAGGCACCCCTAGACTTAGGCTAGGACACCCCTAGGCTTAGGCTGGGGCACCCCTAGGCTTAGGCTAAGGCTAGGGCTCCCCTAGCCTAAGGCAAGGGTACCGCTAGGCTTAGGCTAGGGCACCCCTATACTTAGGCTAACGTACCCCTTGGCTTAGGCTAGGGCACCCCTAGGCTTAGGCTAAGGCTAGGGCTCCTCTAGCATAACGCTAGGGCATCCCTAGGCTTGGGCTAGGGAATCCCTAGGCTTAGGCTAGGGGACCCCTAGGCTTAGGCTAGGGCACCCCTAGGCTTAGGCTAAGGCTAGGGCTCCTCTAGCCTAACGCTAGGGCATCCTTAGGCTTGGGCTAGGGAACCCCTAGGCTTAGGCTAGGGCACCCTAGGCTTAGACTAAGGCTAGGGCTCCCCTAGCCTAAGGCTAGGTCTCCCCTAGGCTTAGGCTAGGGAACCCCTAGGTTTAGGCTGGGCGCCACAAGGCTTAGGCTAAGGCTAGGGCTCCCCTAGCCTAAGGTTATGGCACCCCTAGGCTTAGGCTAGGGCACCCCTGGGCTTAGGCTAGGACACCCTTAAGCTTAGGCTAGGGCACCCTTAGTCTTAGGCTAGGGCACCCCTAGGCTTAGTCTAAGGCTAGGGCTCCCCTAGCCTAAGGCTAGGGCACCCCTAGGCTTAGGCTAGGGTACCCCTAGGCTTAGGTTAGGGCACCCCTTGTCTTAGGCTAGGGCACCCCTAGGCTTAGGCTAGGACACCACTAGGCTTAGGCTAGGACACCCCTAGGCTTAGGCTAGGGCAACCCTATTCTTAGGCTAGGGCACCCTTAGGCTTAGGCTAGAGCACCCCTAAGCTTAGGCTAGGGCTCCCCTAGGCTTAGGCTAAGGCTAGGGCTCCCCTTGCCTAACCCTAGGGCACCCCTACGCTTAGGCTAGGGCACCCCTAGGCTTAGGCTAGGGCACCCCTAAGCTTAGGCTAGGGCACCCCTAGACTTAGGCTAAGGCATCCCTAGGCTAAGGCTAGGGCACCCCTAGGCTTAGGCTAGGGCACCCCTAGGATTAGGCTAGGGCACCCCTAGGCTTAGGCTAGGGCACCCCTAGGCTTAGGCTACGGCTAGGGCTCAGCTAGCCTAAGGCTAGGGCACCACTAGGCTAAGGCTAGGGCAACCTTCGGCGTAGACTAAGGCTAGGGGACCCCTAGGCTTAGGCTAAGGCACCACTAGGCTTAGGCTAGGGCACCCCTAGGCTTAGGCTAAGGCTAGGGCTCCTCTAGCATAATGCTAGGGCAACCCTAGGCTTGGGCTACGTCACCCCTTGGCTTAGGTTTTGTCACTCCTAGGCTTAGACTAAGGCTAGGGCTCCCCTAGCCTAACCGTAGGTCACCCCTAGGCTTAGGCTAGGGCACCCCTAGGCTTAGGCTAAGGCTAGGGCCCACTAGCCTAAGGCTAGAGCACCCCTAGGCTTAGGCTAGGGCACCCCTAGACTTAGGCTATGGCACCCCTAGGCTTAGGCTAGGGCACCCCTAGACTTAGGCTATGGCACCCCTAGGCTTAGGCTAGGGCACCCCTAAGCTTAGGCTAGGGAACGCCTATGCTTAGGCTAAGGCTAGGCTCCCCTTGCCTAACCCTAGGGCACCCCTAGGCTTATGCTAGGGCACCCCTAGGCTTAGGCTAGGGCACCCCTAAGCTTAGGCTAGGGCACCCCTAGGCTTAGGCTAAGGCTAGGGCTCCCCTAGCCTAAGGCTAGGGCACCACTAGGCTTAGGCTAGGGAACCCCTAGGCATAGGCTAGGGCACCCCTAGGCTTAGGCTAGGGCACCCCTAGGCTTAGGCTAGGGTACCCCTAGGCTTAGGTTAAGGCTAGGGCTCAGCGAGCCTAAGGCGAGGGCAACCCTAGGCTTAGGCTAGGGCAACCCTAGGCTTAGGCTAGGGCACCCCTAGGCTTAGGGTAGGGCACCCCTAGCCTTAGGCTAAGGCTAGGTCTCCCCTAGCCTAAGGCTAGGGCACCCCTAGGCTTAGGCTAGGGCACCCCTGTGCTTAGGCTAGGGCACCCATAAGCTTAGGCTAGGGTACCCCTAGGCTTAGGCTAGGGCGCTCCTAGGCTTAGGCTAAGGCAAGGGCTCAGCTACCCTAAGGCTAGGGCACCCCAAGGCTTAGGCTAGGGCACCCCTAGGCTTAGGTTAAGGCTAGGGCTCAGCGAGCCTAAGGCGAGGGCACCCCTAGGCTTAGGCTAGGGCAACCCTTGGCTTAGGCTAGGGCACCCCTAGGCTTAGGCTAGGGCACCCCTAGGGTTTGGCTAAGGCTAGGGCTCCACTAGACTAAGGCTAGGGCACCGCTAGCCTTAGGCTAGGGCACCCCTAGGCTTAGGCTAAGGCTAGGTCTCCCCTAGCCTAAGGCTAGTGCACCCCTAGGCTTAGGCTAGGGCACCCCTGTGCTTAGGCTAGGGCACGCGTAAGCTTAGGCTAGGGTACCCCTAGGCTTAGGCTATGGCGCTCCTAGGCTTAGGCTAAGGCAAGGGCTCAGCTACCCTAAGGCTAGGGCACCCCAAGGCTTAGGCTAGGGTACCCCTAGGCTTACGGTAGGGCACCCCTAGGCTTAGGCTAGGGCACCCCTAGGCTTAGGCTAGGGCACCCCTAGGCTTAGGATTAGGCTAGGGCTCCCATAGCCTAAGGCTAGGACACCCCTAGGCTTAGGTTATGGCACCCCTAGGCTTAGGCTAGGGCACCCCTAGGCTTAGGCTAGGGCACCCCTAGGCTTATGCTAGGGCACCAATAAGCTTAGGCTAGGGCACGCCTAGTCTTAGGCTAGGGCACCCCTAGGCTTAGGCTAAGGTTAGGTCACCCCTTGGCTTAGGCTAGGGCACCCCTAGGCTTAGGTTAAGGCACCCCTAGGCTTAGGCTAGGGCACCCCTAGGCTTAGGCTAAGGCTAAGGCTCAGTTAGCCTAAGGCTAGGGCACCCCTAGCCTTAGGCTAGGCACCCCTAGGCTTAGGGTAGGGCACCCCTAGGCTTAGGCTAGGTTACATCTAGTCTTTGGGTAGGGCACCCCTATGCTTAGGCTAAGGCTAGGGCTCCACTAGACTAAGGCTAGGGCACCCCTAGGCTTAGGCTAGCGCACCCCTAACTTAGGCTAGGGCACCCCTAGTCTTAGGCTAGGGAACCGATAGGCTTAGTCTAGGGCACCCCTAGGCTTAGGCTAAGGCCAATTCTCAGTTAGCCTAAGGCTAGGGCACCCCTAGGCTTAGGCTAGGCACCCCTAGGCTTAGGCTAAGGCTAGGGCTCCTCTACCCTAACGCTAGGGCATCCCTAGGCTTGGGCTAGGGCACCCCTTGGCTTAGGATAGCGCACCCGTAGGCTTAGGCTAGGGCACCCCTAGGCTTAAGCGAGGTCACCCCTAGGCTTAGGCTAAGGCACCACTAGGCTTAGGCTAGGGCACCCCTAGGCTTAGGCTAGGGCACCCCTAGGCTTAGACTAAGGCACCACTAGGCTTAGGCTAGGGCACCCCTAGGCTTAGGCTAGGGCACTCCAAGGCTTAGGCTAGGGCACCCCTAGGCTGAAGCTAGGGCACCCATAGGCTTAGGCTAAGGCTATGGCTCCTCTACCCTAACGCTAGGGCATTCCTAGGCTTGGGCTAGGGCACCCCTTGGCTTAGGATAACGCACCCGTAGGCTTATGCTAGGGCACCCCTAGGCTTAAGCTAGGGCTCCCCTAGCCTAAGGCTAGGGCACCACTAGGCTTAGGCTAAGGCACCCATAGGCTTAGGCTAGGGCACCCCTAAGCTTAGGCTAGGGCACCCCTAGGCTTAAGTTAGGGCACCCCAAGGCTTAGGCTAAGGCACGCCTAGGCTTAGGTTAGGGCACCCCTAGGCTTAGGCTAGGGCACGCCTATGCTTAGGCTAGGGCACCCCTAGGCTTAGGCTAGGGCACCCTTAGGCTTAGGCTAAAGCTAGGGCTCTCCTAGCCTAAGGCTAGGGCACCCATAGGCTTAGGCTAGGTCACCCCTAGGCTTAGGCTAGGGCACCCCTAGGTTTAGGCTAAGGCTAGGGCTCCCCTAGGCTAAGGCTAGGGCACCCCTAGGCTTAGGCTAGGGCACCCCTAGGCTTAGGCTAGGGCACCCCTAGGCTTAGGCTAAGGCTAGGGCTCCCCTAGTCTAAAGCTAGGGCACCGTTAGGCTTAGGTTAGGGCACCCCTAGGTTTAGGCTAGGACAGCCGTAGGCTTAGGCTAGGGTACCCCTAGGCTTAGGTAGGGAACACCTAGGCTTAGGTTAGGGCACCCCTATGCTTAGGCTAGGCACCCCTAGACTTAGGCTAGGACACCCCTAGGCTTATGCTGGGGCACCCCTAGGCTTAGGCTAAGGCTAGGGCTCCCCTAGCCTAAGGCAAGGGTACCGCTAGGCTTAGGCTAGGGCACCCTTATACTTAGGCTAACGTACCCCTTGGCTTAGGCTAGGGCACCCCTAGGCTTAGGCTAAGGCTAGGGCTCCTCTAGCATAACGCTAGGGCATCCTTAGGCTTGGGCTAGGGAACCCCTAGGCTTAGGCTAGGGCACCCTAGGCTTAGACTAAGGCTAGGGCTCCCCTAGCCTAAGGCTAGGTCACCCCTAGGCTTAGGCTAGGGAACCCCTAGGTTTAGGCTAGGGCGCCACAAGGCTTAGGCTAAGGCTAGGGCTCCCCTAGCCTAAGGTTAGGGCACCCCTAGGCTTAGGCTAGGGCACCCCTGGGCTTAGGCTAGGACACCGTTAAGCTTAGGCTAGGGCACCCTTAGTCTTAGGCTAGGGCACCCCTAGGCTTAGTCTAAGGCTAGGGCTCCCCTAGCCTAAGGCTAGGGCACCCCTAGGCTTAGGCTAGGGTACCCCTAGGCTTAGGTTAGGGCACCCCTTGTCTTAGGCTAGGGCACCCCTAGGCTTAGGCTAGGACACCACTAGGCTTTGGCTAGGACACCCCTAGGCTTAGGCTAGGGCAACCCTATTCTTAGGCTAGGGCACCCTTAGGCTTAGGCTAGAGCACCCCTAAGCTTAGGCTAGGGGTCCCCTAGGCTTAGGCTAAGGCTAGGGCTCCCCTTGCCTAACCCTAGGGCACCCCTACGCTTAGGCTAGGGCACCCCTAGACTTAGGCTAAGGCATCCCTAGGCTATACTAGGGCACCCCTAGGCTTAGGCTAGGGCACCCCTAGGATTAGGCTAGGGCACCCCTAGGCTTAGGCTAGGGCACCCCTAGGCTTAGGCTACGGCTAGGGCTCAGCTAGCCTAAGGCTAGGGCACCACTAGGCTAAGGCTAGGGCAACCTTCGGCGTAGACTAAGGCTAGGGGACCCCTAGGCTTAGGCTAAGGCACCACTAGGCTTAGGCTAGGGCACCCCTAGGCTATGGCTAGGGCACCCCTAGGCTCAGGCTAGTGCACCCCTACACTTAGGCTAGGGCACCCTTAGGCTTAGGCTGGGGCACCCCTAGGCTTAGGCTAAGGCTAGGGCTCCTCTAGCCTAACGGTAGGGCATCCTTAGACTTGGGCTAGGGAACCCCTAGGCTTAGGCTAGGGAACCCTAGGCTTAGACTAAGTCTAGGGCTCCCCTACCCTAAGGCTATGGCACCCCTAGCCTTAGGCTAGGGCACCCCTAAGCTTAGGCTAGGGCACCCCTAAGCTTAGGCTAGGGCACCCCTAGTCTAAGGCTTGGGCACCCATAGGCTTAGGCTAGGTCACCCCTAGGCTTAGGCTAGGGCACCCCTAGGTTTAGGCTAAGGCTAGGGCTCCCCTAGCCTAAGGCTAGGGCACCCCTAGGCTTAGGCTAGGGCACCCCTAGGCTTAGGCTAGGGCACCCCTAGGCTTAGGCTAAGGCTAGGGCTCCCCTAGTCTAAGGCTAGGGCACGCTTAGGCTTAGACTAGGGCACCCCCAGGCTTAGGCTAGGGCACGCCTAGGCTTAGGCTAGGGCACCCCTAGGCTTAGGTTAAGGCTAGGGCTCCCCTAGCTTAAGGCTAGGGCACACCTAGGCTTAGGTTAGGGCACCCCTAGGTTTAGGCTAGGACAGCCGTAGGCTTAGGCTAGGGCTCCCCTAGTCTAAGGCTTGGGCACGCTTAGGCTTAGACTAGGTCACCCCCAGGCTTAGGCTAGGGCACGCCTAGGCTTAGGCTAGGACACCCCTAGGCTTAGGCTGGGGCACCCCTAGGCTTAGGCTAAGGCTAGGGCTCCTCTAGCCTAACGCTAGGGCATCCTTAGGCTTGGGCTAGGGAAACACTAGGCTTAGGCTAGGGCACCCTAGGCTTAGACTAAGGCTAGGGCTCCCCTACCCTAAGCCTACGGCACCCCTAGCCTTAGGCTAGGGCACCCCTAAGCTTAGACTAGGCCCCCCCTAAGCTTAGGCTAGGGCACCCCTAGTCTTAGGCTAGTGCACCTCTAGGCTTAGGCTAGGGCACCCGTAGGCTTAGGCTAGGGCACCCCTATGCTTAGGTAGGGAACCCGTAGACTTAGGCTAAGGCAGCCCTAGGCTTAAGCTAGGGCACCCCTAGACTTAGGCTAAGGCTAGGGCTCCTCTAGCCTAACGCTAGAGCATCCCTAGGCTTGGGTTACGGCACCCCTTGGCTTAGGCTAGGGCACCCCTAGGCTTAGACTAAGGCTACGGCTCCCCTAGCCTAAGGCTATGTCACCCCTTGGCTTAGGCTAGGGAACCCCTACGTTTAGTTAGGGCGCCCCAAGGCTTAGGCTAAGGCTAGGGCTCCCCTAGCCTAAGGTTAGGGCACCCCTAGGCTTAGGCTAGGGCACCCCTGGGCTTAGGCTAGGACACCCGTAAGCTTAGGCTAGGGCACCCTTAGTCTTAGGCTAGGGCACCCCTAGGCTTAGTCTAAGGCTAGGGCTCCCCTAGCCTAAGGCTAGGGCACCCCTAGGCTTAGGCTAGGGCACCCCTAGGCTTAGGCTAGGGCACCCCTAGGCTTAGGCTAAGGCTAGGGCTCAGCTAGCCTAAGGCTAGGGCACCACTAGGCTAAGGCTAGGGCAACCTTCGGCGTAGACTATGGCTAGGGGACCCCTAGGCTTAGGCTAAGGCACCCCTAGGCTTAGGCTAGGGCACCCCTAGCCTTAGGCTAGGGCACCCCTAAGCTTAGGCTAGGGCACCCCTAAGCTTAGGCTAGGGCACCCCTAGTCTTAGGCTAGTGCACCCCTAGGCTTAGGCTAGGGCACCCGTAGGCTTCGGCTAGGGCACCCCTAGGATTAGGTAGGGAACCCATAGACTTAGGCTAGGGCACCCCTAGGCTTAGGCTAGGGCACCCCTAGGCTTAGGCTAAGGCTAGAGCTCCTATAGCCTAACGCTAGGGCATCCCTAGGCTTGGGCTACGGCACCCCTAGGCTTAGACTAAGGCTAGGGCTCCCCTAGCCTAAGGCTAGGTCACCCCTAGGCTTAGGCTAGGGAACCCCTTGGTTTAGGCTAGGGCGCCCCAAGGCTTAGGCTAAGGCTAGGGCTCCCCTAGCCTAAGGTTAGGGCACCCCTAGGCTTAGGCTAGGGCACCCCTGGGCTTAGGATAGGACACCCGTAAGCTTAGGCTAGGGCACCCTTAGTCTTAGGCTAGGGCACCCCTAGGCTTAGTCTAAGGCTAGGGCTCCCCTAGACTAAGGCTAGGGCACCCCTAGGCTTAGGCTAGGGCACCCCTAGGCTTAGGTTAGGGCACCCCTTGTCTTAGGCTAGGGCACCCCTAGGCTTAGGCTAGGACACCACTAGGCTTAGGCTAGGACACCCCTAGGCTTAGGCTAGGGCAACCCTATTCTTAGGCTAGGGCACCCTTAGGCTTAGGCTAGAGCACCCCTAAGCTTAGGCTAGGGCTCCACTATGCTTAGGCTAAGGCTAGGGCTCCCCTTGCCTAACCCTAGGGCACCCCTAGGCTTAGGCTAGGGCACCCCGAGGCTTAGGCTAGGGCAGCCCTAAGCTTAGGCTAGGGCACCCCTAGACTTAGGATAAGGCACCCATAGGCGAAGGCTAGGGCACCCCTAGGCTTAGGCTAGGGCACCACTAGGCTTAGGCTACGGCTAGGGCTCAGATAGCCTAAGGCTAGGGCACCACTAGGCTAAAGCTAGGGCAACCTTCGGCGTAGACTAAGGCTAGTGGACCTCTAGGCTTAGGCTAAGGCACCACTAGGCTTAGGCTAGGGCACCCCTAGGCTAAGGCTAGGGCACCCCTAGGCTCAGGCTAGTGCACCCCTATACTTAGGCTAGGGCACCCTTAGGCTTAGGCTGGGGCACCCCTAGGCTTAGGCTAAGGCTAGGGCTCCTCTAGCCTAACGCTAGGGCATCCTTAGGCTTGGGCTAGGGAACCCCTAGGCTTAGGCTAGGGCACACTAGGCTTAGACTAAGGCTAGGGCTCCCCTACCCTAAGGCTACGGCACCCCTAGCCTTAGGCTAGGGCACCCCTAAGCTTAGGCTAGGGCACCCCTAAGCTTAGGCTAGGGCACCCCTAGTCTAAGGCTAGGGCACCCATAGGCTTAGGCTAGGTCACCCCTAGGCTTAGGCTAGGGCACCCCTAGGTTTAGGCTAAGGCTAGGGCTCCCCTAGCCTAAGGCTAGGGCACCCCTAGGCTTAGGCTAGGGCACCCCTAGTCTTAGGCTAGGGCACCCCTAGGCTTAGGCTAAGGCTAGGGCTCCCCTAGTCTAAGGCTAGGGCACCCTTAGGCTTGGACTAGGTCACCCCCAGGTTTAGGCTAGGGCACGCCTAGGCTTAGGCTAGGGCACCCCTAGGCTTAGGTTAAGGCTAGGGCTCCCCTAGCATAAGGCTAGGGCACACCTAGGCTTAGGTTAGGGCACCCCTAGTTTTAGGCTAGGACAGCCGTAGGCTTAGGCTAGGGTACCCCTAGGCTTAGGTAGGGAACACCTAGGCTTAGGTTAGGGCACCCCTATGCTTAGGCTAGGCACCCCTAGACTTAGGCTAGGACACCACTAGGCTTAGGCTGGGGCACCCCTAGGCTTAGGCTAAGGCTAGGGCTCCTCTAGCCTAACGCTAGGGCATCCTTAGGCTTGGGCTAGGGAACACCTAGGCTTAGGCTAGGGCACCCTAGGCTTAGACTAAGGCTAGGGCTCCCCTACCCTAAGGCTACGGCACCCCTAGCCTTAGGCTAGGTCACCCCTAAGCTTAGACTAGGGCACCCCTAAGCTTAGGCTAGGGCACCCCTAGTCTTAGGCTAGTGCACCTCTAGGCTTAGGCTAGGGCACCCATAGGCTTAGGCTAGGGCACCCCTATGCTTAGGTAGGGAACCCCTAGACTTAGGCTAAGGCAGCCCTAGGCTTAGGCTAGGGCACCCCTAGGCTTAGGCTAAGGCTAGGGCTCCTCTAGCCTAACGCTAGAGCATCCCTAGGCTTGGGCTACGGCACCCCTTGGCTTAGGCTAGGGCACCCCTAGGCTTAGACTAAGGCTACGGCTCCCCTAGCCTAAGGCTATGTCACCCCTTGGCTTAGGCTAGGGAACCCCTAGGTTTAGGCTAGGGCGCCCCAAGGCTTAGGCTAAGGCTAGGGCTCCCCTAGCCTAAGGTTAGGGCACCCCTAGGCTTAGGCTAGGGCACCCCTGGGCTTAGGCTAGGACACCCGTAAGCTTAGGCTAGGGCACCCTTAGTCTTAGGCTAGGGCACCCCTAGGCTTAGTCTAAGGCTAGGGCTCCCCTAGCCTAAGGCTAGGGCACCCCTAGGCTTAGGCTAGGGCACCCCTAGGCTTAGGCTAGGGCACCCCTAGGCTTAGGCTAAGGCTAGGGCTCAGCTAGCCTAAGGCTAGGGCACCACTAGGCTAAGGCTAGGGCAACCTTCGGCGTAGACTAAGGCTAGGGGACCCCTAGGCTTAGGCTAAGGCACCCCTAAGCTTAGGCTAGGGCACCCCTAGGCTTAGGCTAGGGCACCCCTAGGTTCAGGCTAGTGCACCCCTACACTTAGGCTAGGGAACCCCTAGGCTTTGGCTAAGGCTAGGGATCCCCTAGCCTAAGGCTAAGGCAACCTTAGGCATAGGCTAGGTGACCCCAAGGCTTAGGCTAGGGCACCCTTAGGCTTAGGCTAAAGCTAGGGCTCCCCTAGCCTAAGGCTAGGGCACCCATAGGCTTAGTCTAGGTGACTCCTAGGCTTAGGCTAGGGCACCCCTAGGTTTAGTCTAAGGCTAGGGCTCCGCTAGGCTAAGGCTAGGGCACCCCTAGGCTTAGGCTAGGGCACCCCTAGGCTTAGGCTAGGGCACCCCTAGGCTTAGGCTAGGGCACCCCTAGGCTTAGGCTAAGGCTAGGGCTCCCCTAGTCTAATGCTAGGGCACCCTTAGACTTAGACTAGGGCACCCCCAGGCTTAGGCTAGGGCACGCCTAGGCTTAGGCTAGGGCACCCCTAGGCTTAGGTTAAGGCTAGGGCTCCGCTAGCTTAAGGCTAGGGCACACCTAGGCTTAGGTTAGGGCACCCCTAGGTTTAGGCTAGGACAGCCGTAGGCTTAGGCTAGGGTACCCTTTGGCTTAGGTAGGGAACACCTAGGCTTAGGTTAGGGCACCCCTATGCTTAGGCTAGGCACCCCTAGACTTAGGCTAGGACACCCCTAGGCTTAGGCTGGGGCACCCCTAGGCTTAGGCTAAGGCTAGAGCTCCCCTAGCCTAAGGCTAGGGTACCGCTAGGCTTAGGGTAGGGCACCCTTATACTTAGGCTAGCGTACCCCTTGGCTTACGCTAGGGCACCTCTAGGCTTAGGCTAAGGCTAGGGCTCCTCTAGCATAACGCTAGGGCATCCCTAGGCTTGGGCTAGGGAATCCCTAGGCTTAGGCTAGGGCACCCCTAGTCTTAGGCTATGGCACCCCTAGGCTTAGGCTAAGGCTAGGGCTCCTCTAGCCTAACGCTAGGGCATCCTTAGGCTTGGGCTAGGGAACCCCTAGGCTTAGGCTAGGGCACCCTAGGCTTAGACTAAGGCTAGGGCTCCCCTAGCCTAAGGCTAGGGCACCCCTAGCCTTAGGCTAGGGCACCCCTAAGCTTAGGCTAGGGCACCCCTAAGCTTAGGCTAGGGCACCCATAGTCTTAGGCTTGTGCACCCCTAGGCTTAGACTAGGGCACCCGTAGGCTTAGGCTAGGGCAACCCTAGGCTTAGGTAGGGAACCCCTAGACTTAGGATAGGGCACCCCTAGGCTTAGGCTAGGGCACACCTAGGCTTAGGCTAAGGCTAGGGCTCCTATAGCCTAACGCTAGGGTATCCCTAGGCTTGGGCTACGGCACCCCTAGGCTTAGGCTAGGGCACCCCTAGGCTTAGACTAAGGCTAGGGCTCCCCTAGCCTAAGGCTAGGTCACCCATAGGCTTAGGCTAGGGAACCCCTAGGTTTAGGCTAGGGCACCCCTAGGCTTAGGCTAAGGCTAGGGCTCCCGTAGCCTAAGGTTAGGGCACCCCTAGGTTTAGGCTAGGGCACCCTTAGGCTTAGGCTAGGACACCCGAAAGCTTAGGCTAGGGCACCCTTAGTCTTAGGCTAGGGCACCCCTAGGCTTAGTCTAAGGCTAGGGCTCCCCTAGCCTAAGGCTAGGGCACCCCTAGGCTTAGGCTAGGGCACCCCTAGGCTTAGGTTAGGGCACCCCATGTCTTAGGCTAGGGCACACCTAGGCTTAGGCTAGGACACCACTAGGCTTAGGCTAGGACACCCCTAGGCTTAGGCTAGGGCAACCCTATTCTTAGGCTAGGGCACCCCTAGGCTTAGGGTAGAGCACCCCTAAGCTTAGGCTAGGGCACCATTAGGCTTAGGCTAGGGCACCCCTAGGCTTAGGCTAGGGCACCCCTTAGCTTAGCCTAGGGTACCCCTAGACATAGGCTAGGGCACCCCTAGGCTAAGGCTAGGGCACCCCTAGGCTTAGGCTAGGGCACCCCTAGGATTAGGCTAGGGCACCCCTAGGCTTATGCTAGGGCACCCCTAGGCTTAGGCTAAGGCTAGGGCTCAGCTAGCCTAAGGCTAGGGTACCACTAGGCTAAGGCTAGGGCAACCTTCGGCGTAGACTAAGGCTAGGGGACCCCTAGGCTTAGGCTAAGGCACCCCTAGGCTCAGGCTAGTGCACCCCTACACTTAGGCTAGGGAACCCCTAGGCTTAGGCTAAGGCTAGGGATCCCCTAGCCTAAGGCTAAGGCAACCCTAGGCATAGGCTAGGTGACCCCTAGGCTTAGGCTAGGATACCCTTAGGCTTAGGCTAAAGCTAGGGCTCCCCTAGCCTAAGGCTAGGGCACCCTTAGACCTAGGCTAGGTCACCCCTAGGCTTAGGCTAGGTCACCCCTAGGTTTAGGCTAAGGCTAGGGCTCCCCTAGCCTAAGGCTAGGGCACCCCTAGGCTTAGGCTAGGGCACCCCTAGGCTTAGGCTAGGGCACCCCTAGGCTTAGGCTAAGGCTAGGGCTCCCCTAGTCTAAGGCTAGGGCACCCTTAGGCTTAGACTAGGGCACCCCCAGGCTTAGGCTAGGGCACACCTAGGCTTAGGCTAGGGCATCCCTAGGCTTAGGTTAAGGCTAGGGCTCCCCTAGCTTAAGGCTAGGGCACACCTAGGCTTAGGTTAGGGCACCCCTAGGTTTAGGCTAGGACAGCCGTAGGCTTAGGCTAGGGTACCCCTAGGCTTAGGTAGGGAACACCTAGGCTTAGGTTAGGGCACCCCTATGCTTAGGGTAGGCACCCCTAGACTTAGGCTAGGACAACCCTAGGCTTAGGCTGGGGCACCCCTAGGCTTAGGCTAAGGCTAGGGCTCCCCTAGCCTAAGTCTAGGGTACCGCTAGGCTTAGGCTAGGGCACCCCTATACTTAGGCTAGCGTACCCCTTGGCTTAGACTAGGGCACCCCTAGGCTTAGACTAAGGCTAGGGCTCCCCTAGCCTAAGGCTAGGGCACCCCTAGGCTTAGGCTAGGGCACCCCTAGGCTTAGGCTAGGGCACCCTAGGCTTAGACTAAGGCTAGGGCTCCCATAGCCTAAGGCTAGGGCACCACTAGGCTTAGGCTAGGGCACACTAGGCGTAGGCTAGGGCACCCCTAGTATTAGGCTAGGGCACCCCTAGGCTTAGGCTAGGGCACCCCTAGGCTAAGGCTATGGCACCCCAGGCTCAGGCTAGGGCACCCCTACACTTAGGCAAGGGAAACCCTAGGCTTAGGCTAAGGCTAGGGTTCCCCTTGCCTAAGGCTAGGGCATCCTTAGGCTTGGGCTAGGGAACCCCTAGGCTTAGGCTAGGGCACCCTAGGCTTAGACTAAGGCTAGGGCTCCCCTAGCCTAAGGCTAGGGCACCCCTAGCCTTAGGCTAGGGCACCCCTAAGCTTAGGCTAGGGCACCCCTAAGCTTAGGCTAGGGCACCCATAGTCTTAGGCTTGTGCACCCCTAGGCTTAGACTAGGGCACCCGTAGGCTTAGGCTAGGGCAACCCTAGGCTTAGGTAGGGAACCCCTAGACTTAGGATAGGGCACCCCTAGGCTTAGGCTAGGGCACACCTAGGCTTAGGCTAAGGCTAGGGCTCCTATAGCCTAACGCTAGGGTATCCCTAGGCTTGGGCTACGGCACCCCTAGGCTTAGGCTAGGGCACCCCTAGGCTTAGACTAAGGCTAGGGCTCCCCTAGCCTAAGGCTAGGTCACCCATAGGCTTAGGCTAGGGAACCCCTAGGTTTAGGCTAGGGCACCCCTAGGCTTAGGCTAAGGCTAGGGCTCCCGTAGCCTAAGGTTAGGGCACCCCTAGGTTTAGGCTAGGGCACCCTTAGGCTTAGGCTAGGACACCCGAAAGCTTAGGCTAGGGCACCCTTAGTCTTAGGCTAGGGCACCCCTAGGCTTAGTCTAAGGCTAGGGCTCCCCTAGCCTAAGGCTAGGGCACCCCTAGGCTTAGGCTAGGGCACCCCTAGGCTTAGGTTAGGGCACCCCATGTCTTAGGCTAGGGCACACCTAGGCTTAGGCTAGGACACCACTAGGCTTAGGCTAGGACACCCCTAGGCTTAGGCTAGGGCAACCCTATTCTTAGGCTAGGGCACCCCTAGGCTTAGGGTAGAGCACCCCTAAGCTTAGGCTAGGGCACCATTAGGCTTAGGCTAGGGCACCCCTAGGCTTAGGCTAGGGCACCCCTTAGCTTAGCCTAGGGTACCCCTAGACATAGGCTAGGGCACCCCTAGGCTAAGGCTAGGGCACCCCTAGGCTTAGGCTAGGGCACCCCTAGGATTAGGCTAGGGCACCCCTAGTCTTATGCTAGGGCACCCCTAGGCTTAGGCTAAGGCTAGGGCTCAGCTAGCCTAAGGCTAGGGTACCACTAGGCTAAGGCTAGGGCAACCTTCGGCGTAGACTAAGGCTAGGGGACCCCTAGGCTTAGGCTAAGGCACCCCTAGGCTCAGGCTAGTGCACCCCTACACTTAG
This sequence comes from Tenrec ecaudatus, assembly GCF_050624435.1. Classification (NCBI taxonomy): domain Eukaryota; kingdom Metazoa; phylum Chordata; class Mammalia; order Afrosoricida; family Tenrecidae; genus Tenrec; species Tenrec ecaudatus. The sequence continues at coordinate 301,515 of NW_027457716.1, forward strand.
GCTAGGGAACCCCTAGGCTTAGGCTAAGGCTAGGGATCCCCTAGCCTAAGGCTAAGGCAACCCTAGGCATAGGCTAGGTGACCCCTAGGCTTAGGCTAGGATACCCTTAGGCTTAGGCTAAAGCTAGGGCTCCCCTAGCCTAAGGCTAGGGCACCCTTAGACCTAGGCTAGGTCACCCCTAGGCTTAGGCTAGGTCACCCCTAGGTTTAGGCTAAGGCTAGGGCTCCCCTAGCCTAAGGCTAGGGCACCCCTAGGCTTAGGCTAGGGCACCCCTAGGCTTAGGCTAGGGCACCCCTAGGCTTAGGCTAAGGCTAGGGCTCCCCTAGTCTAAGGCTAGGGCACCCTTAGGCTTAGACTAGGGCACCCCCAGGCTTAGGCTAGGGCACACCTAGGCTTAGGCTAGGGCATCCCTAGGCTTAGGTTAAGGCTAGGGCTCCCCTAGCTTAAGGCTAGGGCACACCTAGGCTTAGGTTAGGGCACCCCTAGGTTTAGGCTAGGACAGCCGTAGGCTTAGGCTAGGGCACCCCTATGCTTAGGGTAGGCACCCCTAGACTTAAGCTAGGACAACCCTAGGCTTAGGCTGGGGCACCCCTAGGCTTAGGCTAAGGCTAGGGCTCCCCTAGCCTAAGTCTAGGGTACCGCTAGGCTTAGGCTAGGGCACCCCTATACTTAGGCTAGCGTACCCCTTGGCTTAGACTAGGGCACCCCTAGGCTTAGACTAAGGCTAGGGCTCCCCTAGCCTAAGGCTAGGGCACCCCTAGGCTTAGGCTAGGGCACCCCTAGGCTTAGGCTAGGGCACCCTAGGCTTAGACTAAGGCTAGGGCTCCCATAGCCTAAGGCTAGGGCACCACTAGGCTTAGGCTAGGGCACACTAGGCGTAGGCTAGGGCACCCCTAGTATTAGGCTAGGGCACCCCTAGGCTTAGGCTAGGGCACCCCTAGGCTAAGGCTATGGCACCCCAGGCTCAGGCTAGGGCACCCCTACACTTAGGCAAGGGAAACCCTAGGCTTAGGCTAAGGCTAGGGTTCCCCTTGCCTAAGGCTAAGGCAACCCTAGGCGTAGGCTAGGTGACCCCTAGGCTTATTCTAAGGCGAGGGCTCCCCTAGTCTAAGGCTAGGGCACACTTAGGCTTAGACTAGGGCACCCCTAGGCTTAGGCTAGGGCACCCCTAGGCTTAGGCTATGGGACCCCTAGTCTTAGGCTAGGACACCCCTTACCTTAGGCTAGGGCACCCCTAGGCTTAGCCTAAGGCTAGGGCTCCTCTAGCCTAACGCTAGGGCATCCCTAGCCTGGGCTAGGGCATACCTAGGCTTGGGCTAGGGCACCCATAGGCTTAGGCTAGGGCACCCCTAGGCTTAGACTAAGGCTAGGGCTCCCCTAGCCTAAGGCTAGGGCACCCCTAGGCTTAGGCTAGGGCACCCCTAGGCTTAGGCTAGGGCACCCCTAGGCTTGGGCTAGGGCACCCCTAGGCTTAGGCTAGGGCACCCCTAGGTTTAGACTAAGGCTAGGGCTCCCCTAGCCTAAGGCTACGGCACCCCTAGGCTTAGGCTAGGGCACCCCTAGGCTTAGGCTACGGCACCCCTAGGCTTAGGCTAGGGCACCCGAAGGCTTAGGTAGGGAACCCCTAGCCTTAGTTTAGGGCATCACTATGCTTAGGCTAGGCACCCCTAGACTTAGGCTAGGGCACCCCTAGGCTTAGGCTGGGGCACCCCTAGGCTTAGGCTAAGGCTAGGGCTCCTCTAGCATAATGCTAGGGCAACCCTAGGCTTGGGCTACGTCACCCCTTGGCTTAGGCTTTGTCACTCCTAGGCTTAGACTAAGGCTAGGGTTCCCCTAGCCTAACCGTAGGTCACCCCTAGGCTTAGGCTAGGGCACCCCTAGGCTTAGGCGAGGGCACCCCTAGGCTTAGGCTAGGGCACCCCTAGGTTTAGGCTAAGGCTAGGGATCCCCTAGCCTAAGGCTAAGGCAACCCTAGGCATAGGCTAGGTGACCCCTAGGCTTAGGCTAGGGCACCCTTAGGCTTAGGCTAAAGCTAGGGCTCCCCTAGCCTAAGGCTAGGGCACCCATAGGCCTAGGCTAGGTCACCCCTAGGCTTAGGCTAGGTCACCCCTAGGTTTAGGCTAAGGCTAGGGATCCCCTAGCCTAAGGCTAGGGCACCCCTAGGCTTAGGCAAGGGCACCCCTAGGCTTAGGCTAGGGCACCCCTAGGCTTAGGCTAAGGCTAGGGCTCCCCTAGTCAAAGGCTAGGGCACCCTTAGGCTTAGACTAGGGCACCCCCAGGCTTAGGCTAGGGCACACCTAGGCTTAGGCTAGGGCACCCCTAGGCTTAGGTTAAGGCTAGGGCTCCCCTAGCTTAAGGCTAGGGCACACCTAGGCTTAGGTTAGGGCACCCCTAGGTTTAGGCTAGGACAGCCGTAGGCTTAGGCTAGGGTACCCCTAGGCTTAGGTAGGGAACACCTAGGCTTAGGTTAGGGCACCCCTATGCTTAGGGTAGGCACCCCTAGACTTAGGCTAGGACAACCCTAGGCTTAGGCTGGGGCACCCCTAGGCTTAGGCTAAGGCTAGGGCTCCCCTAGCCTAAGTCTAGGGTACCGCTAGGCTTAGGCTAGGGCACCCCTATACTTAGGCTAGCGTACCCCTTGGCTTAGGCTAGGGCACCCCTAGGCTTAGACTAAGGCTAGGGCTCCCCTAGCCTAAGGCTAGGGCACCCTTAGGCTTAGGCTAGGGCACCCCTAGGCTTAGGCTAGGGCACCCTAGGCTTAGACTAAGGCTAGGGCTCCCCTAGCCTAAGGCTAGGCCACCACTAGGCTTAGGCTAGGGCACACTAGGCGTAGGCTAGGGCACCCCTAGTATTAGGCTAGGGCACCCCTAGGCTTAGGCTAGGGCACCCCTAGGCTAAGGCTATGGCACCCCTAGGCTCAGGCTAGAGCACCCCTACACTTAGGCAAGGGAAACCCTAGGCTTAGGCTAATGCTAGGGTTCCCCTTGCCTAAGGCTAAGGCAACCCTAGGCGTAGGCTAGGTGACCCCTAGGTTTATTCTAAGGCGAGGGCTCCCCTAGTCTAAGGCTAGGGCACACTTAGGCTTAGACTAGGGCACCCCTAGGCTTAGGCTAGGGCACCCCTTGGCTTAGGCTATGGGACCCCTAGTCTTAGGCTAGGACACCCCTTACCTTAGGCTAGGGCACCCCTAGGCTTAGGCTAAGGCTAGGGCTCCTCTAGCCTAACGCTAGGGCATCCCTAGCCTGGGCTAGGGCATACCTAGGCTTGGGCTAGGGCACCCATAGGCTTAGGCTAGGGCACCCCTAGGCTTAGACTAAGGCTAGGGCTCCCCTAGCCTAAGGCTAGGGCACCACTAGGCTTAGGCTAGGGAACCCCTAGGCTTAGGCTAGGGCACCCCTAAGCTTAGGCTAAGGCTAGGCTCCCCTTGCCTAACCCTAGGGCACCCCTAGGCTTATGCTAGGGCACCCCTAGGCTTAGGCTAGGGCACCCCTAAGCTTAGGCTAGGGCACCCCTAGGCTTAGGCTAAGGCTAGGGCTCCCCTAGCCTAAGGCTAGGGCACCACTAGGCTTAGGCTAGGGAACCCCTAGGCGTAGGCTAGGGCACCCCTAGCCTTAGGCTAGGGCACCCCTAGGCTTAGGCTAGGGTACCCCTAGGCTTAGGTTAAGGCTAGGGCTCAGCTAGCCTAAGGCGAGGGCACCCCTAGGCTTAGGCTAGGGCAACCCTAGGCTTAGGCTAGGGCACCCCTAGGCTTAGGCTAGGGCACCCCTAGGGTTTGGCTAAGGCTAGGGCTCCACTAGACTAAGACTAGGGCACCGCTAGCCTTAGGCTAGGGCACCCCTAGGCTTAGGCTAGGGCACCCCTAGGCTTAGGGTAGGGCACCCCTAGGCTTAGGCTAATGCTAGGTCTCCCCTAGCCTAAGGATAGGGCACCCCTAGGCTTGGGCTAGGGCACCCCTGTGCTTAGGCTAGGGCACCCCTAGTCTTAGGCTAGGACACCCCTAGTCTTAGGCTAGGGCACCCATAGGCTTAGGCTAAGGCTAGGACTCCCCTAGCCTAAGGCTAGGGCACCACTAGGCTTAGGCTAGGGCACCCATAGGCTTAGGCTAGGGCACCCCTAAGCTTAGGCTAGGGCACCCCTAGGCTTAGGTTAGGGCACCCCAAGGCTTAGGCTAAGGCACGCCTAGGCTTAGGTTAGGGCACCCCTAGGCTTAGGCTAGGGCACGCCTAGGCTTAGGCTAGGGCACCCCTATGCTTAGGCTAGGGCACGCCAAGGCTTAAGCTAGGGCACCCCTAGGCTTAGACTAAGGCTAGGGCTCCCCTAGCCTAAGGCTAGGGCACCACTAGGTTTAGGCTAGGGCACCCCTAGGCTTAGGCTAGGGTACCCCATGGCTTAGGATAGGGCACCCCTAAGCTTAGGATAGGGCACCTCTAGGCTTAGGCTAAGGCTAGGGCTCCACTAAACTAAGACTAGGGCACCCCTAGCCTTAGGCTAGGACACCCCTAGGCTTAGGCTAGGACACCCCTAGGCTTAGGCTAGGGCACCCCTAGGCTTAGGCTAGAGCACCCCTAAGCTTAGGCTAGGGCACCCCTAGGCTTAGGCTAGAGCACCCCTAAGCTTAGGCTAGGGCACCCCTTGTCTTAGGCTAGGGCACCCCTAAGCTTAGGTTAGGGCACCCCTAGGCTTAGACTAAGGCACCCATAGGCTAAGGCTTTGGCACCCCTAGGCTTAGGCTAGGGCACCCTTGACTTAGGCTAGAGCACCCCTAGGCTTAGATTAAGGCTAGGGCTCAGCTAGACTAAGGCTAAGGCAACCCTAGGCTTAGGGTTGGGCACCCCTAGGCTTAGGCTAGTTCACCCCTAGGCTTAGGCTAGGGCACCCCTAGGGTTTGGCTAAGGCTAGGGCACCCCTAGGCTTAGGCTAGGGCACCCTAGGCTTAGGCTACGGCACCCCTAGGCTTACGCTAGGGCACCAATAAGCTTAGGCTAGGGCACGCCTAGTCTTTGGCTGGGGCACCCCTAGGCTTAGGCTAAGGCTAGGGCACCCCTTGGCTAAGGCTAGGGCACCCCTAGGCTTAGGTTAGGGCACCCCTAGGCTTAGGCTAGGGCACCCCTAGGCTTAGGCTAAGGCTAGGACTCGGCTAGCCTAAGGCTAGGGCACCCCTAGGCTTAGGGTAGGGCACCCCTAGGCTTAGGCTAGGTTACATCTAGTCTTAGGGTCGGGCACCCCTATGCTTAGGCTAAGGCTAGAGCTCCACTTGACTAAGGCTAGGGCACCCCTAGCCTTAGGCTAGGGCACCCCTAGGCTTAGGCTAGGGCACCCCTAGGCTTGGGCTAGGGCACCCGTAGGCTTAGGCTAATGTTAGGGCTCCCCTAGCCTAAGGCTAGGGCACCCCTAGGCTTAGGCTAGGGCACCCCTAGGCTTAGGATAGGGCATCACTAGGCTTAGGCTAGTGCACCCCTAGGCTTAAACGAAGGCTAGGGCACCCATAGTCTTAGGATAGGGCACCCCTAGGCTTAGGCTAGGGCACCCCTAGGCTTAGGCTAGGGAACCCCTAGGCTTAGGCTAGGGCAACCCTAGACTTAGGCTAGGGCAGCCATAGGCTTTGGCTAAGGCTAGGGCTCCTCTATCCTAAGGCCTGGGCACCCCAAGCCTAAGGCTAGGGCACCCCTAGGCCTAGGCTAAGGCACCCCTAGGCTTAGGCTAGGGCATCCCTAGGCTTAGACTAAGGCTAGTGCTCCCCTAGCCTAAGGATAGGGCAACCCTAGGGTTAGGCTAGGGCACCCCTAGACTTAGGCTAGGGCAGCCATAGGCTTAGGCTAAGGCTAGGGCTCCTCTATGCTAAGGCCTGGGAACCCCTAGGCTTAGGCTGGGGCACGCCTAGGCTTAGGCTAGGGCACCCGTAGGCTTAGGATAGGGCACCCCTAGGCTTAGGCTAGGGCACCTCTAGGCTTAGGCTAAGGCACCCCTAGGCTTAGGTTAGGGCACCCCTAGGCTTAGGCTAATGCTAGGTCACCCCTAGGCTTAGGCTAAGGCACCACTAGGCTTAGGCTAGGGCACCCCTATGCTTAGGCTAGGGCACCCCTAGGATTAGGCTAAGGCTAGGGCTCCCCTTGCCTAACCCTAGGACACCCCTAGGCTTAGGCTAGGGCACCCCTAGGCTTAGGCTAGGGCACCCCTAGGCTTAGTCTAGGGCACCCGTAGGCTTAGGCTAGGGCACCCCTAGGCTTAGGCTAGGGAACCCCTAGGCTTAGGCTAGGGCACCCCTAGGCTTGGGCTAATGCTAGGTCACCCCTAGGCTTATGCTAAGGCACCACTAGGCTTAGGCTAGGGCACCCCTAGGCTGAGGCTAGGGGACCCCTAGGCTTAGGCTAAGGCACCTCCTGGCTTAGGCTAAGGGTTGGTCACCCCTAGGCTTAGGCTCAGGCACCACCAGGCTTAGGCTAGGACACCCCTAGGCTTAGGCTAGGGTACCCCTAGGCTTAGGCTAATGCTAGGTCACCCCTAGGCTTAGGCTAGGGCACTCCTAGGCTTAGGCTAGGGCACCCCTAGGCTGAGGCTAGGGCACTCCTAGGCTTAGGCTAGGGCACCCCTAGGCTGAGGCTAGGGCACCCATAGGCTTAGGCTAAGGCTAGGGCTCCCCTAGCCTAAGGCTATTACACCCCTAGGCTTAGGCTAGGGCACCCCTAAGCTTAGGCTAGGGCACCCCTAGTCTTAGGCTAAGGCTAGGGCTCCGCTAGCCTAAGGCTAGGTAACCACTTGGCTTAGGCTAGGGCACCCCTAGGCTTAGACTATGGCTAGGGCTCCCGTAGCCTAAGGCTAGGTCACCCCGAGGCTTAGGCTAGGGCACCCCTAGGCTTAGGCTAAGGCTAGGGCCCACTAGCCTAAGGCTAGAGCACCCCTAGGCTTCGGCTAGGGCACCCCTAGACTTAGGCTAGGGCACCCCTAGGCTTAGGCTACGGCACCCCTAAGCTTAGGCTAGGGCACCCCTAGGATTAGGCTAAGGCTAGGGCTCCACTTGCCTAACCCAAGGACACCCCTAGGCTTAGGCTAGGGCACCCCTAGGCTTAGGCTAGGGCACCCCTAAGCTTAGGCTAGGGCACCCCTAGTCTTAGGCTAAGGCTAGGGCTCCGCTAGCCTAAGGCTAGGGAACCACTAGGCTTAGGCTAGGGAACCCCTAGGCGTAGGCTAGGGCACCCCTAGGCTTAGGCTAGGGCACCCCTAGGATTAGGCTACGGAACCCCTAGGCGTAGGCTAGGGCACCCCTAGGCTTAGGCTAGGGCACCCCTAGGCTTAGGCTAGGGCACCCCTAGGCTTAGGCTAAGGCTAGGGCTCAGCGAGCCTAAGGTTAGGGACCCCTAGGCTTAGGCTAGGGCAACCCTAGGCTTAGGGTAGGGCACCCCTAGGCTTAGGGTAGGGCACCCCTAGGCTTAGACTAGGGCACCCCTAGACTTAGGCTAGGGCACCCCTAGTCTTAGATTAAGGCTAGGGCTCAGCTAGACTAAGGCTAGGGCAACCCTAGGCTTAGGGTAGGGCACCCCTAGGCTTAGGCTAATTCACCCCTAGGCTTAAGCTAGGGCACCCCTAGGGTTTGGCTAAGGTTAGGGCTCCACTAGACTAAGGCTAGGGCACCTCTAGCCTTAGGCTAGGGCACCCCTAGGCTTAGGCTAGGGCACCCCTAGGCTTAGGCTAGGGCACCCCTAGGCTTAGGCTAGGGCACCCCTAGGCTTAGGCTAAGGCTAGGTCTACCCTAGCCTAAAGCTAGGGCACACCTAGGCTTAGGCTAGGGCACCCCTAGGCTTAGGCTAGGGCACCCGTAGGCTTAGGCTAGGGTACCCCTCGGCTTAGGCTAGGGCACTCCTAGGCTTAGGCTAAGGCAAGGGCTCAGCTACCCTAAGGCTAGGGCACACCAAGGCTTAGGCTAGGGCACCCCTTGGCTTACGGTAGGGCACCCTAGGCTTAGGCTAGGGCACCCCTAGGCTTAGGCTAGGGCACCCTAGGCTTAGGCTAGGGCACCCCTAGGCTTACGCTAGGGCACCAATAAGCTTAGGCTAGGGCACGCCTAGTCTTTGGCTGGGGCACCCCTAGGCTTAGGCTAAGGCTAGGGCACCCCTTCGCTTAGGCTAGGGCACCCCTAGGCTTAGGTTAGGGCACCCCTAGGCTTAGGTTAGGGCACCCATAGGCTTAGGCTAGGGCACCCCTAGGCTTAGGCTAGGGCACCCTTAGTCTTAGGCTAGGGCACCCCTAGGCTTAGGCTAGGGCACCCCTAGGCTTAGGCTAAGGCTAGGGATCCCCTAGCCTAAGGCTAGGGCACCACTAGGCTTAGGCTAGGGCACCCCTAGGCGTAGGCTAGGGCACCCCTAGGCTTAGGCTAGGGCACCCCTAGGCTTAGACTAAGACTAGAGCTCCCCTAGCCTAAGGCTAGGGCACCCCTAGGCTTAGGCTAGGGCACCCCTTGGCTTAGGCTACGGCACCCCTAGGCTTAGGCTAGGGCACCCGTAGGCTTAGGTAGGGAACCCCTAGCCTTAGGTTAGGGCACCACTATGCTTAGGCTAGGCACCCCTAGACTTAGGCTAGGGAACCCCTATGCTTAGGCTGGGGCACCCCTAGGCTTAGGCTAAGGCTAGGGCTCCTCTAGCCTAACGCTAGGGCATCCCTAGGCTTGGGCTACGGCACCCCTTGGCTTAGGCTAGGGCACCCCTAGGCTGAGACTAAGGCTAGGGCTCCCGTAGCATAAGGCTAGGTCACCCCTAGGCTTAGGCTAGGGCACCCCTAGGCTTAGGCTAAGGCTAGGGCCCACTAGCCTAAGGCTAGAGCACCCCTAGGCTTAGGCTGGGCACCCCTAAGCTTAGGCTAGGGCACCCCTAGGATTAGGCTAAGGCTAGGGCTCCCCTTGCCTAACCCTAGGGCACCCCTAGGCTTAGGCTAGGGCACCCCTAGGCTTAGGCTAGGGCACCCCTAAGCTTAGGCTAGGGCACCCCTAGTCTTAGGCTAAGGCTAGGGCTCCGCTAGCCTAAGGCTAGGGAACCACTAGGCTTAGACTAGGGCACCCCTAGGCGTAGGCTAGGGCACCCCTAGGCTTAGGCTAGGGCACCCCTAGGCTTAGGCTAGGCAACCCCTAGGCGTAGGCTAGGGCACCCCTAGGCTTAGGCTAGGGCACCCCTAGGTTTAGGCTAGGGCACCCCTAGGCTTAGGCTAAGGCTAGGGCTCAGCGAGCCTAAGGTTAGGGCACCCCTAGGCTTAGGCTAGGGCAACCCTAGGCTTACGGTAGGGCACCCCTAGGCTTAGGGTAGGGCACCCCTAGGCTTAGGCTAGGGCACCCCTAGACTTAGGCTAGGGCACCCCTAGGCTTAGATTAAGACTAGGGCTCAGCTAGACTAAGGCTAGGGCAACCCTAGGCTTAGGGTAGGGCACCCCTAGGCTTAGGCTAGTTCACCCCTAGGCTTAGGCTAGGGCACCCCTAGGGTTTGGCTAAGGCTAGGGCTCCACTAGACTAAGGCTAGGGCACCTCTAGCCTTAGGCTAGGGCACCCCTAGGCTTAGGCTAGGGCACCCCTAGGGTTAGGCTAGGGCACCCCTAGGCTTAGGCTAAGGCTAGGTCTCCCCTAGCCTAAGGCTAGGGCACGCCTAGGCTTAGGCTAGGGCACCCCTAGGCTTAGGCTAGGGCACCCGTAGGCTTAGGCTAGGGTACCCCTAGACTTAGGCTAGGGCACTCCTAGGCTTAGGCTAAGGCAAGGGCTCAGCTACCCTAATGCTAGGGCACCCCAAGGCTTAGGATAGGGCACCCCTAGGCTTACGGTAGGGCACCCCTAGGCTTAGGCTAGGGCACCCCTAGGCTTAGGCTAGGGCACCCCTAGGCTTAGGCTAGGGCACCCTAGGCTTAGGCTAGGGCACCCCTAGGCTTACGCTAGGGCACCAATAAGCTTAGGCTGGGGCTCGCCTAGTCTTTGGCTGGGGCACCCCTAGGCTTAGGCTAAGGCTAGGGCACCCCTTGGCTAAGGCTAGGGCACCCCTAGGCTTAGGTTAGGGCACCCCTAGGCTTAGGCTAGGGCACCCCTAGGCTTAGGCTAAGGCTAGGACTCAGCTAGCCTAAGGCTAGGGCACCCCTAGGCTTAGGGTAGGGCACCCCTAGGCTTAGGCTAGGTTACATCTAGTCTTAGGGTAGGGCACCCCTATGCTTAGGCTAAGGCTAGGGCTCCACTTGACTAAGGCTAGGGCACCCCTAGCCTTAGGCTAGGGCACCCCTAGGCTTAGGCTAGGGCACCCCTAGGCTTGGGCTAGGGCACCCGTAGGCTTAGGCTAATGTTAGGGCTCCCCTAGCCTAAGGCTAGGGCACCCCTAGGCTTAGGCTAGGGCACCCCTAGGCTTAGGATAGGGCATCACTAGGCTTAGGCTAGTGCACCCCTAGGCTTAAGCTAAGGCTAGGGCACCCATAGTTCTTAGGATAGGCCACCCCTAGGCTTAGGCTACGGCACCCCTAGGCTTAGGCTAGGGAACCCCTAGGCTTAGGCTAGGGCACCCCTAGGCCTAGGCTAAGGCACCCCTAGGCTTAGGCTAGGGCACCGCTTGGCTTAGGCTAGGGCACCCCTAGGCTTAGACTAAGGCTAGTGCTCCCCTAGCCTAAGGATAGGGCAACCCTAGGGTTAGGCTAGGGCACCCCTAGACTTAGGCTAGGGCAGCCATAGGCTTAGGCTTAGGCTAGGGCTCCTCTATGCTAAGGCCTGGGCACCCCTAGGCTTAGGCTAGGGCACCCCTAGGCTTAGGCTAGGGCACCCGTAGGCTTAGGCTAGGGCACCCCTAGGCTTAGGCTAGGGCACACCTAGGCTTAGGCTAGGGCACCCCAAGGCTTAGGTTAGGGCACCCCTAGGCTTAGGCTAATGCTAGGTCACCCCTAGGCTTAGGCTAAGGCACCACTAGGCTTAGGCTAGGGCACCCCTAGGCTTAGGCTAGGGCACTCCTAGGCTTAGGCTAGGGCACCCCTATGCTGAGGCTAGGGGACCCCTAGGCTTAGGCTAAGGCACCTCTTGGCTTAGGCTAAGGGTTGGTCACCCCTAGGCTTAGGCTAAGGCACCACTAGGCTTAGGCTAGGGCACCCCTAGGCTTAGGCTAGGGTACCCCTAGGCTTAGGCTAAAGCTAGGTCACCCCTAGGCTTAGGCTAGGGCACTCCTAGGCTTAGGCTAGGGCACCTCTAGGCTGAGGCTAGGGCACTCCTAGGCTTAGGCTAGGGCACCCCTAGGCTGAGGCTAGGGCACCCATAGGCTTAGGCTAAGGCTAGGGCTCCCCTAGCCTAAGGCTAGGGCACCCCTAGGCTTAGGCTAGGGCACCCCTAAGCTTAGGCTAGGGCACCCCTAGTCTTAGGCTAAGGCTAGGGCTCCGCTAGCTTAAGGCTAGGTCACCCCTAGGCTTAGGCGAGGGCACCCCTAGGCTTAGGCTAAGGCTAGGGCCCACAAGCCTAAGCCTAGAGCACCCCTAGGCTTAGGCTAGGGCACCCATAGACTTAGGCTAGGGCACCCCTAGGCTTAGGCTAGGGCACCCCTAAGCTTAGTCTAGGGCACCCCTAGGATTAGGCTAAGGCTAGGGCTCCCCATGCCTAACCTTAGGGCACCCCTAGGCTTAGGCTAGGGCACCCCTAGGCTTAGGCTAGGGCACCCCTAAGCTTAGGCTAGGGCACCCCTAGTCTTAGGCTAAGGCTAGGGCTCCGCTAGCCTAAGGCTAGGGAACCACTAGGCTTAGGCTAGGGAACCCCTAGGCTTAGGCTAGGGCACCCCTAGGCTTAGGCTAGGGCACCCCTAGGCTTAGTCTAGGGAACCCCTAGGCGTAGGCTAGGGCACCCCTAGGCTTAGGCTAGGGCACCCCTAGGCTTAGGCTAAGGCTAGGGCTCAGCGAGCCTAAGGTTAGGGCACCCCTAGGCTTAGGCTAGGGCAACCCTAGGCTTAGGGTAGGGCACCCCTAGGCTTAGGGTAGGGCACCCCTAGGCTTAGGCTAGGGCACCCCTAGGCTTAGGCTAAGGCTAGGACTCAGCTAGCCTAAGGCTAGGGCACCCCTAGGCTTAGGGTAGGGCACCCCTAGGCTTAGGCTAGGTTACATCTAGTCTTAGGGTAGGGCACCCCTATGCTTAGGCTAAGGCTAGGGCTCCACTTGACAAAGGCTAGGGCACCCCTAGCCTTAGGCTAGGGCACCCCTAGGCTTGGGCTAGGGCACCCGTAGGATTAGGCTAATGTTAGGGCTCCCCTAGCCTAAGGCTAGGGCACCCCTAGGCTTAGGCTAGGGCAACCCTAGGCTTAGGGTAGGGCACCCCTAGGCTTAGGGTAGGGCACCCCTAGGCTTAGGCTAGGGCACCCCTAGACTTAGGCTAGGGCACCCCTAGGCTTAGATTAAGGCTAGGGCTCAGATAGACTAAGGCTAGGGCAACCCTAGGCTTAGGGTAGGGCACCCCTAGGTTTAGGCTAGTTAACCCCTAGGCTTAGGCTAGGGCAACCCTAGGGTTTGGCTAAGGCTAGGGCTCCACTAGACTAAGGCTAGGGCACCTCTAGCCTTAGGCTAGGGCACCCCTAGGCTTAGGCTCGGGCACCCCTAGGCTTAGGCTAGGGCACCCCTAGGCTTAGGCTAAGGCTAGGTCTCCCCTAGCCTAAGGCTAGGGCACGCCTAGGCTTAGGCTAGGGCACCCCTAGGCTTAGGCTAGGGCACCCGTAGGCTTAGGCTAGGGTACCCCTAGGCTTAGGCTAGGGCACTCCTAGGCTTAGGCTAAGGCAAGGCCTCAGCTACCCTAAGGCTAGGGCACCCCAAGGCTTAGGCTAGGGCACCCCTAGGCTTAGGCTAGGGCACCCTAGGCTTAGGCTAGGGCACCCCTAGGCTTACGCTAGGGCACCAATAAGCTTAGGCTAGGGCACGCCTAGTCTTTGGCTGGGGCACCTGTAGGCTTAGGCTAAGGCTAGGGCACCCCTTGGCTTAGGCTAGGGCACCCCTAGGCTTAGGTTAGGGCACCCCTAGGCTTAGGCTAGGGCACCCCTAGGCTTAGGCTAAGGCTAGGACTCAGCTAGCCTAAGGCTAGGGCACCCCTAGGCTTAGGGTAGGGCACCCCTAGGCTTAGGCTAGGTTACATCTAGTCTTAGGGTAGGGCACCCCTATGCTTAGGCTAAGGCTAGGGCTCCACTTGACAAAGGCTAGGGCACCCCTAGCCTTAGGCTAGGGCACCCCTAGGCTTGGGCTAGGGCACCCGTAGGCTTAGGCTAATGTTAGGGCTCCCCTAGCCTAAGGCTAGGGCACCCCTAGGCTTAGGCTAGGGCACCCCTAGGCTTAGGATAGGGCATCACTAGGCTTAGGCTAGTGCACCCCTAGGCTTAAGCTAAGGCTAGGGCACCCATAGGCTTAGGCTAGGGCACCCCTAGGCTTAGGCTAGGGCACCCCTAGGCTTAGGCTAGGGAACCCCTAGGCTTAGGCTAGGGCAACCCTAGGCTTAGGCTAGGGCAGCCATAGGCTTAGGCTAAGGCTAGAGCTCCTCTATCCTAAGGCCTGGGCACCCCTAGGCTTCGGCTAGGGCACCCCTAGGCTTAGGCTAAGGCACCCGTAGGCTTAGGCTAGGGCACCCCTAGGCTTAGGCTAGGGCACCCCTAGGCTTAAGCTAGGGCACCCCTAGGCTTAGGCTAATGCTAGGTCACCCCTAGGCTTATGCTAAGGCACCACTAGGCTTAGGCTAGGGCACCCCTAGGCTTAGGCTAGGGCACCCGTAGGCTTAGGCTAGGGTACCCCTAGGCTTAGGCTAGGGCACACCTAGGCTTAGGATAAGGCAAGGGCTCAGCTACCCTAAGGCTAGGGCACCCCAAGGCTTAGGCTAGGGCACCCCTAGGCTTACGGTAGGGCACCCTTAGGCTTAGGCTAGGGCCCCCCTAGGCTTAGGCTAGGGCACCCTAGGCTTAGGCTAGTGCACCCCTAGGCTTACGCTAGGGCACCAATAAGCTTAGGCTAGGGCACGCCTAGTCTTTGGCTGGGGCACCCCTAGGCTTAGGCTAAGGCTAGGGCACCCCTTGGCTCAGGCTAGGGCACCCCTAGGCTTAGGCTAGGTTACATCTAGTCCTAGGGTAGGGCACCCCTATGCTTAGGTTAAGGCTAGGGCTCCACTTGACTAAGGCTAGGGCACCCCTAGCCTAAGGCTAGGGCACCCCTAGGCTTAGGCTAGGGCACCCCTAGGCTTAGGATAGGGCATCACTAGGCTTAGGCTAGTGCACCCCTAGGCTTAATCTAAGGCTAGGGCACCCATAGGCTTAGGCTAGGGCACCCCTAGGCTTAGGCTAGGGCACCCCTAGGCTTAGGCTAGGGAACCCCTAGGCTTAGGCTAGGGCAACCCTAGGCTTAGGCTAGGGCAGCCATAGGCTTAGGCTAAGGCTAGGGCTCCTCTATCCTAAGAACTGGGCACCCCAAGCCTAAGGCTAGGGCACCCCTAGGCCTAGGCTAAGGCACCCCTAGGCTTAGGCTAGGGCACCGCTTGGCTTAGGCTAGGGCACCCCTAGGCTTAGGCTAAGGCTAGTGCTCCCCTAGCCTAAGGATAGGGCAACCCTAGGGTTAGGGTAGGGCACCCCTAGGCTTAGGCTAGGGCAACCCTAGGCTTAGGCTAGGGCAGCCATAGGCTTAGGCTAAGGCTAGGGCTCCTCTATCCTAAGGCCTGGGCACCCCTAGGCTTAGGCTAGGGCACCCCTAGGCTTAGGCTAGGGCACCCGTAGGCTTAGGCTAGGGCACCCCTAGGCTTAGGCTCGGGCACCCCTAGGCTTAGGCTAGGGCACCCCTAGGCTTAGGCTAATGCTAGGTCACCCCTAGGCTTAGGCTAAGGCACCACTAGGCTTAGGCTAGGGCACCCCTAGGCTTAGGCTAGGGCACTCCTAGGCTTAGGCTAGGGCACCCCTAGGCTGAGGCTAGGGGACCCTCAGGCTTAGGCTAAGGCACCTCTTGGCTTAGACTAAGGGTTGGTCACCCCTAGGCTTAGGTTAAGGCACCACTAGGCTTAGGCTAGGGCACCCCTAGGCTTAGGCTAGGGTACCTCTAGGCTTAGGCTAATGCTAGGTCTCCCCTAGGCTTAGGCTAGGGCACTTCTAGGCTTAGGCTAGGGCACCCCTAGGATGAGGCTAGGGCACTCCTAGGCTTAGGCTAGGGCACCCCTAGGCTGAGGCTAGGGCACCCATAGGCTTAGGCTTAGGCTAGGGCTCCCCTAGCCTAAGGCTAGGGCACCCGTAGGCTTAGGCTAGGGCATCCCTAGGCTTAAGCTAGGGCACCCCTAGGCTTAGGCTAAGGCTAGGGCTCCCCTAGCCTAAGGCTAGGGCACCACTAGGCTTAGGCTAGGGCACCCATTGGCTTAGGCTAGGGCACCCCTAAGCTTAGGCTAGGACACCCCTAGGCTTAGGTTAGGGCACCCCTAGGCTTAGGCTAGGGCACGCCTAGGCTTAGGTTAGGGCACCCCTAGGCTTAGGCTAGGGCACGCCTAGGCTTAGGCTAGGGCACCCCTAGGGTTAGGCTAGGGCACGCCAAGGCTTACGGTAGGGAACCCCTAGGCTTAGGCTAGGGTACCCCTAGGCTTAGGCTAGGGCACCCCTAGGCTTAGGCTAAGGCTATGGGTTCCTCTACCCTAACGCTAGGGCATCCCTAGGCTTGGGCTAGGGCACCCCTTGGCTTAGGCTAGGGCACCCCTAGGCTTAGACTAAGGCAAGGGCTCCCCTAGCCTAAGGCTAGGTCACCCATAGGCTTAGGCTAGGGCACCCCTAGACTTAGGCTAGGACACCACTAGGCATAGGCTACGGCCCCCTAGGCTTAGGCTAAGGCTAGGGCCCCCTAGCCTAAGGCTAGGGCACCCCTGGGCTTAGGCTAGTGCACCCCTAGACTTAGGCTAGGGCACCCCTAGGCTTAAGCTAGGGCACCCCTAGGCTTAGGCTAAGGCTAGGGCTCCCTTTACCTAACCCTAGGGCACCACTAGGCTTAGGCTAGGGCACCCCTAGGCTTAGGCTAGGGCACCCCTAAGCTTAGACTAGGGCACCCCTAGGCTTAGGCTAAGGCTAGGGTTCCCCTAGCCTAAGGCTAGGGCACCACTAGGCTTAGTCTTTGGAACCCCTACGCGTAGGTTAGGGCACCCATAGGCTTAGGCTAGGGCACCCCTAGGCTTAGGTTAGGGCACCCCTAGGCTTAGGCTAGGGCACGCCTAGGCTTAGGTTAGGGAACCCCTCGGCTTAGGCTAGGGCACGCTTAGGCTTAGGCTAGGGCACCCCTATGCTTAGGCTAGGGCACGCCAAGGCTTAGGCTAGGGAACCCCTAGGCTTAGGCTAGTGTACCCCTAGGCTTAGGCTAGGGCACCCCTAGGCTTAGACTAAGGCTAGGGCTCCCCTAGCCTAAGGCTAGGGCACCCATAGGCTTAAGCTAGGGCACCCCTAGGCTTAGGCTAGGGCACCCCTAAGCTTAGGCAAGGGCACCCCTAGGCTTAGGTTAGGGCACCCCTAGGCTTAGGCTAGGGCACGCCTAGGCTTAGGTTAGGGCACCCCTAGGCTTAGGCTAGGGCACGCCTAGGCTTAGGCTAGGGCACCCCTATGCTTAGGCTAGGGCACGCCAAGGCTTAAGCTAGGGAAACCCTAGGCTTAGGCTAGTGTACCCCTAGGCTTGGGCTAGGGCACCCCTTGGCTTAGGCTAGGGGACCCCGAGGCTTAGAATAAAGAAAGGGCTCCCCTAGCCTAAGGCTAGGTCACCCCTAGGCTTAGGCTAGGGCACCCCTAGGCTTAGGCTAGGACACCACTAGCCATAAGCTACGGCACCCTAGGATTAGGCTAAGGCTAGGGACCCCTAGCCTAAGCCTAGGGCACCCCTAGTCTTAGGCTAGGGCACCCCTAGATTTAGGCTAGGGCACCCCTGGGCTTAAGCTAGGGCACCTCTAGGCTTAGGCTAAGGCTAGGGTTCCCCTAGCCTAAGGCTAGGGTTCCCCTAGCCTAAGGCTAGGGCACCACTAGGCTTAGGCTAGGGAACCCCTAGGCGTAGGTTAGGGCACCCATAGGCTTAAGGGTAGGGCACCCCTAGGCTTAGGCTATGTAACTCCTGGGCTTTGGCTAAGGCTATGGCTCAGCGAGCCTAAGGCTAGGGCACCCCTAGGTTTGGCTAGGGCAACCCTAGGCTTAGGGTAGGGCACCCCTAGGCTTAGGGTAGGGCACACCTAGGCTTAGGCTAGGGCACCCCTAGACTTAGGCTAGAGCACCCCTAGGCTTAGGTTAAGACTAGGGCTCAGCTAGACTAAGGCTAGGGCAACCCTAGACTTAGGGTAGGGCACCCCTAGGCTTAGGCAAGGCACCCCTAGGCTTAGGCTAGGGCACCCCTAGGCTTAGGCTAAGTCTAGGGCTCCTCTAGCCTAAAGCTAGGGCATCCCTAGGCTTGGGCTACAGCACCCCTAGACTTAGGCTAGGGCGCCCCAAGGCTTAGGCTAAGGCTAGGGCTCCCCTAGCCTAAGGTTAGGGCACCCCTAGGCTTAGGCTAGTGCACCCCTGGGCTTAGGCTAGGACACCCGTAGGCTTAGGCTAGGGCACCCCTAGTCTTAGGCTAGGGCACCCCTAGGCTTAGACTAAGGCTAGGGCTCCACTAGCCTAAGGCTAGGGCACCACTTGTCTTAGGCTAGGGCACCCCTAGGCATAGGTTAGGGCACCCCATGGCTTAGGATAGGGCACCCCTAGGCTTAGGCTAAGGCTAGGGCTCCACTAAACTAAGGCTAGGGCACCCCTAGCCTTAGGCAAGGGCACCCCTAGGCTTAGGCTAGGACACCCCTAGGCTTAGGCTAGGACACCCCTAGGCTTAGGCTAGGGCACCCCTAGGCTTAGGCTAGAGCAACCCTAAGTTTAGGCTAGGGCACCCCTAGTCTTAGGCTAGGGCACCCCTAGGTTTAGGCTAAGGCACCCCTAGGCTTAGGCTAAGGCTAGGGATCCCCTAGCCTAAGGCTAGGGCACCACTAGGCTTAGGCTAGGGCACCCCTAGGCGTAGGCTAGGGCACCCCTAGGCTTAGGCTAGGGCACCCCTAGGCTTAGACTAAGACTAGAGCTCCCCTAGCCTAAGGCTAGGGCACCCCTAGGCTTAGGCTAGGGCACCCCTTGGCTTAGACTAAGGCTAGGGCTCCCGTAGCCTAAGGCTAGGTCACCCCTGGGCTTAGGCTAGGGCACCCCTAGGCTTAGGCTAAGACTAGGGCCCACTAGCCTAAGGCTAGAGCACCCCTAGGCTTAGGCTAGGGCACCCCTAGACTAGGGCACCCCTAGGCTTAGGCTGGGCACCCCTAAGCTTAGGCTAGGGCACCCCTAGTTTTAGGCTAAGGCTAGGGCTCCCCTTGCATAACCCTAGGGCACCCCTAGGCTTAGGCTAGGGCACCCCTAGGCTTAGGCTAGGGCACCCCTAAGCTTAGGCTAGGGCACCCCTAGTCTTAGGCTAAGGCTAGGGCTCCGCTAGCCTAAGGCTAGGGAACCAGTAGGCTTAGGCTAGGGAACCCCTAGGCGTAGGCTAGGGCACCCCTAGGCTTAGGCTAGGGCACCCCTAGGCTTAGGCTAGGCAACCCCTAGGCATAGGCTAGGGCACCCCTAGGCTTAGGCTAGGGCACCCCTAGGTTTAGGCTAGGGCACCCCTAGGCTTAGGCTAAGGCTAGGTCACCCCTAGGCTTAGGCTAGGGCACTCCTAGGCTTAGGCTAGGGCACACCTAGGCTGAGGCTAGGGCACTCCTAGGCTTAGGCTAGGGCACCCCTAGGCTGAGGCTAGGGCACCCATAGGCTTAGGCTAAGGCTAGGGGTCCCCTAGCCTAAGGCTAGGGCACCGCTAGGCTTAGGCTAGGGCACCCCTAAGCTTAGGCTAGGGCACCGCTAGTCTTAGGCTAAGGCTAGGGCTCCGCTAGCTTAAGGCTAGGTCACCCCTAGGCTTAGGCTAGGGCACCCCTAGACTTAGGTTAGGGCACCCCTAGGCTTAGATTAAGGCTAGGGCTCAGCTAGACTAAGGCTAGGGCAACCCTAGGCTTAGGGTAGGGCACCCCTAGGCTTAGGCTAGTTCACCCCTAGGCTTAGGCTAGGGCACCCCTAGGGTTTGGCTAAGGCTAGGGCTCCACTAGACTAAGGCTAGGGCACCTCTAGCCTTAGGCTAGGGCACCCCTAGGCTTAGGCTAGGGCACCCCTAGGGTTAGTCTAGGGCACCCCTAGTCTTAGGCTAGGGCACCCGTAGGCTTAGGCTAGGGTACCCCTAGGCTTAGGCTAGGGCACTCCTAGGCTTAGGCTAAGGCAAGGCCTCAGCTACCTTAATGCTAGGGCACCCCAAGGCTTACGCTAGGGCACCCCTAGGCTTACGGTAGGGCACCCCTAGGCTTAGGCTAGGGCACCCCTAGGCTTAGGCTAGGGCACCCTAGGCTTAGGCTAGGGCACCCCTAGGCTTACGCTAGGGCACCAATAAGCTTAGGCTAGGGCACGCCTAGTCTTTGGCTGGGGCACCCCTAGGCTTAGGCTAAGGCTAGGGCACCCCTTGGCTTAGGCTAGGGCACCCCTAGGCTTAGGTTAGGGCACCCCTAGGCTTAGGCTAGGGCACCCCTAGGCTTAGGCTAAGGCTAGGACTCAGCTAGCCTAAGGCTAGGGCACCCTTGGCTTAGGGTAGGGCACCCCTAGGCTTAGGCTAGGTTACATCTAGTCTTAGGGTAGGGCACCCCTATGCTTAGGCTAAGGCTAGGGCTCCACTTGACTAAGGCTAGGGCACCCCTAGCCTTAGGCTAGGGCACCCCTAGGCTTAGGCTAGGGCACCCCTAGGCTTGGGCTAGGGCACCCGTAGGCTTAGGCTAATGTTAGGGCTCCCCTAGCCTAAGGCTAGGGCACCCCTAGGCTTAGGCTAGGGCACCCCTAGTCTTAGGATAGGGCATCACTAGGCTTAGGCTAGTGCACCCACAGGCTTAAGCTAAGGCTAGGGCACCCATAGTCTTAGGATAGGGCACCCCTAGGCTTAGGCTAGGGCACCCCTAGGCTTAGGCTAGGGAACCCCTAGGCTTAGGCTAGGGCAGCCATAGGCTTAGGCTAAGGCTAGGGCTCCTCTATCCTAAGGCCTGGGCACCCCAAGCCTAAGGCTAGGGCACCCCTAGGCCTAGGCTAAGGCACCCCTAGGCTTAGGCTAGGGCACCGCTTGGCTTAGGCTAGGGCACCCCTAGGCTTAGACTAAGGCTAGTGCTCCCCTAGCCTAAGGATAGGGCAACCCTAGGGTTAGGCTAGGGCACCCCTAGGCTTAGGCTAGGGCAGCCATAGGCTTAGGCTAAGGCTAGGGCTCCTCTATGCTAAGGCCTGGGCACCCCTAGGCTTAGGCTAGGGCACCCCTAGGCTTAGGCTAGGGCACCCGTAGGCTTAGGCTAGGGCACCCCTAGGCTTAGGCTAGGGCACCCCTAGGCTTAGGCTAGGGCACCCCTAGGCTTAGGTTAGGGCACCCCTAGGCTTAGGCTAATGCTAGGTCACCCCTAGGATTAGGCTAAGGCACCACTAGGCTTAGGCTAGGGCTCCCCTAGGCTTAGGCTAGGGCACTCCTAAGCTTAGGCTAGGGCACCCCTAGGCTGAGGCTAGGGGACCCCTAGGCTTAGGCTAAGGCACCTCTTGGCTTAGGCTAAGGGTTGGTCACCCCTAGGCTTAGGCTAAGGCACCACTAGGCTTAGGCTAGGGCACCCCTAGGCTTAGGCTAGGGTACCCCTAGGCTTAGGCTAATGCTAGGTCACCCCTAGGCTTAGGCTAGGGCACTCCTAGGCTTAGGCTAGGGCACCGCTAGGCTGAGGCTAGGGCACTCCTAGTCTTAGGCTAGGGCACCCCTAGGCTGAGGCTAGGGCACCCATAGGCTTAGGCTAAGGCTAGGGGTCCCCTAGCCTAAGGCTAGGGCTCCGCTAGGCATATTCTAGGGCACCCCTAAGCTTAGGCTAGGGCACCCCTAGTCTTAGGCTAAGGCTAGGGCTCCGCTAGCTTAAGGCTATGTCTCACCCCTAGGCTTAGGCTAGGGCACCCCTAGACTTAGGCTAGGGCACCCCTAGGCTTAGGCTAGGGCACCCCTGAGCTTAGGCTAGGGCACCCCTAGGATTAGGCTAAGGCTAGGGCTCCCCATGCCTAACCCTAGGGCACCCCTAGGCTTAGGCTAGGGCACCCCTAGGCTTAGGCTAGGGCACCCCTAAGCTTAGGCTAGGGCACCCCTAGTCTTAGGCTAAGGCTAGGGTTCCGCTAGCCTAAGGCTAGGGAACCACTAGGCTTAGGCTAGGGAACCCCTAGGCGTAGGCTAGGGTACCCCTAGGCTTAGGCTAGGGCACCCCTAGGCTTAGTCTAGGGAACCCCTAGACGTAGGCTAGGGCACCCCTAGTCTTAGGCTAGGGCACCCCTAGGCTTAGGCTAGGGCACCCCTAGGCTTAGGCTAAGGCTAGGGCTCAGCGAGCCTAAGGTTAGGGCACCCCTAGGCTTAGGCTAGGGCAACCCTAGGCTTAGGGTAGGGCACCCCTTGGCATAGGGTAGGGCACCCCTAGGCTTAGGCTAGGGAACCCCTAGACTTAGGCTAGGGCACCCCTAGGCTTAGATTAAGGCTGGGGCTCAGCTAGACTAAGACTAGGGCAACCCTAGGATTAGGGTAGGGCACCCCTAGGCTTAGACTAGTTCACCCCTAGGCTTAGGCTAGGGCACCCCTAGGGTTTGGCTAAGGCTAGGGCTCCACTAGACTAAGGCTAGGATACCTCTAGCCTTAGGCTAGGGCACCCCTAGGCTTAGGCTCGGGCACCCCTAGGCTTAGGCTAGGGCACCCCTAGGCTTAGGCTAAGGCTAAGTCTCCCCTAGCCTAAGGCTAGGGCACGCCTAAGCTTAGGCTAGGGCACCCCTAGGCTTAGGCTAGGGCACCCGTAGGCTTAGGCTAGGGTACCCCTAGGCTTAGGCTAGGGCACTCCTAGGCTTAGACTAAGGCAAGGCCTCAGCTACCCTAAGGCTAGGGCACCCCAAGGCTTAGGCTAGGGCACCCCTAGGCTTACGGTAGGGCACCCCTGGGCTTCGGCTAGGGCACCCCTAGGCTTAGGCTAGGGCACCCTAGGTTTAGGCTAGGGCACCCCTAGGCTTACGCTAGGGCACCAATAAGCTTAGGCTAGGGCACGCCTAGTCTTTGGCTGGGGCACCCCTAGGCTTAGGCTAAGGCTAGGGCACCCCTTGGCTTAGGCTAGGGCACCCCTAAGCTTAGGTTAGGGCACCCCTAGGCTTAGGCTAGGGCACCCCTAGGCTTAGGCTAAGGCTAGGACTCAGCTAGCCTAAGGCTAGGGCACCCCTAGGCTTAGGGTAGGGCACCCCTAGGCTTAGGCTAGGTTACATCTAGTCTTAGGGTAGTGCACCCCTAGGCTTAGGCTAAGGCTAGGACTCAGCTAGCCTAAGGCTAGGGCACCCCTAGGCTTAGGCTAGGGCACCCCTAGGCTTAGGATAGGGCATCACTAGGCTTAGGCTAGTGCACCCCTAGGCTTAAGCTAAGGCTAGGGCACCCATAGGGTTAGGCTAGGGCACCCCAAGCCTAAGGCTAGGGCACCCCTAGGCCTAGGCTAAGGCACCCCTAGGCTTAGGCTAGGGCACCGCTTGGCTTAGGCTAGGGCACCCCTAGGCTTAGGCTAAGGCTAGTGCTCCCCTAGCCTAAGGATAGGGCAACCCTAGGGTTAGGCTAGGGCACCCCAAGGCTTAGGCTAGGGCAACACTAGGCTTAGGCTAGGGCAGCCATAGGCTTAGGCTAAGGCTTGGCTCCTCTATCCTAAGGCCTGGGCACCCCTAGGCTTAGGCTAGGGCACCCGTAGGCTTAGGCTAGGGCACCCCTAGGCTTAGGCTAGGGCACCCCTAGGCTTAAGCTAGGGCACCCCTAGGCTTAGGCTAATGCTAGGTCACCCCTAGGCTTATGCTAAGGCATCACTAGGCTTAGGCTAGGGCACCCCTAGGCTTAGGCTAGGGCACTCCTAGGCTTAGGCTAGGGCACCCCTAGGCTGAGGCTAGGGGACCCCTAGGCTTAGGCTAAGGCACCTCTTGGCTTAGGCTAAGGGTTGGTCACCCCTAGGCTTAGGCTAAGGCACCACCAGGCTTAGGCTAGGGCACCCCTAGGCTTAGGCTAGAGTACCCCTAGGCTTAGGCTAATGCTAGGTCACCCCTAGGCTGAGGCTAGGGCACTCCTAGGCTTAGGTTAGGGCACCCCTAGGCTGAGGCTAGGGCACCCATAGGCTTAGGCTAAGACTAGGGCTCCCCTAGCCTAAGGCTATTGCACCCCTAGGCTTAGGCTAGGGCACCCCTAAGCTTATGCTAGGGCACCCCTAGTCTTAGGCTAAGGCTAGGGCTCCGCTAGCCTAAGGCTAGGGAACCACTTGGCTTAGGCTAGGGCACCCATAGGCTTAGACTAAGGCTAGGGCCCACTAGCCTAAGGCTAGAGCACCCCAAGGCTTAGGCTAGGGCACCCCTAGACTTAGGCTAGGGCACCCCTAGGCTTAGGCTACGGCACCCCTAAGCTTAGGCTATGGCACCCCTAGGATTAGGCTAAAGCTAGGGCTCCCCTTGCCTAACCCTAGGGCACCCCTAGGCTTAGGCTAGGACACCCCTAGGCTTAGGCTAGGGCAGCCATAGGCTTAGGCTAAGGCTAGGGCTCCTCTATCCTAAGGCCTGGGCACCCCAAGCCTAAGGCTAGGGCACCCCTAGGCCTAGGCTAAGGCACCCCTAGGCTTAGGCTAGGGCACCGCTTGGCTTAGGCTAGGGCACCCCTAGGCTTAGACTAAGGCTAGTGCTCCCCTAGCCTAAGGATAGGGCAACCCTAGGGTTAGGCTAGGGCACCCCTAGGCTTAGGCTAGGGCAGCCATAGGCTTAGGCTAAGGCTAGGGCTCCTCTATGCTAAGGCCTGGGCACCCCTAGGCTTAGGCTAGTGCACCCCTAGGCTTAAGCTAGGGCACCCGTAGGCTTAGGCTAGGGCACCCCTAGGCTTAGGCTAGGGCACCCCTAGGCTTAGGCTAGGGCACCCCTAGGCTTAGGTTAGGGCACCCCTAGGCTTAGGCTAATGCTAGGTCACCCCTAGGCTTAGGCTAAGGCACCACTAGGCTTAGGCTAGGGCTCCCCTTGGCTTAGGCTAGGGCACTCCTAGGCTTAGGCTTGGGCACCCCTAGGCTGAGGCTAGGGGACCCCTAGGCTTAGGCTAAGGCACCTCTTGGCTTAGGCTAAGGGTTGGTCACCCCTAGGCTTAGGCTAAGGCACCACTAGGCTTAGGCTAGGGCACCCCTAGGCTTAGGCTAGGGTACCCCTAGGCTTAGGCTAATGCTAGGTCACCCCTAGGCTTAGGCTAGGGCACTCCTAGGCTTAGGCTAGGGCACCCCTAGGCTGAAGCTAGGGCACTCCTAGGCTTAGGCTAGGGCACCCCTAGGCTGAGGCTAGGGCACCCATAGGCTTAGGCTAAGGCTAGGGGTCCCCTAGCCTAAGGCTAGGGCACCGCTAGGCTTAGGCTAGGGCACCCCTAAGCTTAGGCTAGGGCACCCCTAGTCTTAGGCTAAGGCTAGGGCTCCGCTAGCTTAAGGCTATGTCACCCCTAGGCTTAGGCTAGGGCACCCCTAGACTTAGGCTAGTGCACCCCTAGGCTTAGGCTAGGGCACCCCTAAGCTTAGGCTAGGGCACCCCTAGGATTAGGCTAAGGCTAGGGCTCCCCATGCGTAACCCTAGGGCACCCCTAGGCTTAGGCTAGGGCACCCCTAGGCTTAGGCTAGGGCACCCCTAAGCTTAGGCTAGGGCACCCCTAGTCTTAGGCTAAGGCTAGGGCTCCGCTAGCCTAAGGCTAGGGAACCACTAGGCTTAGGCTAGGGAACCCCTAGGCGTAGGCTAGGGCACCCCTAGGCTTAGGCTAGGGCACCCCTAGGCTTAGTCTAGGGAACCCCTAGGCGTAGGCTAGGGCACCCCTAGGCTTAGGCTAGGGCACCCCTCGGCTTAGGCTAGGGCACCCCTAGGCTTAGGCTAAGGCTAGGGCTCAGCGAGCCTAAGGTTAGGGCACCCCTAGGCTTAGGCTAGGGCAACCCTAGGCTTAGGGTAGGGCACCCCTAGGCTTAGGGTAGGGCACCCCTAAGCTTAGGCTAGGGAACCCCTAGACCTAGGCTAGGGCACCCCTAGGCTTAGATTAAGGCTGGGGCTCAGCTAGACTAAGGCTAGGGCAACCCTAGGCTTAGGGTAGGGCACCCCTAGGCTTAGGCTAGTTCACCCCTAGGCTTAGGCTGGGGCACCCCTAGGGTTTGGCTAAGGCTAGGGCTCCACTAGACTAAGGCTAGGATACCTCTAGCCTTAGGCTAGGGCACCCCTAGGCTTAGGCTCGGGCACCCCTAGGCTTAGGCTAGGGCACCCCTAGGCTTAGGCTAAGGCTAGGTCTCCCCTAGCCTAAGGCTAGGGCACGCCTAGGCTTAGGCTAGGGCACCCCTAGGCTTAGGCTAGGGCACCCGTAGGCTTAGGCTTGGGTACCCCTAGGCTTAGGCTAGGGCACTCCTAGGCTTAGGCTAAGGCAAGGCCTCAGCTACCCTAAGGCTAGGGCACCCCAAGGCTTAGGCTTGGCCACCCCTAGGCTTACGGTAGGGCACCCCTAGGCTTCGGCTAGGGCACCCCTAGGCTTAGGCTAGGGCACCCTAGGTTTAGGCTAGGGTACCCCTAGGCTTACGCTAGGGCACCAAAAAGCTTAGGCTAGGGCACGCCTAGTCTTTGGCTGGGGCACCCCTAGGCTTAGGCTAAGGCTAGGGCACCCCTTGGCTTAGGCTAGGGCACCCCTAAGCTTAGGTTAGGGCACCCCTAGGCTTAGGCTAGGGCACCCCTAGGCTTAGGCTAAGGCTAGGACTCAGCTAGCCTAAGGCTAGGGCACCCCTAGGCTTAGGGTAGGGCACCCCTAGGCTTAGGCTAGGTTACATCTAGTCTTAGGGTAGTGCACCCCTATGCTTAGGCTAAGGCTAGGGCTCCACTTGACAAAGGCTAGGGCACCCCTACCCTTAGGCTAGGGCACCCCTAGGCTTGGGCAAGGGCACCCGTAGGCTTAGGCTAATGTTAGGGCTCCCCTAGCCTAAGGCTAGGGCACCCCTAGGCTTAGGCTAGGGCACCCCTAGGCTTAGGATAGGGCATCACTAGGCTTAGGCTAGTGCACCCCTAGGCTTAAGCTAAGGCTAGGGCACCCATAGGCTTAGGCTAGGGCACCCCTAGGCTTAGGCTAGGGCACCCCTAGGCTTAGGCTAGGGAACCCCTAGGCTTAGGCTAGGGCAACCCTAGGCTTAGGCTAGGGCAGCCATAGGCTTAGGCTAAGGCTAGGGCTCCTCTATCCTAAGGCCTGGGCACCCCAAGCCTAAGGCTAGGGCACCCCTAGGCCTAGGCTAAGGCACCCCTAGGCTTAGGCTAGGGCACCGCTTGGCTTAGGCTAGGGCACCCCTAGACTTAGGCTAAGGCTAGTGCTCCCCTAGCCTAAGGATAGGGCAACCCTAGGGTTAGGCTAGGGCACTCCTAGGCTTAGGCTAGGGCACCCCTAGGCTGAGGCAAGGGCACCCATAGGCTTAGGCTAAGGCTAGGGGTCCCCTAGCCTAAGGCTAGGGCACCGCTAGGCTTAGGCTAGGGCACCCCTAACCTTAGGCTAGGGCACCCCTAGTCTTAGGCTAAGGCTAGGGCTCCGCTAGCTTAAGGCTAGGTCACCCCTAGGCTTAGGCAAGGGCACTCCTAGACTTAGGCTAGGGCACCCCTAGGCTTAGGCTAGGGCACCCCTAAGCTTAGGCTAGGGCACCCCTAGGATTAGGCTAAGGCTAGGGCTCCCCATGCGTAACCCTAGGGCACCCCTAGGCTTAGGCTAGGGCACCCCTAGGCTTAGGCTAGGGCACCCCTAAGCTTAGGCTAGGGCACCCCTAGTCTTAGGCTAAGGCTAGGGCTCCGCTAGCCTAAGGCTAGGGAACCACTAGGCTTAGGCTAGGGAACCCCTAGGCGTAGGCTAGGGCACCCCTAGGCTTAGGCTAGGGCACCCCTAGGCTTAGTCTAGGGAACCCCTAGGCGTAGGCTAGGGCACCCCTAGGCTTAAGCTAGGGCACCCCTAGGCTTAGGCTAGGGCACCCCTAGGCTTAGGCTAAGGCTAGGGCTCAGCGAGCCTAAGGTTAGGGCACCCCTAGGCTTAGACTAGGGCAACCCTAGGCTTAGGGTAGGGCACCCCTAGGCTTAGGGTAGGGCACCCCTAGGCTTAGGCTAGGGAACCCCTAGACCTAGGCTAGGGCACCCCTAGGCTTAGATTAAGGCTGGGGCTCAGCTAGACTAAGGCTAGGGCAACCCTATGCTTAGGGTAGCGCACCCCTAGGCTTAGGCTAGTTCACCACTAGGCTTAGGCTAGGGCACCCCTAGGGTTTGGCTAAGGCTAGGGCTCCACTAGACTAAGGCTAGGATACCTCTAGCCTTAGGCTAGGGCACCCCTAGGCTTAGGCTCGGGCACCCCTAGGCTTAGGCTAGGGCACCCCTAGGCTTAGGCTAAGGCTAGGTCTCCCCTAGCCTAAGGCTAGGGCACGCCTAGTCTTAGGCTAGGGCACCCCTAGGTTTAGGCTAGGGCACCCGTAGGCTTAGGCTAGGGTACCCCTAGGCTTAGGCTAGGGCACTCCTAGGCTTAGGCTAAGGCAAGGCCTCAGCTACCCTAAGGCTAGGGCACCCCAAGGCTTAGGCTAGGCCCCCCCCTGGCTTACGGTAGGGCACCCCTAGGCTTCGGCTAGGGCACCCCTAGGCTTAGGCTAGGGCACCCTAGGTTTAGGCTAGGGTACCCCTAGGCTTACGCTAGGGCACCAATAAGCTTAGGCTAGGGCACGCCTAGTCTTTGGCTGGGGCACCCCTAGGCTTAGGCTAAGGCTAGGGCACCCCTTGGCTTAGGCTAGGGCACCCCTAAGCTTAGGTTAGGGCACCCCTAGGCTTAGGCTAGGGCACCCCTAGGCTTAGGCTAAGGCTAGGACTCAGCTAGCCTAAGGCTAGGGCACCCCTAGGCTTAGGGTAGGGCACCCCTAGGCTTAGGCTAGGTTACATCTAGTCTTAGGGTAGTGCACCCTTTTGCTTAGGCTAAGGCTAGGGCTCCACTTGACAAAGGCTAGGGCACCCCTACCCTTAGGCTAGGGCACCCCTAGGCTTGGGCAAGGGCACCCGTAGGCTTAGGCTAATGTTAGGGCTCCCCTAGCCTAAGGCTAGGGCACCCCTAGGCTTAGGCTAGGGCACCCCTAGGCTTAGGATAGGGCATCACTAGGCTTAGGCTAGTGCACCCCTAGGCTTAAGCTAAGGCTAGGGCACCCATAGGCTTAGGCTAGGGCACCCCTAGGCTTAGGCTAGGGCACCCCTAGGCTTAGGCTAGGGAACCCCTAGGCTTAGGCTAGGGCAACCCTAGGCTTAGGCTAGGGCAGCCATAGGCTTAGGCTAAGGCTAGGGCTCCACTATCCTAAGGCCTGGGCACCCCAAGCCTAAGGCTAGGGCACCCCTAGGCCTAGGCTAAGGCACCCCTAGGCTTAGGCTAGGGCACCGCTTGGCTTAGGCTAGGGCACCCCTAGGCTTAGGCTAAGGCTAGTGCTCCCCTAGCCTAAGGATAGGGCAACCCTAGGGTTAGGCTAGGGCACCCCAAGGCTTAGGCTAGGGCAACACTAGGCTTAGGCTAGGGCAGCCATAGGCTTAGGCTAAGGCTTGGCTCCACTATCCTAAGGCCTGGGCACCCCTAGGCTTAGGCTAGGGCACCCGTAGGCTTAGGCTAGGGCACCCCTAGGCTTAGGCTAATGCTAGGTCACCCCTAGGCTTATGCTAAGGCATCACTATGCTTAGGCTAGGGCACCCCTAGGCTTAGGCTAGGGCACTCCTAGGCTTAGGCTAGGGCACCCCTAGGCTGAGGCTAGGGGACCCCTAGGCTTAGGCTAAGGCACCTCTTGGCTTAGGCTAAGGGTTGGTCACCCCTAGGCTTAGGCTAAGGCACCACCAGGCTTAGGCTAGGGCACCCCTAGGCTTAGGCTAGGGTACCCCTAGGCTTAGGCTAATGCTAGGTCACCCCTAGGCTTAGGCTAGGGCACTCCTAGGCTTAGGCTAGGGCACCCCTAGGCTGAGGCTAGGGCACTCCTAGGCTTAGGCTAGGGCACCCCTAGGCTGAGGCTAGGGCACCCATAGGCTTAGGCTAAGACTAGGGCTCCCCTAGCCTAAGGCTATTGCACCCCTAGGCTTAGGCTAGGGCACCCCTAAGCTTATGCTACGGCACCACTAGTCTTAGGCTAAGGCTAGGGCTCCGCTAGCCTAAGGCTAGGGAACCACTTGGCTTAGGCTAGGGCACCCCTAGGCTTAGACTAAGGCTAGGGCCCACTAGCCTAAGGCTAGAGCACCCCAAGGCTTAGGCTAGGGCACCCCTAGACTTAGGCTAGGGCACCCCTAGGCTTAGGCTACGGCACTCCTAAGCTTAGGCTAGGGCACCCCTAGGATTAGGCTAAGGCTAGGGCTCCCCTTGCCTAACCCTAGGGCACCCCTAGGCTTAGGCTAGGGCACCCCTAGGCTTAGGCTAGGGCCCCCCTAGGCTTAGTCTAGGGCACCCGTAGGCTTAGGCTAGGGCACCCCTAGGCTTAGGCTAGGGCACCCCTAGGCTTAGGCTAGGGCACCCCTAGGCTTAGGCTAATGCTAGGTCACCCCTAGGCTTATGCTAAGGCACCACTAGGCTTAGGCTAGGGCACCCCTAGGCTTAGGCTAGGGCACTCCTAGGCTTAGGCTAGGGCACCCCTAGGCTGAGGCTAGGGGACCCCTAGGCTTAGGCTAAGGCACCTCTTGGCTTAGGCTAAGGGTTGGTCACCCTTAGGCTTAGGCTAAGGCACCACCAGTCTTAGGCTAGGGCACCCCTAGGCTTAGGCTAGGGTACCCCTAGGCTTAGGCTAATGCTAGGTCACCCCTAGGCTTAGGCTAGGGCACTCCTAGGCTTAGGCTAAGGCAACCGTAGGCTGAGGCTAGGGCACTCCTAGGCTTTGGCTAGGGCACCCCTAGGCTGAGGCTAGGGCACCCATAGGCTTAGGCTAAGGCTAGGGCTCCCCTAGCCTAAAGCTATTGCACCCCTAGGCTTAGGCTAGGGCACCCCTAAGCTTAGGCTAGGGCACCCCTAGTCTTAGGCTAAGGCTAGGGATCCGCTAGCCTAAGGCTAGGGAACCACTTGGCTTAGGCTAGGGCACCCCTAGGCTTAGACTAAGGCTAGGGCTCCCGTAGCCTAAGGCTAGGTCACCCCGAGGCTTAGGCTAGGGCACCCCTAGGCTTAGGCTAAGGCTAGGGCCCACTAGCCTAAGGCTAGAGCACCCCTAGGCTTAGGCTAGGGCACCCCTAGACTTAGGCTAGGGCACCCCTAGGCTTAGGTTACGGCACCCCTACGCTTAGGCTAGGGCACCCCTAGGATTAGGCTAAGGCTAGAGCTCCCCTTGCCTAACCCTAGGGCACCCCTAGGCTTAGGCTAGGGCACCCCTAGGCTTAGGCTAGGGCACCCCTAAGCTTAGGCTAGGGCACCCCTAGTCTTAGGCTAAGGCTAGGGCTCCGCTAGCCTAAGGCTAGGAAACCACTAGGCTTAGGCTAGGGAACCCCTAGGCGTAGGCTAGGGCACCCCTAGGCTTAGGCTAGGGCACCCCTAGGCTTAGGCTAGGGAACCCCTAGGCGTAGGCTAGGGCACCCCTAGGCTTAGGCTAGGGCACCCCTAGGCTTAGGCTAGGGCACCCCTAGGCTTAGGCTAAGGCTAGGGCTCAGCGAGCCTAAGGTTAGGGACCCCTAGGCTTTGGCTAGGGCAATCCTAGGCTTAGGGTAGGGCACCCCTAGGCTTAGGGTAGGGCACCCCTAGCCTTAGGCTAGGGCACCCCTAGACTTAGGCTAGGGCACCCCTAGGCTTAGATTAAGGCTAGGACTCAGCTAGACTAAGGCTAGGGCAACCCTAGGCTTAGGGTAGGGCACCCGTAGGCTTAGGCTAATTCACCCCTAGGCTTAAGCTAGGGCACCCCTAGGGTTTGGCTAAGGTTACGGCTCCACTAGACTAAGGCTAGGGCACCTCTAGCCTTAGGCTAGGGCACCCCTAGGCTTAGGCTAGGGCACCCCTAGGCTTAGGCTAGGGCATCCCTAGGCTTAGGCTAAGGCTAGGTCTCCCCTAGCCTAAGGCTAGGGCACGCCTAGGCTTAGGCTAGGGCACCCCTAGGCTTAGGCTAGGGCACCCGTAGGCTTAGGCTAGGGCACCCCTAGGCTTAGGCTAGGGCACCCGTAGGCTTAGGATAGGGTACCCCTCGGCTTAGGCTAGGGCACTCCTAGGCTTAGGCTAAGGCAAGGCCTCAGCTACCCTAAGGCTAGGGCACCCCAAGGCTTAGGCTAGGGCACCCCTAGGCTTACGGTAGGGCACCCCTAGGCTTAGGCTAGGGCACCTCTAGGCTTAGGTTAGGGCACCCTAGGCTTAGGCTAGTGCACCCCTAGGCTTACGCTAGGGCACCAATAAGCTTAGGCTAGGGCACGCCTAGTCTTTGGCTGGGGCACCCCCAGGCTTAGGCTAAGGCTAGGGCACCCCTTGGCTTAGGCTAGGGCACCCCTAGGCTTAGGTTAGGGAACCCCTAGGCTTAGGTTAGGGCACCCCTAGGCTTAGGCTAAGGCTAGGACTCAGCTAGCCTAAGGCTAGGGCACCCCTAGGCTTAGGGTAGGGCACCCCTAGGCTTAGGCTAGGTTACATCTAGTCTTAGGGTAGGGCACCCCTATGCTTAGGTTAAGGCTAGGGCTCCACTTGACTAAGGCTAGGGCACCGCTAGGCTTAGGCTATGGCACCCCTAGGCTTAGGATAGGGCATCACTAGGCTTAGGCTAGTGCACCCCTAGGCCTAATCTAAGGCTAGGGCACCCATAGGCTTAGGCTAGGGCACCCCTAGGCTTAGGCTAGGGAACCCCTAGGCTTAGGCTAGGGCAACCCTAGGCTTAGGCTAGGGCAGCCATAGGCTTAGGCTAAGGCTAGGGCTCCTC
Organism: Tenrec ecaudatus; assembly: GCF_050624435.1. Classification (NCBI taxonomy): domain Eukaryota; kingdom Metazoa; phylum Chordata; class Mammalia; order Afrosoricida; family Tenrecidae; genus Tenrec; species Tenrec ecaudatus. The sequence goes on from NW_027457716.1 coordinate 333,484, forward strand.
TATCCTAAGGCCTGGGCACCCCAAGCCTAAGGCTAGGGCACCCCTAGGCCTAGGCTAAGGCACCCCTAGGCTTAGGCTAGGGCACCGCTTGGCTTAGGCTAGGGCACCCCTAGGCTTAGGCTAAGGCTAGTGCTCCCCTAGCCTAAGGATAGGGCAACCCTAGGGTTAGGCTAGGGCACCCCTAGGCTTAGGCTAGGGCAACCCTAGGCTTAGGCTAGGGCACCCCTAGGATTAGGCTAAGGCTAGGGCTCCTCTATCCTAAGGCCTGGGCACCCCTAGGCTTAGGCTAGGGCAACCCTAGGCTTAGGCTAGGGCACCCGTAGGCTTAGGCTAGGGCACCTCTAGGCTTAGGCTAGGGCACCCCTAGGCTTAGGCTAGGCCACCCCTAGGCTTAGGCTAATGCTAGGGCACCCCTAGGCTTAGGCTAAGACACCACTAGGCTTAGGCTAGGGCACCCCTAGGCTTAGGCTAGGGCACTCCTAGGCTTAGGCTAGGGCACCCCTAGGCTGAGACTAGGGGACCCCAAGGCTTAGGATAAGGCACCTCTTGGCTTAGGATAAGGGTTGGTCACCCCTAGGCTTAGGTTAAGGCACCACTAGGCTTAGGCTAGGGCACCCCTAGGCTTAGGCTAGGGCACTCCTAGGCTTAGGCTAGGGCACCCCTAGGCTGAGGCTAGGGCACTCCTAGGCTTAGGCTAGGGCACCCCTAGGCTTAGGCTAGGGCACTCCTAGGCTTAGGCTAGGGCACTCCTAGGCTTAGGCTAGGGCACCCCTAGGCTGAGGCTAGGGCACTCCTAGGCTTAGGCTAGGGCACCTCTAGGCTGAGGCTAGGGCACACATAGGCTTAGGCTAAGGCTAGGGCTCCCCTAGCCTAAGGCTAGGGCACCCGTAGGCTTAGGCTAGGGCATCCCTAGGCTTAAGCTAGGGCACCCCTAGGCTTAGGCTAAGGCTAGGGCTCCCCTAGCCTAAGGCTAGGGCACCACTAGGCTTAGGCTAGGGCACCCATAGGCTTAGGCTAGGGCACCCCTAAGCTTAGGCTAGGGCACCCCTAGGCTTAGGTTAGGGCACCCCTAGGCTTAGGCTAGGGCACGCCTAGGCTTAGGTTAGGGCACCCCTAGGCTTAGGCTAGGGCACGTCTAGGCTTAGGCTAGGGCACCCCTAGGGTTAGGCTAGGGCACGCCAAGGCTTACGGTAGGGCACCCCTAGGCTTAGGCTAAGGCTAGGGCTCCTCTACCCTAACGCTAGGGCATCCCTAGGCTTGGGCTAGGGCACCCCTTGGCTTAGGCTAGGGCACCCCTAGGCTTAGACTAAGACAAGGGCTCCCCTAGCCTAAGGCTTGGTCACCCATAGGCTTAGGCTAGGGCACCCCTAGACTTAGGCTAGGGCACCCCTAGGCTTAAGCTAGGGCACCCCTAGGCTTAGGCTAAGGCTAGGGCTCCCTTTACCTAACCCTAGGGCACCACTAGGCTTAGGCTAGGGCACCCCTAGGCTTAGGATAGGGCACCCCTAAGCTTAGACTAGGGCACCCCTAGGCTTAGGCTAAGGCTAGGGTTCCCCTAGCCTAAGGCTAGGGCACCCCTAGGCTTAGTCTTGGGAACCCCTACGCGTAGGTTAGGGCACCCATAGGCTTAGGCTAGGGCACCCCTAGGCTTAGGCTAGGTAACCCCTAGGCTTAGGCTAAAGCCAGGGCTCAGCGAGCCTAAGGCTAGGGCACCCCTAGGCTTACGGTAGGGCACCCTTAGGCTTAGGCTAGGGCGCCCCTAGACTTAGGCTAGGGCACCCCTAGGCTTACGTTAAGGCTAGGGCTCAGCTAGACTAAGGCTAGGGCAACCCTAGGCTTAGGGTAGGGCACCCCTAGGCTTAGGCTAGGGCACACTTGGGGTTTGGCTAAGGTTAGGGCTCCACTAGACTAAGGCTAGGGCACCTCTAGCCTTAGGCTAGGGCACCCCTAGGCTTCGGCTAGGGCACCCCTAGGCTTAGGCTAGGGCACCTCTAGGCTTAGGATAGGGAACCCCTAGGTTTAGGCTAGGGCACCCCTAGGCTTAGGCTAAGGCTAGGGCTCCCATAGCCTAAGGCTAGGGCACCCCAAGGCTTAGGCTATGGCACCCCTAGTCTTAGGCTTGGGCACCCCTAGGCTTAGGCTAAGGCTAGGGCTCCTCTAGCCTAAGGCTAGGGCACCCCTAGGCTTAGGCCAAGGCTAGGGCTCCCCTAGGCTTAGGCTAAGGCTAGGGCTCCCCTAGCCTAACCCTAGGGCACCCCTAGGCTTAGGCTAGGGCACCCCTAGGCTTTGGCTAAGGCTAGGGCTCCCCTAGCCTAACCATAGGGCACCCCTAGGCTTAGGCTAGGGCACCCCAAGGCTTAGGCTCTGGCACCCCTAATCTTAGGCTAGGGCACCTCCAGGCTTAGCCATGGCACACCTAGGCTTAGGCTTAGTCTAGGGCTCAGCTAGCTAATGCTAGGGCAAGCCTAGAATTAGGCTAGGGCACGCCTAGGCTTAGGCTAGGGCACCCCTAGGCTTAGGCTAAGGCTAGTGTTCCCCTAGCCTAAGGCTTGGGCACCCCTCGGCTTAGGCTAGGGCACCCCTAGGCTTAGGCTAGGGCACCCCTAGGCTTAGGCTAGGGCACCACTAGGCTTAGGCTAGGACACCCCTAGGCTTAGGCTAGGAAACCCCTAGGCTTAGGCTAAGGCTAGGGCTCCCCTAGCGTAAGGCTAGGGCACCCCTAGGCTTAGGCAGGGCACTCCTAGGCTTAGGCTAGGGCACCCCTAGGCTTAGGCTGGGGCACACCTAGGCTTAGGCTTAGGCTAGGGCTCAGCTAGCCTGAGGCTAGGTCAAGCCTAGGCTTAGGCTAGGGCACCGCTCGGCTTAGAGTAGGGCACCCCTTGGCTTAGGCTAGGGCACCGCTCGGCTTAGGGTAGGGCACCCCTAGGCTTAGGCTAGGGCACCCCTAGGCTTAGGCTAGGGCACCCCTAGGCTTAGGCTAGGGCAACCCTAGGCTTAGGCTAGGCCAGCCATAGGCTTAGGCTAAGGCTAGGGCTCCTCTATCCTAAGTCCTGGGCACCCCTAGGCTTAGGCTAGGGCACCCCTAGGCTTAGGCTAGGGCACCCCTAGGCTTAGGTTAGGGCAACCCAAGGCTTAGGCTAGGCCAGCCATAGGCTTAGGCTAAGGATAGGGATCCTCTATCCTAAGACTTGGGCACCCCTAGCCTAAGGATTGGGCACCCCTAGGCTTATGCTAGGGCACCCCTAGGCTTAGGCTAGGGCACCGCTAGGCTTAGGCTAGTGCACCCCTAGGTTTAGGCTTAGGCTAGGGCTCAGCTAGCCTAAGGCTAGGGCAAGCCTAGGCTTAGGCTAGGGCACCCCTAGGCTTAGGCTAGGGCACGCCTAGGCTTAGGCTAGGGCACCCCTAGGCTTAGGCTAAGGCTAGTGCTCCCCTAGCCTAAGGCTAGTGCACCCCTAGGCTTAGGCTAGGGCACCCCTAGGCTTAGGCTAGGGCAACCCTAGGCTTTGGCTAGGGCAGCCATAGGCTTAGGCTAAGGCTAGGTCTCCTCTATCCTAAGTCCTGGGCACCCCTATGCTTAGGCTAGGACACCCCTAGGTTTACGCTAGGGCACCCCTAGGCTTAGGCTATGGCACCCCTAGGCTTAGGCTAAGGCTAGGGGACCCCTAGGCTTAGGCTAAGGCTAGGGGACCCCTAGGCTTAGGCTAAGGAACCCCTTGGCTTAGGCTAAGGGTAGGTCACCCCTAGGCTTAGGCTAAGGCACCACTAGGCTTAGGCTAGGGCACCCCTAGGCTTAGGCTAGAGCACCCCTAGGCTTAGGCTAAGGCTAGGTCACCCCTAGGCTTAGGCTAAGGCACCACTAGGCTTAGGCTAGGGCACCCCTAGGCTTAGGCTAGGGCACTCCTAGGCTTAGGCTAGAGCACCCCTAGCCTGAGGCTAGGGCACCCATAGGCTTAAGCTAGGGCACCCGTAGACTTAGGCTAAGGCTAGGGCTCCCCTAGCCTAACCCTAGGGCACCCCTAGGCTTACGCTAGGGGACCCCTAGGCTTAGGCTAGGGCAGTCCTAACTTAGGCTGGGGCACCCCTAGGCTTAGTCTAGGGCACCCCAAGGCTTAGGCTAAGGCTAGGGCTCCCCTAGCCTATGGCTAGGGCACCAATAGGCTTAGGCTAGGGCACCCATAGGCTTAGGCTAGGGCACACCTAAGCTTAGGCTAGGGCACCCCTAGGCTTAGGCTAGGGCACCCCTAAACTTAGGCTAGGGCACCCCTATGCTTAGGTTAGGGCACCCCTAGGCTTAGGCTAGGGCACGCCTAGGCTTAGGCTAGGGCACCCCTAGGCTTAGGCTAGGGCACGCCTAGGCTTAGGCTTGGGCACCCCTAGGCTTAGGCTAAGGCTAAGGCTCAGCTATCCTAATGCTAGGGCACGCCTAGGCTTAGGCTAGGGCACCCCTAGGCTTAGGCTAAGGCTAGGGCTCCCATAGCCTAAGGCTAGTGCACCACTAGGGTTAGGCTAGGGCATCCCTAGACTTAGGCTAGGGCACCCCTAGGTTTAGGTTTAGGCTAGGGCTCAGGTACCCTGAGGCTAGGGCAAGACTAGGCTTAGGTTAGGGCACCCCTAGGCTTAGGGTAGGGCACCCCTTGGCTTAGGCTAGGGCACGGCTAGGCTTAGGCTAGGGCACCCCTAGGCTTAGGCTAAGGCTAGTGCTTGTCTAGCCTAAGGCTAAGTCACCCCTAGGGTTATCCTAGGGCACCCCTAGGCTTAGCTTAGGGCAACCCTAGGCTTATGCTAGTGCAGCCATAGGCTTAGGCTAAGGCTAGGGCTCCTCTATCCTAAGGCCTGGGCACCCCTAGGCTTAGGCTAGGACACCCCTAGGCTTAGGCTAGGGCACCCCTAGGCTTAGGCTAGGGCACCCCTAGGCTTAGGCTAGGGCACCCCTAGGCTTAGGTTAGGGCACCCCTAGGCTTAGGCTAGGGCAACCCTAGGCTTAGGCTAGGGCACTCCTAGGCTTAGGCTAGGGCACCGCTAGGCTTAGGCTAAGGCTAGTGCTCCCCTAGCCTAAGGCTAGGGCACCCCTAGGCTAAGGCTAGTGCTCAACTAGCCTTAGGCTAGGGCAACCCTAGGCTTAGGCTTGGGCAGCCATAGGCTAAGGCTAAGGCTAGGGCTCCTCTATCCTAAGTACTGGGCACCCCAAGGCTTAGGCTAGGGCACCCCTAGGCTTAGGCTAGGGCACCCCTAGGCTTAGGCTAAGGAACCCCTTGGATTAGGCTAAGGGTAGGTCACCCCTAGGCTTAGGCTTAGGCACCACTAGGCTTAGGCAAGGGCACCCCTAGGCTTAGGCTAGAGCACCCCTAGACTTAAGCTAAGGCTAGGTCACCCCTAGGCTTAGGCTAAGGCACCCCTAGGCTTAGGCTCGGGCACACCTAGGCTTAGGCTAGGGCACTCCTAGGCTTAGGCTAGGGCACCCCTAGGCTGAGGCTAGGGCACCCATAGGCTTAAGCTAGGGCACCCGTAGACTTAGGCTAAGGCTAGGGCTCCCCTAGCCTAACCCTAGGGCACCCCTAGGCTTACGCTAGGGGACCCCTAGACTTAGGCTAGGGCAGTCCTAACTTAGGCTAGGGCACCCCTAGTCTTAGTCTAGGGCACCCCTAGGCTTAGGCTAAGGCTAGGGCTCCCTTAGCCTATGGCTAGGGCACCAATAGGCTTAGGCTAGGGCACCCATAGGCTTAGGCTAGGGCACCCCTAGGCTTAGGCTAAGGCTAGGGCACCCCTAACCTAAGCCTAGGGCACCACTAGGCTTAGGCTGGGGCACCCCTAGGCTTAGGCTAGGGCAACCCTAGGCTTAGGCTAGGGTAGCCATAGGCTTAGGCTAAGGCTAGGGCTCCTCTATCCTAAGTGTTGGGCACCACTAGGCTTAGGCTAGGGCACCCCTAGGCTTAGGCTAGGGCACCCCGAGGCTTAGGATAGGCCAACCATAGGCTTAGGCTAAGGCTAGGACTCCTCTATCCTAAGGCTTGGGCACCCCTAACCTAAGGATTGGGCACCCCTAGCCTTAGGCTCGGGCACCCCTAGGCTTAGGCTAGGGCACCGCTAGGCTTAGGCTAGTGCACCCCTAGGCTTAGGCTTAGGCTAGGGCTCAGCTAGCCTAAGGCTAGGGCAAGCCTAGGCTTAGGCTAGGGCACCCCAAGGCTTAGGCTCTGGCACCCCTAATCTTAGGCTAGGGCACCTCCAGGCTTAGCCTATGGCACCCCTAGGCTTAGGCTTAGTCTAGGGCTCAGCTAGCTAATGCTAGGGCAAGCCTAGAATTAGGCTAGGGCACGCCTAGGCTTAGGCTAGGGCACCCCTAGGCTTAGGCTAAGGCTAGTGTTCCCCTAGCCTAAGGCTTGGGCACCCCTCGGCTTAGGCTAGGGCACCCCTAGGCTTAGGCTAGGGCACCCCTAGGCTTAGGCTAGGGCACCACTAGGCTTAGGCTAGGACACCCCTAGGCTTAGGCTAGGAAACCCCTAGGCTTAGGCTAAGGCTAGGGCTCCCCTAGCGTAAGGCTAGGGCACCCCTAGGCTTAGGCAGGGCACTCCTAGGCTTAGGCTAGGGCACCCCTAGGCTTAGGCTGGGGCACACCTTGGCTTAGGCTTAGGCTAGGGCTCAGCTAGCCTGAGGCTAGGTCAAGCCTAGGCTTAGGCTAGGGCACCGCTCGGCTTAGGGCAGGGCACCCCTTGGCTTAGGCTAGGGCACCGCTCGGCTTAGGGTAGGGCACCCCTAGGCTTAGGCTAGGGCACCCCTAGGCTTAGGCTAGGGCACCCGTAGGCTTAGGCTAGGGCAACCCTAGGCTTAGGCTAGGCCAGCCATAGGCTTAGGCTAAGGCTAGGGCTCCTCTATCCTAAGTCCTGGGCACCCCTAGGCTTAGGCTAGGGCACCCCTAGGCTTAGGCTAGGGCACCCCTAGGCTTAGGTTAGGGCAACCCAAGGCTTAGGCTAGGCCAGCCATAGGCTTAGGCTAAGGCTAGGGATCCTCTATCCTAAGACTTGGGCACCCCTAGCCTAAGGATTGGGCACCCCTAGGCTTAGGCTAGGGCACCCCTAGGCTTAGGCTAGGGCACCGCTAGGCTTAGGCTAGTGCACCCCTAGGTTTAGGCTTAGGCTAGGGCTCAGCTAGCCTAAGGCTAGGGCAAGCCTAGGCTTAGGCTAGGGCACCCCTAGGCTTAGGCTAGGGCACGCCTAGGCTTAGGCTAGGGCACCCCTAGGCTTAGGCTAAGGCTAGTGCTCCCCTAGCCTAAGGCTAGTGCACCCCTAGGCTTAGGCTAGGGCACCCCTAGGCTTAGGCTAGGGCAACCCTAGGCTTTGGCTAGGGCAGCCATAGGCTTAGGCTAAGGCTAGGACTCCTCTATCCTAAGTCCTGGGCACCCCTATGCTTAGGCTAGGACACCCCTAGGTTTACGCTAGGGCAACCCTAGGCTTAGGCTATGGCACCCCTAGGCTTAGGCTAAGGCTAGGGGACCCCTAGGCTTAGGCTAAGGCTAGGGGACCCCTAGGCTTAGGCTAAGGAACCCCTTGGCTTAGGCTAAGGGTAGGTCACCCCTAGGCTTAGGCTAAGGCACCACTAGGCTTAGGCTAGGGCACCCCTAGGCTTAGGCTAGAGCACCCCTAGGCTTAGGCTAAGGCTAGGTCACCCCTAGGCTTAGGCTAAGGCACCACTAGGCTTAGGCTAGGGCACCCCTAGGCTTAGGCTAGGGCACTCCTAGGCTTAGGCTAGGGCACCCCTATGCTTAGGTTAGGGCACCCCTAGGCTTAGGCTAGGGCACGCCTAGGCTTAGGCTAGGGCACCCCTAGGCTTAGGCTAGGGCACGCCTAGGCTTAGGCTTGGGCACCCCTAGGCTTAGGCTAAGGCTAAGGCTCAGCTATCCTAATGCTAGGGCACGCCTAGGCTTAGGCTAGGGCACCCCTAGGCTTAGGCTAAGGCTAGGGCTCCCATAGCCTAAGGCTAGTGCACCACTAGGGTTAGGCTAGGGCATCCCTAGACTTAGGCTAGGGCACCCCTAGGTTTAGGTTTAGGCTAGGGCTCAGCTACCCTGAGGCTAGGGCAAGACTAGGCTTAGGTTAGGGCACCCCTAGGCTTAGGGTAGGGCACCCCTTGGCTTAGGCTAGGGCACGGCTAGGCTTAGGGTAGGGCACCCCTAGGCTTAGGCTAAGGCTAGTGCTTGTCTAGCCTAAGGCTAAGTCACCCCTAGGGTTATCCTAGGGCACCCCTTGGCTTAGCTTAGGGCAACCCTAGGCTTATGCTAGTGCAGCCATAGGCTTAGGCTAAGGCTAGGGCTCCTCTATCCTAAGGCCTGGGCACCCCTAGGCTTAGGCTAGGACACCCCTAGGCTTAGGCTAGGGCACCCCTAGGATTAGGCTAGGGCACCCCTAGGCTTAGGCTAGGGCACCCCTAGGCTTAGGTTAGGGCACCCCTAGGCTTAGGCTAGGGCAACCCTAGGCTTAGGCTAGGGCACTCCTAGGCTTAGGCTAGGGCACCGCTAGGCTTAGGCTAAGGCTAGTGCTCCCCTAGCCTAAGGCTAGGGCACCCCTAGGCTAAGGCTAGTGCTCAACTAGCCTTAGGCTAGGGCAACCCTAGGCTTAGGCTTGGGCAGCCATAGGCTTAGGCTAAGGCTAGGGCTCCTCTATCCTAAGTACTGGGCACCCCAAGGCTTAGGCTAGGGCACCCCTAGGCTTAGGCTAGGGCACCCCTAGGCTTAGGCTAGAGCACCCCTAGACTTAAGCTAAGGCTAGGTCACCCCTAGGCTTAGGCTAAGGCACCCCTAGGCTTAGGCTCGGGCACACCTAGGCTTAGGCTAGGGCACTCCTAGGCTTAGGCTAGGGCACCCCTAGGCTGAGGCTAGGGCACCCATAGGCTTAAGCTAGGGCACCCGTAGACTTAGGCTAAGGCTAGGGCTCCCCTAGCCTAACCCTAGGGCACCCCTAGGCTTACGCTAGGGGACCCCTAGACTTAGGCTAGGGCAGTCCTAACTTAGGCTAGGGCACCCCTAGTCTTAGGCTAGGGCACCCCTAGGCTTAGGCTAAGGCTAGGGCTCCCTTAGCCTATGGCTAGGGCACCAATAGGCTTAGGCTAGGGCACCCATAGGCTTAGGCTAGGGCACCCCTAGGCTTAGGCTAAGGCTAGGGCTCCCCTAACCTAAGCCTAGGGCACCACTAGGCTTAGGCTGGGGCACCCCTAGGCTTAGGCTAGGGCAACCCTAGGCTTAGGCTAGGGTAGCCATAGGCTTAGGCTAAGGCTAGGGCTCCTCTATCCTAAGTGTTGGGCACAACTAGGCTTAGGCTAGGGCACCCCGAGGCTTAGGATTGCCCAACCATAGGCTTAGGCTAAGGCTAGGACTCCTCTATCCTAAGGCTTGGGCACCCCTAACCTAAGGATTGGGCACCCCTAGCCTTAGGCTCGGGCACCCCTAGGCTTATGCTAGGGCACCGCTAGGCTTAGGCTAGTGCACCCCTAGGCTTAGGCTTAGGCTAGGGCTCAGCTAGCCTAAGGCTAGGGCAAGCCTAGGCTTAGGCTAGGGCACCCCTAAGCTTAGGCTAGGGCACGCCTAGGCTTAGGCTAGGGCACCCCTAGGCTTAGGCTAGGGCACCCCTAGGCTTAGGCTAGGGCAACCCTAGGCTTAGGCTAGGGGAGCCATAGGCTTAGGCTAAGGCTAGGGCTCCTCTATCCTAAGTCCTGGGCACCCCTAGGCTTAGGCTAGGGCACCCGTAGGCTTAGGCTACGGCACCCCTAGGCTTAGTTTAGGGCAACCCTAGGCTAAGGCTAGGCCAGCCATAGGCTTAGGCTAAGGCTAGGGCTCCTCTATCCTAAGTCCTGGGCACCCCTAGGCTAGGGCACCCCTAGGCTTAGGCTAGGGCACCCCTAGGCTTAGGCTAGGCCTGCCATAGGCTTAGGCTAGGCCAGCCATAGGCTTAGGCTAAGGCTAGGGATCCTCTATCCTAAGGCTTGGGCACCCCTAGCCTAAGGATTGGGCACCCCTAGGCTTAGGCTAGGGCACCCCTAGACTTAGGCTAGGACACCGCTAGGCTTAGGCTAGTGCACCCCTAGGCTTAGGCTTAGGCTAGGGCTCAGCTAGCCTAAGGCTAGGGCAAGCCTAGGCTTAGGCTAGGGCACCCCTAGGCTTAGGCTAGGGCACGCCTAGGCTTAGGCTAGGGCACCCCTAAGCTTAGGCTAAGGCTAGTGCTCCCCTAGCCTAAGGCTAGGGCACCCCTAGGCTTAGGCTAGGGCAACCCTAGGCTTAGGCTAGGGCAGCCATAGGCTTAGGCTAAGGCTAGGGCTCCTCTATCCTAAGTCCTGGGCACCCCTAGGCTTAGGCTTGGGCACCCCTAGGCTTAGGCTAGGGCACCCCGAGTCTTAGGCTAGGGCATGCCTAGGCTTAGGCTAAGGCTAGGGGACCCCTAGGCTTAGGTTAAGGAACCCCTTGGCTTAGGCTAAGGGTAGGTCACCCCTAGGCTTAGGCTAAGGCACCACTAGGCTTAGGCTAGGGCACCCCTAGGCTTAGGCTAGAGCACCCCTAGACTTAGGCTAAGGCTAGGTCACCCCTAGGCTTAGGCTAGGGCACCCCTATGCTTAGGTTAGGGCACCCCTAGGCTTAGGCTAGGGCACGCCTAGGCTTAGGCTAGGGCACCCCTAGGCTTAGGCTAGGGCACGCCTAGGCTTAGGCTAGGGCACCCGTAGGCTTAGGCTAAGGCTAGGGCTCAGCTAGCCTAATGCTAGGGCAAGCCTAGGTTTAGGCTAGGGCACCCCTAGGCTTAGGTTGGGGCACCCCTAGGCTTAGGGTAGGGCACCCCTCGGCTTAGGCTAGGGCACGCCTAGGCTTAGGCTAGGGCACCCCTAGGCTTAGGCTAAGGCTAGGGCTCCCATAGCCTAAGGCTAGGGCACCACTAGGGTTAGGCTAGGGCATCCCTAGACTTAGGCTAGGGCACCCCTAGGCTTAGGCTTAGGCTAGGGCTCAGCTACCCTGAGGCTAGGGCAAGACTAGGCTTAGGCTAGGGCACCCCTAGGCTTAGGGTAGGGCACCCCTTGGCTTAGGCTAGGGCACGCCTAGGCTTAGGCTAGGGCACCCCTAGGCTTAGGCTATGGCTAGTGCTTGCCTAGCCTAAGGCTTAGTCACCCCTAGGGTTATCCTAGGGCACCCCTAGGCTTAGCCTAGGGCAACCCTAGGCTTAGGCTAGTGCAGCCATAGGCTTAGGCTAAGGCTAGGGCTCCTCTATCCTAAGGCCTGGGCACCCCTAGGCTTAGGCGAGGACACCCCAAGGCTTAGGTTAGGGTACCCCTAGGCTTAGGCTAGGGCACCCCTAGGCTTAGGCTATAGCACCCCTAAGCTTAGGCTAGGGCATCCCTAGGCTTAGGCTAGGGCAACCCTAGGCTTAGGCTAGGCCAGCCATAGGCTTAGGCTAAGGCTAGGGCTCCTCTATCCTAAGGACTGGGCACCCCTAGCCTAAGGATTGGGCACCCCTAGGCTTAGGCTAGGGCACGCCTAGGCTTAGGCTAGGGCACCCCTAGGCTTAGGCTAAGGCTAGTGCTCCCCTAGCCTAAGGATAGGGCACCCCTAGGCTTAGGCTAGGGCACCCCTAGGCTTAGGCTAGGGCAACCCTAGGCTTAGGCTAGGGCAGCCATAGGCTTAGGCTAAGGCTAGGGCTCCTCTATCCTAAGTCCTGGGCACCCCTAGGCTTAGGCTAAGGCACCCCTAGGCTTAGGCTAGGGCACCCCTAGGCTTAGGCTAGGCCAGACATAGGCTTAGGCTAAGGCTAGGGCTCCTCTATCCTAAGGCTTGGGCACCCCTAGCCTAAGGATTGGGCACCCCTAGGCTTAGGCTCGGGCACCCCTAGGCTTAGGCTAGGGCACCGCTAGGCTTAGGCTAGTGCACCCCTAGGCTTAGGCTTAGGCTAGGGCTCTGCTAGCCTAAGGTTAGGGCACGCCTAGGCTTAGGCTAGGGCACCCCTAGGCTTAGGCTAAGGCTAGTGCTCCCCTAGCCTAAGGCTAGGGCACCCCTAGGCTTAGGCTAGGGCTCCCCTAGGTTTAGGCTAGGGCAACCCTAGGCTTAGGCTAGGGCAACCCTAGGCTTAGGCTAGGGCAGCCATAGGCTTAGGCTAAGGCTAGGGCTCCTCTATCCTAAGTCCTGGGCACCCCTAGGCTTAGGCTAGGGCACCCCTAGGCTTAGTTTAGGGCACCCCTAGGCTTAGGCTAGGCCAGCCATCGGCTTAGGCTAAGGCTAGACCTCCTCTATCCTAAGTCCTGGGCACACCTAGGCTTAGGCTAGGGCACCCCTAGGCTTAGGCTAGGGAACCCCTAGGCTTAGGCTAGGCCAGCCATAGGCTTAGGCCAAGGCTAGGGCTCCTCTATCCTAAGGCTTGGGCACCCCTAGCCTAAGGATTGGGCACCCCTAGGCTTAGGCTCGGGCACCCCTAGGCTTAGGCTAGGGCACCGCAAAGCTTAGGCTAGTGCACCCCTAGGCTTAGGCTTAGGCTAGGGCTCAGCTAGCCTAAGGCTAGGGCAAGCCTAGGCTTCGGCTAGGGCACCCCTAAGCTTAGGCTAGGGCACGCCTAGGCTTAGGCTAGGGCACTCCTAGGCTTAGGCTAAGGCTAGTGCTCCCCTAGCCTATGGCTAGGGCACCCCTAGGCTTAGGCTAGCGCACCCCTAGTCTTAGGCTAGGGCAACCCTAGGCTTAGGCTAGGGCAGCCATAGGCTTAGGCTAAGGCTAGGGCTCCTCTATCCTAAGTCCTTGGCACCCCTAGCCTTAGGCTAGGGCACCCGTAGGCTTAGGCTAGGGCACCCCTAGGCTTAGGTTAGGGCAACCCTAGGCTTAGGCTAGGCCAGCCATAGGCTTAGGCTAAAGCTAGGGCTCCTCTATCCTAAGGCTTGGGCACCCCTAGCCTAAGGATTGGGCACCCCTAGGCTTAGGCTCGGGCACCCCTAGGCTTAGGTTAGGGCACCGCTAGGCTTAGGCTAGTGCACCCCTAGCCTTAGGCTTAGGCTAGGGCTCAACTAGCCTAAGGCTAGGGCAAGCCTAGGCTTAGGCTAGGGCACCCCTAGGCTTAGGCTAGGGCACGCCTAGGCTTAGGCTAGGGCACCCCTAAGCTTAGGCTAAGGCTAGTGCTCCCCTAGCCTAAGGCTAGGGCACCCCTAGGCTTAGGCTAGGGCACACTGAGGCTTAGGCTAGGGCAACCCTAGGCTTAGGCTAGGGCAGCCATAGGCTTAGGCTAAGGCTAGGGCTCCTCTATCCTAAGTCCTGGGCACCCCTAGGCTTAGGCTTGGGCACCCCTAGGCTTAGGCTTGGGCACCCCGAGGCTTAGGCTAGGGCACGCCTAGGCTTAGGCTAAGGCTAGGGGACCCCTAGGCTTAGGTTAAGGAACCCCTTGGCTTAGGCTAAGGGTAGGTCACCCCTAGGCTTAGGCTAAGGCACCACTAGGCTTAGGCAAGGGCACCCCTAGGCTTAGGCTAGGGCACCCCTAGGCTTAGGCTAGGGCAACCCTAGGCTTAGGCTAGGGCAGCCATAGGCTTAGGCTAAGGCTAGGGCTCCTCTATCCTAAGTCCTGGGCACCCCTAGGCTTTGGCTAGGGCACCCGTAGGCTTAGGCTACGGCACCCCTAGGCTTAGTTTAGGGCAACCCTAGGCTTAGGCTAGGCCAACCATAGGCTTAGGCTAAGGCTAGGGCTCCTCTATCCTAAGTCCTGGGCACCCCTAGGCTTAGGCTAGGGCACCCCTAGGCTTAGGCTAGGGCACTCCTAGGCTTAGGCTAGGCCAGCCATAGGCTTAGGCTAGGCCAGCCATAGGCTTAGGCTAAGGCTAGGGATCCTCTATCCTAAGGCTTGGGCACCCCTAGCCTAAGGATTGGGCACCCCTAGGCTTAGGCTCGGGCACCCCTAGGCTTAGGCTAGGGCACCGCTAGGCTTAGGCTAGTGCACCCCTAGGCTTAGGCTTAGGCTAGGGCTCAGCTAGCCTAAGGCTAGGGCAAGCCTAGGCTTAGGCTAGGGCACCCCTAGGCTTAGGCTAGGGCACGCCTAGGCTTAGGCTAGGGCACCCCTAAGCTTAGGCTAAGGCTAGTGCTCCCCTAGCCTAATGCTAGGGCACCCCTAGGCTTAGGCTAGGGCACCCCTAGGCTTAGGCTAGGGCAACCCTAGGCTTAGGCTAGGGCAGCCATAGGCTTAGGCTAAGGCTGGGGCTCCTCTATCCTAAGTCCTGGGCACCCCTAGGCTTAGGCTAGGGCACCCCGAAGCTTAGGCTAGGGCACGCCTAGGCTTAGGCTAAGGCTAGGGGACCCCTAGGCTTAGGTTAAGGAACCCCTTGGCTTAGGCTAAGGGTAGGTCACCCCTAGGCTTAGGCTAAGGCACCACTAGGCTTAGGCTAGGGCACCCCTAGGCTTAGGCTAGAGCACCCCTAGACTTAGGCTAAGGCTAGGTCACCCCTAGGCTTAGGCTAGGTCACCCCTAGGCTTAGGCTAAGGCACCACTAAGCTTAGGCTAGGGCACCCCTAGGCTTAGGCTAGGGCACTCCTAAGCTTAGGCTAGGGCACCCCTAGGCTGAGGCTAGGGCACCCATAGGCTTAAGCTAGGGCACCCGTAGACTTAGGCTAAGGCTAGGGCTCCCCTAGCCTAACCCTAGGGCACCCCTAGGCTTACGCTAAGGGACCCCTAGGCTTAGGCTAGGGCAGTCCTAACTTAGGCTAGGGCACCCCTAGTCTTAGGCTAGGGCACCCCTAGGCTTAGGCTAAGGCTAGGGCTCCCCTAGCCTATGGCTAGAGCACCAATGGCTTAGGCTAGGGCACCCCTAAGCTTAGGCTAGGGCACCCCTAGGCTTAGGCTAGGGCACCCCTAAGCTTAGGCTAGGGCACCCCTATGCTTAGGTTAGGGCACCCCTAGGCTTAGGCTAGGGCACGCCTAGGCTTAGGCTAGGGCACCCCTAGGCTTAGGCTAGGGCACGCCTAGGCTTAGGCTAGGGCACCCGTAGGCTTAGGCTAAGGGTAGGGCTCAGCTAGCCTAATGCTAGGGCAAGCCTAGGTTTAGGCTAGGGCACCCCTAGGCTTAGGGTGGGGCACCCCTAGGCTTAGGGTAGGGCACCCCTCGGTTTAGGCTAGGGCACGCCTAGGCTTAGGCTAGGGCACCCCTAGGCTTAGGCTAAGGCTAGGGCTCCCATAGCCTAAGGCTAGGGCACCACTAGGGTTAGGCTAGGGCATCCCTAGACTTAGGCTAGGGCACCCCTAGGCTTAGGCTTAGGCTAGGGCTCAGCTACCCTGAGGCTAGGGCAAGACTAGGCTTAGGCTAGGGCACCCCTAGGCTTAGGGTAGGGCACCCCTTGGCTTAGGCTAGGGCACGCCTAGGCTTAGGCTAACGCACCCCTAGGCTTAAGCTATGGCTAGTGCTTGCCTAGCCTAAGGCTTAGTCACCCCTAGGGTTATCCTAGGGCACCCCTAGGCTTAGCCTAGGGCAACCCTAGGCTTAGCCTAGGGCAACCCTAGGCTTAGGGTAGTGCAGCCATAGGCTTAGGCTAAGGCTAGGGCTCCTCTATCCTAAGGCCTGGGCACCCCTAAGCTTAGGCGAGGACACCCCAAGGCTTAGGTTAGGGCACCCCTAGGCTTAGGCTAGGGCACCCCTAGGCTTAGGCTATAGCACCCCTAAGCTTAGGCTAGGGCATCCCTAGGCTTAGGCTAGGGCAACCCTAGGCTTAGGCTAGGCCAGCCATAGGCTTAGGCTAAGGCTAGGGCTCCTCTATCCTAAGGACTGGGCACCCCTAGCCTAAGGATTGGGCACCCCTAGGCTTAGGCTAGGGCACGCCTAGGCTTAGGCTAGGGCACCCCTAGGCTTAGGCTAAGGCTAGTGCTCCCCTAGCCTAAGGATAGGGCACCCCTAGGCTTAGGCTAGGGCACCCCTAGGCTTAGGCTAGGGCAACCCTAGGCTTAGGCTAGGCCAGACATAGGCTTAGGCTAAGGCTAGGGCTCCTCTATCCTAAGGCTTGGGCACCCCTAGCCTAAGGATTGGGCACCCCTAGGCTTAGGCTCGGGCACCCGTAGGCTTAGGCTAGGGCACCGCTAGGCTTAGGCTAGTGCACCCCTAGGCTTAGGCTTAGGCTAGGGCTCAGCTAGCCTAAGGCTAGGGCACGCCTAGGCTTAGGCTAGGGCACCCCTAGGCTTAGGCTAGGGCTCCCCTAGGCTTAGGCTAGGGCAACCCTAGGCTTAGGCTAGGGCAGCCATAGGCTTAGGCTAAGGCTAGGGCTCCTCTATCCTAAGTCCTGGGCACCCCTAGGCTTAGGCTAGGGCACCCCTAGGCTTAGGCTAGGGCACCCCTAGGCTTAGTTTAGGGCAACCCTAGGCTTAGGCTAGGCCAGCCATCGGCTTAGGCTAAGGCTAGAGCTCCTCTATCCTAAGTCCTGGGCACCCCTAGGCTTAGGCTAGGGCACCCCTAGGCTTAGGCTAGGGCACCGCAAAGCTTAGGCTAGTGCACCCCTAGGCTTAGGCTTAGGCTAGGGCTCAGCTAGCCTAAGGCTAGGGCAAGCCTAGGCTTCGGCTAGGGCACCCCTAAGCTTAGGCTAGGGCACGCCTAGGCTTAGGCTAGGGCACTCCTAGGTTTAGGCTAAGGCTAGTGCTCCCCTAGCCTATGGCTAAGGCACCCCTAGGCTTAGGCTAGCGCACCCCTAGTCTTAGGCTAGGGCAACCCTAGGCTTAGGCTAGGGCAGCCATAGGCTTAGGCTAAGGCTAGGGCTCCTCTATCCTAAGTCCTTGGCACCCCTAGGCTTAGGCTAGGGCACCCGTAGGCTTAGGCTAGGGCACCCCTAGGCTTAGGTTAGGGCAACCCTAGGCTTAGGCTAGGCCAGCCATAGGCTTAGGCTAAAGCTAGGGCTCCTCTATCCTAAGGCTTGGGCACCCCTAGCCTAAGGATTGGGCACCCCTAGGCTTAGGCTCGGGCACCCCTAGGCTTAGGCTAGGGCACCGCTAGGCTTAGGCTAGTGCACCCCTAGGCTTAGGCTTAGGCTAGGGCTCAGCTAGCCTAAGGCTAGGGCAAGCCTAGGCTTAGGCTAGGGCACCCCTAAGCTTAAGCTAGGGCACGCCTAGGCTTAGGCTAGGGCACCCCTAGGCTTAGGCTAGGCCAGCCATAGGCTTAGGCCAAGGCTAGGGCTCCTCTATCCTAATGCTTGGGCACCCCTAGCCTAAGGATTGGGCACCCCTAGGCTTAGGCTCGGGCACCCCTAGGCTTAGGCTAGGGCACCGCTAGGCTTAGGCTAGTGCACCCCTAGGCTTAGGCTTAGGCTAGGGCTCAGCTAGCCTAAGGCTAGGGCAAGCCTAGGCTTAGGCTAGGGCACCCCTAAGCTTAGGCTAAGGCACGCCTAGGCTTAGGCTAGGGCAACCCTAGGCTTAGGCTAAGGCTAGTGCTCCTGTAGCCTATGACTAGGGCACCCCTAGGCTTAGGCTAGGGCACCCCTAGTCTTAGGCTAGGGCAACCCTAGGCTTAGGCTAGGGCAGCCATAGGCTTAGGCTAAGGCTAGGGCTCCTCTATCCTAAGTCCTTGGCACCCCTAGGCTTAGGCTAGGGCACCCGTAGGCTTAGGCTAGGGCACCCCTAGGCTTAGGTTAGGGCAACCCTAGGCTTAGGCTAGGCCAGCCATAGGCTTAGGCTAAAGCTAGGGCTCCTCTATCCTAAGGCTTGGGCACCCCTAGCCTAAGGATTGGGCACCCCTAGGCTTAGGCTCGGGCACCCCTAGGCTTAGGCTAGGGCACCGCTAGGCTAAGGCTAGTGCTCCCCTAGCTTAAGGCTAGGGCACCCCTAGGCTTAGGCTAGGGCAACCCTAGGCTTAGGCTAGGGCAACCCTAGGCTTAGGCTAGGGCAGCCATTGGCTTAGGCTAAGGCTAGGGCTCCTCTATCCTAAGTCCTGGGCACCCCTAGGCTTAGGCTAGGGCACCCGTAGGCTTAGGCTAGGGCACCCCTAGGCTTAGGATAGGGCAACGCTAGGCTTAGGCTAGGCCAGCCATAGGCTTAGGCTAAGGCTAGGGATCCTCTATCCTAAGGCTTGGGCACCCCTAGCCTAAGGATTGGGCACCCCTAGGCTTAGGCTAGGGCACCCCTAGGCTTAGGCTAGGGCACCCCTAGGCTTAGGCTTAGGCTAGGGCTCAGCTAGCCTAAGGCTAGGGCAAGCCTAGGCTTAGGCTAGGGCACCCCTAGGCTTAGGCTAGGGCACGCCTAGGCTTAGGCTAGGGCACCCCTAAACTTAGGCTAATGCTAGTGCTCCCCTAGCCTAAGGCTAGGGCACCCCTAGGCTTAGGCTAGGGCACCCCTAGGCTTAGGCTAGGGCAACCCTAGGCTTAGGCTAGGGGAGCCATAGGCTTAGGCTAAGGCTAGGGCTCCTCTATCCTAAGTCCTGGGCACCCCTAGGCTTAGGCTTGGGCACCCCTAGGCTTAGGCTAGGGCACCCCGAGGCTTAGGCTAGGGCACGCCTAGGCTTAGGCTAAGGCTAGGGGACCCCTAGGCTTAGGTTAAGGAACCCCTTGGCTTAGGCTAAGGGTAGGTCACCCCTAGGCTTAGGCTAAGGCACCACTAGGCTTAGGCTAGGGCACCCCTAGGCATAGGCTAGGGCACTCCTAAGCTTAGGCTAGGGCACCCCTAGGCTGAGGCTAGGGCACCCATAGGCTCAAGCTAGGGCACCCGTAGACTTAGGCTAAGGCTAGGGCTCCCCTAGCCTAACCCTAGGGCACCCCTAGGCTTACGCTAAGGGACCCCTAGGCTTAGGCTTGGGCAGTCCTAACTTAGGCTAGGGCACCCCTAGTCTTAGGCTAGGGCACCCCTAGGCTTAGGCTAAGGCTAGGGCTCCCCTAGCCTATGGCTAGATCACCAATGGCTTAGTCTAGGGCACCCCTAAGCTTAGGCTAGGGCACCCCTAGGCTTAGGCTAGGGCACCCCTAAGCTTAGGCTAGGGCACCCCTATCCTTAGATTAGGGCACCCCTAGGCTTAGGCTAGGGCACGCCTAGGCTTAGGCTAGGGCACCCCTAGGCTAAGGCGAGGGCACGCCTAGGCTTAGGCTAGGGCACCCCTAGGCTTAGGCTAAGGCTAGGGCTCAGCTAGCCTAATGCTAGGGCAAGCCTAGGTTTAGGCTAGGGCACCCCTAGGCTTAGGGTGGGGCACCCCTAGGCTTAGGGTAGGGCACCCCTCGGCTTAGGCTAGGGCACGCCTAGGCTTAGGCTAGGGCACCCCTAGGCTTGGGCTAAGGCTAGGGCTCCCATAGCCTAAGGCTAGGGCACCACTAGGGTTAGGCTAGGGCATCCCTAGACTTAGGCTAGGGAACCCATAGGCATAGGCTTAGGCTAGGGCTCAGCTACCCTGAGGCTAGGACAAGACTAGGCTTAGGCTAGGGCACCCCTAAGCTCAGGGTAGGGCACCCCTTGGCTTAGGCTAGGGCACCCCTAGGCTTAGGCTAGGGCACCCCTAAGCTTAGGCTATGGCTAGTGCTTGCCTAGCCTAAGGCTTAGTCACCCCTAGGGTTATCCTAGGGCACCCCTAGGCTTAGCCTAGGGCAACCCTAGGCTTAGGCTAGTGCAGCCATAGGCTTAGGCTAAGGCTAGGGCTCCTCTATCCTAAGGTCTGGGCACCCCTAGGCTTAGGCGAGGACACCCCAAGGCTTAGGTTAGGGCACCCCTAGGCTTAGGCTAGGGCACCCCTAGGCTTAGGCTAGAGCACCCCTAAGCTTAGGCTAGGGCACCCATAGGCTTACGCTAAGGCTAGGTCACCCCTAGGCTTAGGCTAAGGCTAGGGCTCCTCTATCCTAAGTCCTGGGCACCCCTAGGCTTAGGCTAGGGCACCCCTAGGCTTAGGCTAGGGCACCCCTAGGCTTAGGCTAGGCCAGACATAGGCTTAGGCTAAGGCTAGGGCTCCTCTATCCTAAGGCTTGGGCACCCCTAGCCTAAGGATTGGGCACCCCTAGGCTTAGGCTCGGGCACCCCTAGGCTTAGGCTAGGGCACCGCTAGGCTTAGGCTAGTGCACCCCTAGGCTTAGGCTTAGGCTAGGGCTCAGCTAGCCTAAGGCTAGGGCACGCCTAGGCTTAGGCTAGGGCACCCCTAGGCTTAGGCTAAGGCTAGTGCTCCTCTAGCCTAAGGCTAGGGCACCCCTAGGCTTAGGCTAGGGCTCCCCTAGGCTTAGGCTAGGGCAACCCTAGGCTTAGGCTAGGGCAGCCATAGGCTTAGGCTAAGGCTAGGGCTCCTCTATCCTAAGTCCTGGGCACCCCTAGGCTTAGGCTAGGGCACCCCTAGGCTTAGGCTAGGGCACCCCTAGGCTTAGTTTAGGGCAACCCTAGGCTTAGGCTAGGCCAGCCATCGGCTTAGGCTAAGGCTAGATCTCCTCTATCCTAAGTCCTGGGCACACCTAGGCTTAGGTTAGGGCACCCCTAGGCTTAGGCTTGGGCACCCCTAGGCTTAGGCTAGGCCAGCCATAGGCTTAGGCCAAGGCTAGGGCTCCTCTATCCTAAGGCTTGGGCACCCCTAGCCTAAGGATTGGGCACCCCTAGGCTTAGGCTCGGGCACCCCTAGGCTTAGGCTAGGGCACCGCTAGGCTTAGGCTAGTGCACCCCTAGGCTTAGGCTAGGCCAGCCATAGGCTTAGGCTAAGGCTAGGGATCCTCTATCCTAAGGCTTGGGCACCCCTAGCCTAAGGATTGGGCACCCCTAGGCTTAGGCTAGGGCACCCCTAGGCTTAGGCTAGGGCACCCCTAGGCTTAGGCTAGTGCACCCCTAGGCTTAGGCTTAGGCTAGGGCTCAGCTAGCCTAAGGCTAGGGCAAGCCTAGGCTTAGGCTAGGGCACCCCTAGGCTTAGGCTAGGGCACGCCTAGGCTTAGGCTAGGGCACCCCTAAGCTTAGGCTAAGGCTAGTGCTCCCCTAGCCTAAGGCTAGGGCACCCCTAGGCTTAGGCTAGGGCACCCCTAGGCTTAGGCTAGGGCAACCCTAGGCTTAGGCTAGGGCAGCCATAGGCTTAGGCTAAGGCTAGGGCTCCTCTATCCTAAGTCCTGGGCACCCCAAGGCTTAGGCTTGGGCACCCCTAGGCTTAGGCTAGGGCACCCCGAGGCTTAGGCTAGGGCACGCCTAGGCTTAGGCTAAGGCTAGGGGACCCCTAGGCTTAGGTTAAGGAACCCCTTGGCTTAGGCTAAGGGTAGGTCACCCCTAGGCTTAGGCTAAGGCACCACTAGGCTTAGGCTAGGGCACCACTAGGCATAGGCTAGGGCACTCCTAAGCTTAGGCTAGGGCACCCCTAGGCTGAGGCTAGGGCACCCATAGGCTTAAGCTAGGGCACCCGTAGACTTAGGCTAAGGCTAGGGCTCCCCTAGCCTAACCCTAGGGCACCCCTAGGCTTACGCTAAGGGACCCCTAGGCTTAGGCTTGGGCAGTCCTAACTTAGGCTAGGGCACCCCTAGTCTTAGGCTAGGGCACCCCTAGGCTTAGGCTAAGGCTAGGGCTCCCCTAGCCTATGGCTAGATCACCAATGGCTTAGTCTAGGGCACCCCTAAGCTTAGGCTAGGGCACCCCTAGGCTTAGGCTAGGGCACCCCTAAGCTTAGGCTAGGGCACCCCTATCCATAGATTAGGGCACCCCTAGGCTTAGGCTAGGGCACGCCTAGGCTTAGGCTAGGGCACCCCTAGGCTAAGGCTAGGGCACGCCTAGGCTTAGGCTAGGGCACCCCTAGGCTTAGGCTAAGGCTAGGGCTCAGCTAGCCTAATGCTAGGGCAAGCCTAGGTTTAGGCTAGGGCACCCCTAGGCTTAGGGTGGGGCACCCCTAGGCTTAGGGTAGGGCACCCCTCGGCTTAGGCTAGGGCACGCCTAGGCTTAGGCTAGGGCACCCCTAGGCTTGGGCTAAGGCTAGGGCTCCCATAGCCTAAGGCTAGGGCACCACTAGGGTTAGGCTAGGGCATCCCTAGACTTAGGCTAGGGAACCCATAGGCATAGGCTTAGGCTAGGGCTCAGCTACCCTGAGGCTAGGACAAGACTAGGCTTAGGCTAGGGCTCCCCTAAGCTCAGGGTAGGGCACCCCTTGGCTTAGGCTAGGGCACCCCTAGGCTTAGGCTAGGGCACCCCTAAGCTTAGGCTATGGCTAGTGCTTGCCTAGCCTAAGGCTTAGTCACCCCTAGGGTTATCCTAAGGCACCCCTAGGCTTAGCCTAGGGCAACCCTAGGCTTAGGCTAGTGCAGCCATAGGCTTAGGCTAAAGCTAGGGCTCCTCTATCCTAAGGCCTGGGCACCCCTAGGCTTAGGCGAGGACACCCCAAGGCTTAGGTTAGGGCACCCCTAGGCTTAGGCTAGGGCACCCCTAGGCTTAGGCTAGAGCACCCCTAAGCTTAGGCTAGGGCACCCATAGGCTTACACTAAGGCTAGGTCACCCCTAGGCTTAGGCTAAGGCTAGGGCTCCTCTATCCTAAGTCCTGGGCACCCCTAGGCTTAGGCTAGGGCACCCCTAGGCTTAGGCTAGGGCACCCCTAGGCTTAGGCTAGGCCAGACATAGGCTTAGGCTAAGGCTAGGGCTCCTCTATCCTAAGGCTTGGGCACCCCTAGCCTAAGGATTGGGCACCCCTAGGCTTAGGCTCGGGCACCCCTAGGCTTAGGCTAGGGCACCGCTAGGCTTAGGCTAATGCACCCCTAGGCTTAGGCTTAGGCTAGGGCTCAGCTAGCCTAAGGCTAGGGCACGCCTAGGCTTAGGCTAGGGCACCCCTAGGCTTAGGCTAAGGCTAGTGCTCCTCTAGCCTAAGGCTAGGGCACCCCTAGGCTTAGGCTAGGGCTCCCCTAGGCTTAGGCTAGGGCAACCCTAGGCTTAGGCTAGGGCAGCCATAGGCTTAGGCTAAGGCTAGGGCTCCTCTATCCTAAGTCCTGGGCACCCCTAGGCTTAGGCTAGGGCACCCCTAGGCTTAGGCTAGGGCACCCCTAGGCTTAGTTTAGGGCAACCCTAGGCTTAGGCTAGGCCAGCCATCGGCTTAGGCTAAGGCTAGACCTCCTCTATCCTAAGTCCTGGGCACACCTAGGCTTAGGCTAGGGCACCCCTAGGCTTAGGCTAGGGCACCCCTAGGCTTAGGCTAGGCCAGCCATAGGCTTAGGCCAAGGCTAGGGCTCCTCTATCCTAAGGCTTGGGCACCCCTAGCCTAAGGATTGGGCACCCCTAGGCTTAGGCTCGGGCACCCCTAGGCTTAGGCTAGGGCACCGCTAGGCTTAGGCTAGTGCACCCCTAGGCTTAGGCTTAGGCTAGGGCTCAGCTAGCCTAAGGCTAGGGCAAGCCTAGGCTTAGCCTAGGGCACCCCTAAGCTTAGGCTAAGGCACGCCTAGGCTTAGGCTAGGGCAACCCTAGGCTTAGGCTAAGGCTAGTGCTCCTGTAGCCTATGACTAGGGCACCCCTAGGCTTAGGCTAGGGCACCCCTAGTCTTAGGCTAGGGCAACCCTAGGCTTAGGCTAGGGCAGCCATAGGCTTAGGCTAAGGCTAGGGCTCCTCTATCCTAAGTCCTTGGCACCCCTAGGCTTAGGCTAGGGCACCCGTAGGCTTAGGCTAGGGCACCCTTAGGCTTAGGTTAGGGCAACCCTAGGCTTAGGCTAGGCCAGCCATAGGCTTAGGCTAAGGCTCGGGATCCTCTATCCTAAGGACTGGGCACCCCTAGCCTAAGGGGATTGGGCACCCCTAGGCTTAGGCTAGGGCACCACTAGGCTTAGGCTAGGGCACCGCTAGGCTTAGGCTAAGGCTAGAGCTCCCCAAGCCTAAGGCTAGGGCACCCCAAGGCTTAGGCTAGCGCACGCCTAGGCTTAGGCTAGGGCACCCCTAGGCTTAGGCTAAACTAGTGCTCCCCAGCCTAAGGCTAGGGCACCCCTAGGCTTAGGCTAGGGCACCCCTAGGCTTAGGCTAGGGCACCCCTAGGCTTTGGCTAGGGCAACCCTAGGCTTAGGCTAGGGCAGCAATAGGCTAAGGCTAAGGCTAGGGCTCCTCTATCCTAAGTCCTGGGCACCCCTAGGCTTAGGCTAGGTCACCCCTAGGCTTAGGCTAGGGCACCCCTAGGCTTAGGCTAGGGCACCCCTAGGCTTAGGCTAGGGCACCCCTAGGATTAGGCTAGGGCACCCCTAGGCTTAGGCTAAGGCTAGGGGACCCCTAGGCTTAGGCTAAGGCACCTCTTGGCTTAGGCTAAGGGTAGGTCACCCCTAGGCTTAGGCTAAGGCACCACTAGGCTTAGGCTAGGGCACCCCTAGGCTTAGGCTAGGGCACCCCTAGGCTTAGACTAAGGCTAGGTCACCCCTAGGCTTAGGCTAAGGCACCACTAGGCTTAGGCTAGGGCACCCCTAGGCTTAGGCTAGGGCACTTCTAGGCTTAGGCTAGGGCACCCCTAGGCTGAGGCTAGGGCACCCCTACGCTGAGGCTAGGGCACCCCTAAGCTTAAGCTAGGGCACCCCTAGACGTAGGCTAGGGCACCCCTAGGCTTAGGCTAAGGCTAGGGCTCCCCTAGCCTAACCCTAGGGCAACCCTAGGCTTACGCTAGGGGACCCCTGGGCTTAGGCTAGGGCACCCCTAACTTAGGCTAGGGCACCCCTAGTCTTAGGCTAGGGCACCCCTAGGCTTAGGCTAGGGCACCCCTAGGCTGAGGCTAGGGCACCCATAGGCTTAGGCTAACGCTAGGTCTCCCCTACCTAAGGCTAGGGCACCCCTAGGCTTAGGCTAGGGCACCCTTAGGCTAAGGCTAGGGCACCCCTAAACTTAGGCTAGGGCACCCCTAGGCTTAGGCTAGGGCACCCATAAGCGTAGGCTAGGGCACCCCTAGGCTTAGGTTAGGGCACCCCTAGGCTTAGGTTAGGGCACGCCTAGGCTTAGGATAGGGCACCCCTAGGCTTAGGCTAGGGCACGCCTAGGCTTAGGCTAGGGCACCCCTAGGCTTAGGCTAAGGCTAGGGCTCCTCTAGCCTAGGGCTATGGCACCCCTAGGCTTAGGCTAGGGCACCCCTAGGCTTAGGCTAGGGCACCCTTAGGCTTAGGCTAGGGCAACCCTATGCTTAGGCTAGGGCAGCTATAGTCTTAGGCTAAGGCTAGGGCTCCTCTATCCTAAATCCTGGGCACCCCTAGGCTTAGGCTAGGGCACCCGTAGGCTTAGGCTAGGGCACCCCTAGGCTTAGGTTAGGGCAACCCTAGGCTTAGGCTAGGCCAGCCATAGGCTTAGGCTAAGGCTAGGGATCCTCTGTCCTAAGGACTGGGCACACCTAGACTAAGGATTGGGCACCCCTAGGCTTAGGCTAGGGCACCTCTAGGCTTAGGCTAGGGCACCGCTAGGCTTAGGCTAAGGCTAGTGCTCCCCTAGCCTAAGGCTAGGGCACCCCTAGGCTTAGGCTAGGGCACGCCTAGGCTTAGGCTAGGGCACCCCCAGGCTTAGGCTAAGCTAGTGCTCCCCTAGCCTAAGGTTAGGGCACCCCTAGGCTTAGGCTAGGGCACCCCTAGGCTTAGGCTAGGGCACCCCTAGGCTTAGGCTAGGGCACCCCTAGGCTTAGGCTAAGGCTAGGGGACCCCTAGGCTTAGGCTAAGGCACCCCTTGGCTTAGGCTAAGGGTAGGTCACCCTTAGGCTTAGGCTAAGGCACCACTAGGCTTAGGCTAGGGCACCCCTAGGCTTAGGCTAGGGCACCCCTAGGCTTAGGCTAAGGCTAGGGCACCCCTAGGCTTAGGCTAGGGCACTCCTAGGCTTAGGCTAGGGCACCCCTAGGCTGAGGCTAGGGCACCCCTAGGCTGAGGCTAGGGCACCCCTAAGCTTAAGCTAGGGCACCCCTAGGCGTAGGCTAGGGCACCGCTAGGCTTAGGCTTAGGCTAGGGCACCCCTAACTTAGGCTAGGGCACCCCTAGTCTTAGGCTAGGGCACCCCTAGGCTTAGGCTTGGGCACCCCTAGGCTGAGGCTAGGGCACCCATAGGCTTAGGCTAACGCTAGGTCTCCCCTACCTAAGGCTAGGGCACCCCTAGGCTTAGGCTAGGGCACCCTTAGGCTAAGGCTAGGGCACCCCAAAACTTAGGCTAGGGCACCCCTAGGCTTAGGCTAGGGCACCCATAAGCGTAGGCTAGGGCACCCCTAGGCTTAGGTTAGGGCACCCCTAGGCTTAGGCTAGGGCACGCCTAGGCTTAGGCTAGGGCACCCCTAGGCTTAGGCTAGGGCACGCCTAGGCTTAGGCTAGGGCACCCCTAGGCTTAGGCTAAGGCTAGGGCTCCTCTAGCCTAGGGCTATGGCACCCCTAGGCTTAGGCTAGGGCACCCCTAGGCTTAGGCTAGGGCACCCTTAGGCTTAGGCTAGGGCAACCCTATGCTTAGGCTAGGGCAGCCATAGGCTTAGGCTAAGGCTAGGGCTCCTCTATCCTAAATCCTGGGCACCCCTAGGCTTAGGCTAGGGCACCCGTAGGCTTAGGCTAGGGCACCCCTAGGCTTAGGTTAGGGTAACCCTAGGCTTAGGCTAGGGCACCCCTAGGCTTAGGCTAGGGCAACCCTAGGCTTAGGCTAGGGCAGCCATAGGCTTAGGCTAAGGCTAGGGCTCCTCTATCCTAAACCTGGGCACCCCTAGGCTTAGGCTAGGGCACCCCTAGGCTTAGGCTAGGGCACCCCTAGGCTTAGGCTAGGCCAGACATAGGCTTAGGCTAAGGCTAGGGCTCCTCTATCCTAAGGCTTGGGCACCCCTAGCCTAAGGATTGCGCACCCCTAGGCTTAGG
The DNA here is from genome assembly GCF_050624435.1 of Tenrec ecaudatus. Taxonomy (NCBI): domain Eukaryota; kingdom Metazoa; phylum Chordata; class Mammalia; order Afrosoricida; family Tenrecidae; genus Tenrec; species Tenrec ecaudatus. The sequence goes on from NW_027457716.1 coordinate 360,170, forward strand.
CTCGGGCACCCCTAGGCTTAGGCTAGGGCACCGCTAGGCATAGGCTAGTGCACCCCTAGTCTTAGGCTTAGGCTAGGGCTCAGCTAGCCTAAGGCTAGGGCACGCCTAGGCTTAGGCTAGGGCACCCCTAGGCTTAGGCTAAGGCTAGTGCTCCCCTAGCCTAAGGCTAGGGCACCCCTAGGCTTAGGCTAGGGCTCCCCTAGGCTTAGGCTAGGGCAACCCTAGGCTTAGGCTAGGGCAGCCATAGGCTTAGGCTACGGCTAGGGCTCCTCTATCCTAAGTCCTGGGCACCCCTAGGCTTAGGCTAGGGCACCCCTAGGCTTAGGCTAGGGCACCCCTAGGCTTAGTTTAGGGCAACCCTAGGCTTAGGCTAGGCCAGCCATCGGCTTAGGCTAAGGCTAGAGCTCCTCTATCCTAAGTCTTGGGCACACCTAGGCTTAGGCTAGGGCACCCCTAGGCTTAGGCTAGGGCACCCCTAGGCTTAGGCTAGGCCAGCCATAGGCTTAGGCCAAGGCTAGGGCTCCTCTATCCTAAGGCTTGGGCACCCCTAGCCTAAGGATTGGGCACCCCTAGGCTTAGGCTCAGGCACCCCTAGGCTTAGGCTAGGGCACCGCTAGGCTTAGGCTAGTGCACCCCTAGGCTTAGGCTTAGGCTAGGGCTCAGCTAGCCTAAGGCTAGGGCCAGCCTAGGCTTAGGCTAGGGCACCCCTAAGCTTAGGCTAGGGCACGCCTAGGCTTAGGCTAGGGCACCCCTAGGCTTAGGCTAAGGCTAGTGCTCCTGTAGCCTATGGCTAGGGCACCCCTAGGCTTAGGCTAGGGCACCCCTAGTCTTAGGCTAGGGCAACCCTAGGCTTAGGCTAGGGCAGCCATAGGCTTAGGCTAAGGCTAGGGCTCCTCTATCCTAAGTCCTTGGCACCCCTAGGCTTAGGCTAGGGCACCCGTAGGCTTAGGCTAGGGCACCCCTAGGCTTAGGTTAGGGCAACCCTAGGCTTAGGCTAGGCCAGCCATAGGCTTAGGCTAAGGCTAGGGATCCTCTATCCTAAGGACTGGGCACCCCTAGCCTAAGGTGATTGGGCACCCCTAGGCTTAGGCTAGGGCACCCCTAGGCTTAGGCTAGGGCACCGCTAGGGTTAGGCTAAGGCTAGAGCTCCCCAAGCCTAAGGCTAGGGCACCCCTAGGCTTAGGTTAGGGCACGCCTAGGCTTAGGCTAGGGCACCCCTAGGCTTAGGCTAAACTAGTGCTCCCCTAGCCTAAGGCTAGGGCACCCCTAGGCTTAGGCTAGGGCACCCCTAGGCTTAGGCTAGGGCACCCCTAGGCTTAGGCTAGGGCAACCCTAGGCTTAGGCTAGGGCAGCCATAGGCTAAGGCTAAGGCTAGGGATCCTCTATCCTAAGTCCTTGGCACCCCTAGGCTTAGGCTAGGTCACCCCTAGGCTTAGGCTAGGGCACCCCTAGGCTTAGGCTAGGGCACCCCTAGGCTTAGGCTAGGGCACCCCTAGGCTTAGGCTAGGGCACCCCTAGGCTTAGGCTAAGGCTAGGGGACTCCTAGGCTTAGGCTAAGGCACCTCTTGTCTTAGGCTAAGGGTAGGTCACCCCTAGGCTTAGGCTAAGGCACCACTAGGCTTAGGCTAGGGCACCCCTAGGCTTAGGCTAGGGCACCCCTAGGCTTAGGCTAAGGCTAGGTCACCCCTAGGCTTAGGCTAAGGCACCACTAGGCTTAGGCTAGGGCACCCCTAGGCTTAGGCTAGGGCACCCCTAGGCTGAGGCTAGGGCACCCCTAAGCTTAAGCTAGGGCACCCCTAGGCGTAGGCTAGGGCACCCCTAGGCTTAGGCTAGGGCACCCCTAGTCTTAGGCTAACGCTAGGTCTCCCCTACCTAAGGCTAGGGCACCCCTAGGCTTAGGCTAGGGCACCCTTAGGCTAAGGCTAGGGCACCCCTAAACTTAGGCTAGGGCACGCCTAGGCTTAGGCTAGGGCACCCATAAGCGTAGGCTAGGGCACCCCTAGGCTTAGGTTAGGGCACCCCTAGGCTTAGGCTAGGGCACGCCTAGGCTTAGGCTAGGGCACCCCTAGGCTTAGGCTAGGGCACGCCTAGGCTTAGGCTAGGGCACCCCTAGGCTTAGGCTAGGGCACGCCTAGGCTTAGGCTAGGGCACCCCTAGGCTTAGGCTAAGGCTAGGGCTCCTCTAGCCTAGGGCTATGGCACCCCTAGGCTTAGGCTAGGGCACCCCTAGGCTTAGGCTAGGGCACCCCTAGGCTTAGGCTAGGGCAACCCTAGGCTTAGGCTAGGGCAGCCATAGGCTTAGGCTAAGGCTAGGGCTCCTCTATCCTAAATCCTGGGGACCCCTAGGTTTAGGCTAGGGCACCCGTAGGCTTAGGCTAGGGCACCCCTAGGCTTAGGTTAGGGCAACCCTAGGCTTAGGCTAGGCCAGCCATAGGCTTAGGCTAAGGCTAGGGATCCACTATCCTAAGGACTGGGCACCCCTAGACTAAGGATTGGGCACCCCTAGGCTTAGGCTAGGGCACCCATAGGCTTAGGCTAACGCTAGGTCTCCCCTACCTAAGGCTAGGGCACCCCTAGGCTTAGGCTAGGGCACCCTTAGGCTAAGGCTAGGGCACCCCTAAACTTAGGCTAGGGCACCCCTAGGCTTAGGCTAGGGCACCCCTAGGCTTAGGTTAGGGCAACCCTAGGCTTAGGCTAGGCCAGCCATAGGCTTAGGCTAAGGCTAGGGATCCTCTATCCTAAGGACTGGGCACCCCTAGACTAAGGATTGGGCACCCCTAGGCTTAGGCTAGGGCACCCCTAGGCTTAGGCTAGGGCACCGCTAGGCTTAGGCTAAGGCTAGTGCTCCCCTAGCCTAAGGCTAGGGCACCCCTAGGCTTAGGCTAGGGCACGCCTAGGCTTAGGCTAGGGCACCCCTAGGCTTAGGCTAAGCTAGTGCTCCCCTAACCTAAGGTTAGGGCACCCCTAGGCTTAGGCTAGGGCACCCCTAGGCTTAGGTTAGGGCACCCCTAGACTTAGGCTAGGGCAGCCATAGGCTTATGCTAAGGCTAGGGCTCCTCTATCCTAAGTCCTGGGCAACCCTAGGCTTAGGTTAGGGCACCCCTAGGCTTAGGCTAGGGCACCCCTAGGCTTAGGCTAGCGCACCCCTAGGCTTAGGCTAGGGCACCCCTAGGCTTAGGCTAGGGCACCCCTAGGCTTAGGCTAAGGCTAGGGGACCCCTAGGCTTAGGCTAAGGCACCCCTTGGCTTAGGCTAAGGGTAGGTCACCCTTAGGCTTAGGCTAAGGCACCACTAGGCTTAGGCTAGGGCACCCCTAGGCTTAGGCTAGGGCACCCCTAGGCTTAGGCTAAGGCTAGGTCACCCCTAGGCTTAGGCTAAGGCACCACTAGGCTTAGGCTAGGGCACCCCTAGTCTTAGGCTAGGGCACCCCTAGGCTTAGGCTAGGGCACCCCTAGGCTGAGGCTAGGGCAACCATAGGCTTAGGCTAACGCTAGGTCTCCCCTACCTAAGGCTAGGGCACCCCTAGGCTTAGGCTAGGGCACCCTTAGGCTAAGGCTAGGGCACCCCTAAACTTAGGCTAGGGCACGCCTAGGCTTAGGCTAGGGCACCCATAAGCGTAGGCTAGGGCACCCCTAGGCTTAGGTTAGGGCACCCCTAGGCTTAGGCTAGGGCACGCCTAGGCTTAGGCTAGGGCACCCCTAGGCTTAGGCTAGGGCACGCCTAGGCTTAGGCTAGGGCACCCCTAGGCTTAGGCTAGGGCACGCCTAGGCTTAGGCTAGGGCACCCCTAGGCTTAGGCTAAGGCTAGGGCTCCTCTAGCCTAGGGCTATGGCACCCCTAGGCTTAGGCTAGGGCACCCCTAGGCTTAGGCTAGGGCACCCCTAGGCTTAGGCTAGGGCAACCCTAGGCTTAGGCTAGGGCAGCCATAGGCTTAGGCTAAGGCTAGGGCTCCTCTATCCTAAGTCCTGGGCACCCCTAGGCTTAGGCTAGGGCACCCGTAGGCTTAGGCTAGGGCACCCCTAGGCTTAGGTTAGGGCAACCCTAGGCTTAGGCTAGGCCAGCCATAGGCTTAGGCTAAGGCTAGGGATCCTCTATCCTAAGGACTGGGCACCCCTAGACTAAGGATTGGGCACCCCTAGGCTTAGGCTAGGGCACCCCTAGCCTTAGGCTAGGGCACCGCTAGGCTTAGGCTAAGGCTAGTGCTCCCCTAGCCTAAGGCTAGGGCACCCCTAGGCTTAGGCTAGGGCACGCCTAGGCTTAGGCTAGGGCACCCCTAGGCTTAGGCTAAGCTAGTGCTCCCCTAGCCTAAGGTTAGGGCACCCTTAGGCTTAGGCTAGGGCACCCCTAGGCTTAGGCTAGGGCACCCCTAGGCTTAGGCTAGGGCACCCCTAGGCTTAGGCTAAGGCTAGGGGACCCCTAGGCTTAGGCTAAGGAACCCCTTGGCTTAGGCTAAGGGTAGGTCACCCTTAGGCTTAGGCTAAGGCACCACTAGGCTTAGGCTAGGGCACCCCTAGGCTTAGGCTAGGGCACCCCTAGGCTTACGCTAAGGCTAGGTCACCCCTAGGCTTAGGCTAAGGCACCACTAGGCTTAGGCTAGGGCACCCCTAGGCTTAGGCTAGGGCACTCCTAGGCTTAGGCTAGGGCACCCCTAGGCTGAGGCTAGGGCACCCCTAGGCTGAGGCTAGGGCACCCCTAGGCTGAGGCTAGGGCACCCCTAAGCTTAAGCTAGGGCACCCCTAGGCGTAGGCTAGGGCACCCCTAGGCTTAGGCTAAGGCTAGGGCTCCCCTAGCCTAACCCTAGCGCAACCCTAGGCTTACGCTAGGGGACCCCTAGGCTTAGGCTAGGGCACCCCTAGGCTTAGGCTAGGGCACCCCTAGGCTTAGGCTAGGCCAGCCATAGGCTTAGGCCAAGGCTAGGGCTCCTCTATCCTAAGGCTTGGGCACCCCTAGCCTAAGGATTGGGCACCCCTAGGCTTAGGCTCAGGCACCCCTAGGCTTAGGCTAGGGCACCGCTAGGCTTAGGCTAGTGCACCCCTAGGCTTAGGCTTAGGCTAGGGCTCAGCTAGCCTAAGGCTAGGGCCAGCCTAGGCTTAGGCTAGGGCACCCCTAAGCTTAGGCTAGGGCACGCCTAGGCTTAGGCTAGGGCACCCCTAGGCTTAGGCTAAGGCTAGTGCTCCTGTAGCCTATGGCTAGGGCACCCCTAGGCTTAGGCTAGGGCACCCCTAGTCTTAGGCTAGGGCAACCCTAGGCTTAGGCTAGGGCAGCCATAGGCTTAGGCTAAGGCTAGGGCTCCTCTATCCTAAGTCCTTGGCACCCCTAGGCTTAGGCTAGGGCACCCGTAGGCTTAGGCTAGGGCACCCCTAGGCTTAGGTTAGGGCAACCCTAGGCTTAGGCTAGGCCAGCCATAGGCTTAGGCTAAGGCTAGGGATCCTCTATCCTAAGGACTGGGCACCCCTAGCCTAAGGTGATTGGGCACCCCTAGGCTTAGGCTAGGGCACCCCTAGGCTTAGGCTAGGGCACCGCTAGGGTTAGGCTAAGGCTAGAGCTCCCCAAGCCTAAGGCTAGGGCACCCCTAGGCTTAGGTTAGGGCACGCCTAGGCTTAGGCTAGGGCACCCCTAGGCTTAGGCTAAACTAGTGCTCCCCTAGCCTAAGGCTAGGGCACCCCTAGGCTTAGGCTAGGGCACCCCTAGGCTTAGGCTAGGGCACCCCTAGGCTTAGGCTAGGGCAACCCTAGGCTTAGGCTAGGGCACCCCTAGGCTTAGGCTAGGGCACCCCTAGGCTTAGGCTAGGCCAGCCATAGGCTTAGGCCAAGGCTAGGGCTCCTCTATCCTAAGGCTTGGGCACCCCTAGCCTAAGGATTGGGCACCCCTAGGCTTAGGCTCAGGCACCCCTAGGCTTAGGCTAGGGCACCGCTAGGCTTAGGCTAGTGCACCCCTAGGCTTAGGCTTAGGCTAGGGCTCAGCTAGCCTAAGGCTAGGGCCAGCCTAGGCTTAGGCTAGGGCACCCCTAAGCTTAGGCTAGGGCACGCCTAGGCTTAGGCTAGGGCACCCCTAGGCTTAGGCTAAGGCTAGTGCTCCTGTAGCCTATGGCTAGGGCACCCCTAGGCTTAGGCTAGGGCACCCCTAGTCTTAGGCTAGGGCAACCCTAGGCTTAGGCTAGGGCAGCCATAGGCTTAGGCTAAGGCTAGGGCTCCTCTATCCTAAGTCCTTGGCACCCCTAGGCTTAGGCTAGGGCACCCGTAGGCTTAGGCTAGGGCACCCCTAGGCTTAGGTTAGGGCAACCCTAGGCTTAGGCTAGGCCAGCCATAGGCTTAGGCTAAGGCTAGGGATCCTCTATCCTAAGGACTGGGCACCCCTAGCCTAAGGTGATTGGGCACCCCTAGGCTTAGGCTAGGGCACCCCTAGGCTTAGGCTAGGGCACCGCTAGGGTTAGGCTAAGGCTAGAGCTCCCCAAGCCTAAGGCTAGGCACCCCTAGGCTTAGGTTAGGG